>NC_083111.1:13238200-13565200 GCF_949774975.1 Lagenorhynchus albirostris
CAGTGTCGGCTAACTGAAGATATTTTTACGTGGTTAGCCCACTGTGGTATATTGTGATTTATAATAAAAAATATATATTTGGTCTTCATCCCCTTTTCTGGCACAGAGATCAAAAAACCCTTGAGATTTCCTGTGATGCGAGGATAAAGCTGTCTTTTCTTATGTTAATGAGGTGACTTTTGGAACTCACCAATGGCTGGTGGCTGGTTGCCTGGGGAACCAACCCTGTGAGTAGAAGGTTGGAATTTTAAGTCCCACCCCTGACCTCCAGGGAGGGGAGAGAGGCTGGAGATTGAGTTGAGGTGCTAATGGCCAGTTATTGAATCGACCATGCTTATGTTATGAAGCCACCATAAAAACCCAAAAGGAGAGGACTGGAGAGTTTCTAGGCTGGTGAACTTGTGTTGGTGCCTGGAGCTCGGTGCCCTTTCCCCACGCCTTGCCCTGTGCCTTGCCCTCTTCCATCTGGCTGTTCCTGAGTTACATCCTTTTATAATAAACTGGTAATCTAGTAAGTAAAATGTTTCTCTGAGTTCTGTGAGCTGTTCTAGCAAATTAATCGAACCCAAGGAGGGTATCATTGGAACCTCCTGTGTACAGCCAGTTGGTCAGAAGCACAGATGATAACCTGGACCTGTGATTGGTGTCTGAAGGAGGGTGAGTGGGTGGGGAGACAGTCCTGTGGGGCTGAGCCCTTACCCTGTGGGATCTACAGGTAGATAGTGTCAGAACTGAATTGAATCGTAGGACACCCAGCTGGGGTTGAAGAGTTGCTTGGTGGTGTGGGGAAGAATACACATCTAAATTGGATCCACCATCACCTTAAATTCAAATGTCTGTTAGTGACGTTTCAACTCTTTGTTGCCTACAAAAGTTATACTCCTTTTAAAAGCTCCTATTTCTCTAGCAACCTACTTTTTTTCATTTTTTTCTCTGCCTTTGTCCTAATATCCTAAAGAGCTGCTGCTTCTTCTTCTTCTTCTTCTTTTTAATTCAAAAGTCTGTTCAGTTTTTCCGTTTTTCTTCATATCTCAGTTACTAAAATAGTTTTCTAGCTAATCCCTTGTCTCTATCTTTTCTGGTTCATATACACCATCACCAGATTCATTCTCCTAAAATATCATGTTCAGTACCCTGCCTCAGAGCCTAGTTATTTTCTGTTAGCTAAATCTAAACTCATCAATCTGAGGCTGAAAGCCATTTTTCAATAGGGATTTCCAGTTGTATCCCAATCTCAATCTCTTAATGATATAATAAAATCTTTTCTATGCTAGATTGTTGAATGTTTGGCATTTATTCTCTAGTCTCTTCCCTTGCTAGCACTATTTCCCACTCTTAGGATATGTACTTAATCCCCTGACAATGAACTTTGAAAATTTAAAAAATTTTGAGACTCTCTTAAAAAAAATTCGATACCAATTTTAGCCATATCCAGGTTACAATAATAATAGCGCTTCACGGGTACACAGCACTTTAAATAATTTTCCAAGGCTTTTAATATATATTCCCATTTATTTTTTATACACAGTCCTATAAAATAGATAAGATAGATGTTGTTATCACTTATGAATGAGCAAGTTGAGACTCAAAAGTAGATTAACAATGTACTGAAGATGACAAAGCTAGTGTATAACAGATGGGTCTCCTGACTCAGTCCAGTGTACTTTTCTGCCTCTGAAATCCATTTGTTCTTGTGTCTCACTCGTAAAACTTAATGCCCTTTCAGGCATTTCCTGCATTTCTTACCTGTTACTTTCGTTGCTCTGATTCTGCTGTGAACCTATTTAGAATAGGGTACAACCTAGCCTTTTTTATTTCCCATAATCTTGGTTACATAAATGAACTCTTTATGTTTTAATGTTTTCCTATTGCAAGTAAACTATTTACCAATTGGAAGCAAATGGACACAGAGCTCATTGGGCACATAGCAATCAGTATGATGTTAATACACATCATTTATCAGACATCTGTGATTGGCCCTGTGTGGGGATGGGGTGAGAAGAGTATTTGGAAATACTTAGTATTTTTCTGTCTTATAGGGCTGTATCTTGACCTACAGATAGGAAAGCCACAATATATACATATATTTCTAATAATAATACACAGATAATTCACAATATCACGTACACATATTTATTAATATATATTTATATATTATATTTCATATATTCTTTATATATTGTATATATTTTTTAAAAGTTTAAATTTTAAAAATACTATTTGACAGTTTATTGATCAAGACCAGAATAGCTGTAGGTGTTCAGAGAACACCACGCAAGCTGCAACAGCTAATGATGACCTACAACGGTAGCAGGATTTGAATGCTGTTTCATAGGCTCATGTAATTCAGATCTGGAAGAGATTTTAGGGTCTTGAGCAGTGAGTAGAATTTATATAGGTAGATAGGCAAAAATAGCATGTCAGGTGAATGGGATTTTTATTATCTAATGTATATAATAAGGTTGTGCTAATTTTTACTACACAGTTAAAATGTGATGTTAGTTGCAGAAAAAGACTGAACAACTGACTGGTATGTTTTCTTTCTCTGCAGAGGTAAAGTGTAGGATACTCCTGGCTCTTCTTGAATATTCAGGTAATATTTTACATTATTTTTACTATTTGAGATTATTATAGCCCACGACCTTAGATGTCTTATGATATGAAGGCAGCGTCTTCAGCTGTTTACAAACTAGATGGAAATATGATCTCTACCTTTTCTAAAGCCTGGCAGAGATTAAAAAAATACTTAGATAGTATTTTGATAAAAACATAAAACATATGCTCATCTTCAATTAAAGGTTAAAAACATGAAAACATATAAATGTATATTTCTACAAAATATAATTTAAAAGGAGAAAGGGAGGAGGTTTTGGTAAAGTTAATTGTACAGATAGGCTTTTTTGTGAAACTGTGTCTAACTTTTGTTATAGCAAGGATGTAGGCGGGTTCAGATTTAAGGAGAAACAGACTGTGCTTTTGATAGGAGGACTCTCAATCTGAAATCGTTTTGCAAGGGCATGGACACAGAGAGGGGAAGAATTTGTGAGCACTTTTACAATCTGTCACACTTGGAAAATTTAAATTATAAACGAATGAACGAGCCAACTTAACCAAGAGGGCCTTTTGTTTTTTTTGATGCTTGGTTTTTGCTTTGCTTTTTGACTGAGTAATAATATCAAAAGTATCTTACATTTTTTGAGCTTTAATAACGACAGCGTAGTCGATGGACCTCATTTTTATGGATTTCACTGAGTTCTCACAACTACTCTGTGAGAATATTATTATTGTTTCCACAGTTTTAAAGGGGAAGAAATCTACATTCAAGCAGATGAATAACTAGCACATGGTAGTCAATCAACACATACTTTGGGACATCTAGAAGATTAGGCATAGAGATGCCTTACTGGGTGAATAAATAAATAGTAGGTGCAGTTTTGAAATTCAAACTTAGTTCTGCCAATTCCAGAAATGGTCCTGGAATGCATTGCTTTATTTATTAATATTCAGATGGCTGTTCTTATTTTGATTTCAATTTCATTTTTCTATTTCTATCATAATTCTCCTTTTTCCTACTTGATTTACTCCTTTTTTCTTTGTTACATTTGAATGATACCAAACATAGCCAGATTACTCCATATTGTTGGCTATAAAATTATGCTTTTCACTTGAAAAGGGTGGACTGGGTCTGCTAAACATTATTCTTAATTGTCTTTTATTCCTGTCTTTCTGTCTCTCTGATCTCTTCTTTTTGTTTCTTTGTTTATTTTGCTTTCTTTCCCCTACAATCTCAGAATAATGACAGATTACTTGCATGTCTAGAAACCATCTCATTCTTTTCAGATCAGCAAACTTACAATGGAATTTGAGTTTTTTAAACAGTTGAGACTAAATTAAGTGTTAATGTTTTTAAACATGTCTGTAGAAGATGAATTTAAGTAGGTGCTTAAATACTGAAATGAAACGGAAGCCTTTGATAGGTAAAAATCCATTTGTTTTGAGTGTATTCCCACTACAAGGGAATTTTTACTTGGCGAAAATAAACGAGCTGTCAAAAAAAACAGAACTTGCTTTTCTTCTTTTACTAGAAGCTGGGAGCAGCTGTTGTGATTCTTGCTGTAGTTCTTATTGATAAAAATGAGGAATGAGAATAGCTTTGGTAAAGGATGGACACTTGTGACTTTCGAACAGCTGCATAATTAAAAGGAAAAGACCTGTATGTTTTTGCTGAAAGTTTGCTTATTGGGTTTCTTTCTTTATCATGATGTTCCTTCTCTATTTAGCAATAAAACTGAGCACACATGTGCCAGGCACCATGCTAGCTGCTAGGGAAAAGAAGAATCATGATAATATCACTGTCTGTTTTCACCTTGCTAAGTGCTTTAAATGTTTTTATCTCATTTATCTTCATCACAGATCTAAGAAGTAGGAATAACCCCTATTTTACGAATAGGGATCTGAAACCTAGAATTGTATAGATTAAAATTGGCAGAACGGGAAGTTGAAAGCAGATTATATGCCTCTCAAGTCCCTGAGCATAAATCACATGATATACCACTTCCCCTGGCGTTGATGTGCTGACGGTCCCTGGGGGAAGACAAGCATGTGAGCAAACTCTCACAATGCTAGGTCATTAGCCCTTCAGTAGGGGGAGACACCCCCAGACCTGCAGGGGCAGAAAGAAATGCACAGACTTCCTGAAGGAGAGAGGACATTCCCCAAAGGGAGATAATATTTTAGTAGTTCAATGAGTTGACTCTTGAAGAATGATTTCAAGTTTGCTGGGTGGTGAGGGGAGGAGGGTGGCCCGCAGCCAGAGGGCCCATGGACCAAGGATCACCTTTTTTTTTTTTTTTTTTGTGGTACGCGGGCCTCTCACTGTTGTGGCCTCTCCCGTTGTGGAGCACAGGCTCCCGACGCGCAGGCCCAGTGGCCATGGCTCACGGGCCCAGCCGCTCCGCGGCATGTGGCATCTTCCCGGACCAGGGCACAAACCCGTGTCCCCTGCATCGGCAGGTGGACTCTCAACCACTGCGCCACCAGGGAAGCCCAAGGATCACCCTTTTAAGTCAAACTAAATCCAGTCATTTCAAGAAGCCAGAGAATGAGCTCATACATTTTCATTTCACTTATTTCATTTGTTTGTTAGTTGCTCTACTGGTTCATTATTTTCATTCAGTAAATATTTGTTGAATGTCTACACCCAGTTAGAAATTATGCACAACGGAATAAGTGTTTTGTTTTTTTTCTTAGTTGAGAATTGGACAAAGTTCTTTCCCAGTTTAGCCATTTTATAGTGACCTGTAAAACGCTCTTTTCTGTCTATTAGAGCAGGAACATAGTATATAACTACTTAAAGGAAATGTCTAACACATGTTGTTAGTTAAATTAACAGGTTGAACTATATGGAGTTGCCATATTCAATCATGTTGACCTACTAAAACAGCAAGTTCATATAGTTCCACCTAGTCAATGAATATTTTTATCATATAATTAAATATTTTCAATATATTATCCTGTTTCTAACAAAATTTTCAAGAGTAGCTTTTACTAACAGTGAAACTAAGTAACAAGCAGCAATTATGTGTACACATGCTTTGAGGGTCATTAAAAACAGGTGTTCCATGTTCTTGGTAAACAACTTAAAAACTATGCCTTTCTATCAATAAAGCAAGAACTCATTGCTGAGTAAAGGCAGCATGTTTATCTACGTTATACACTAATTATTGACAATGCTTCTTCATTTCAGGAGATTCTGAGCTCTCAAAATATTCAGTGCACTTTTGGGAGTACGATGATATTTACCTGTGCCGTTCCTCTAGTACAAGAGATTTCTCAGTGTATAGAATATATGGCTTGGTGTTCATGTTGTTTATGTAGTTTGTGTTACATCCAGCGCCCCAGAGAAGTGAACCTTTTCGGATCAGGTTCTCAGGGGCACAGCTGCTTTCCATTTGAAAAACCTGAGGTCCAGGACTGGTACTTCACAGGGTAAACATACCTTCAAAGTGGGTCAATCAAAAGTCCGGTTAATTGTAGAATAAGAATGCTAGTAAAAATCAATTTATGCTAGAACTGCAAATATTTTACCTATTTCAAAAAATATATAGGAATTTATGAACTGGACCTGTTTATACCTTATGAAGTTGAATAGGTGACTTCAGGAGATACATTTGCATATTTAAGATATCCAGATTTGCATATTATTACAAGCAATTGGACATGATACTCTTCCCCATGTGTGTTTCACATTAATATTTGAATAGGTCTAGTAGGTAATTTTTTAAAATTTAGTACTAATAATATTTTATTTCATTTACCAGCACAAACTGAAAAACTGGACTTTGAGTTTTCTTTAGGAAAGTGTCATGTACTAGTACAAATTGTGTTCCATCATGAAAAATAAAGTAAATAAAATAAAGGCTTATTGTATTGGGTTTTATAAAACAATTTAGTGATCGCAAAATAAAGTTACAATATCAATTAAGAAAAATGAGCTTAATGTTTCTAACATTTTTGGGTGTTCAGTGTTTTCTAAAAGGCATACTTGCTCAAACGTATGTGCTCATGAATAGAGCTCAAATTCACATTCTTCCCATGGTGTGAGTTTAGGGAACGGATGAAATAACGGTGAATGCAAATGCTGAATGAATTGGTCTTATTCAACTATGACGTTTTCCAAAACTTCCTTTATGTTCTCCTGGATCACAGACAGTGAGACACAGCTCCGAAGAGACATGGTCTTCTGCCAGAGTCTTGTGGCCACAGTCTGTGCCTTCTCCGAGCAGCTCATGGCCGCCTTAAACCAGATGTTTGACAACAGCAAGGAAAATGAGATGGAGACTTGGGAAGCCAGCAGAAGGTGGCTGGACCAGATAGCGAATGCAGGAGTTCTTTTTCACTTTCAGTCACTTCTGTCACCAAACTTGGTAAGGAACCACAATGCCTCCCACTGGCTGTGTCAACTGGAACGTACATTGGGACCTATTCCCAATAAAACATAAAACAGCTCCTTTAAAAGGATATGTTTTTCCATGGGCAAATATAACTTTAATAAGTATGTGGAAATATCTTTCCTGATTTTTATTCTCAATGGCTGCTAAAAGCTGAGAAAGCCTCCATCTGTTACCAATTCCTGTATCCCTGAGCACCGGCCGAGAAAGGTCAGCAGAGGAAAGAGTATCTGCTGCGGTTGCTTATTTGCAGTTCAGAAGGAAGAGTCTGCCATGAGACCCGAGCTCCCCCTGAGGTTGATGTTCTGGAACGTGCTCTTAGAAGAGCTCTGACAACTTGCATGCCATACTGTCTGACAATCTGGTTAGAATTTGCATGTGTTAAATGATTTTATTTCCTTCCTTTGTGTGCATGTTTTTCCTGTTAAATCTAAGAACATTGCCTTAATTACTGTAAAATATTCCGTGTTTATGCATCAGTTGTCCACAGCGGAGATGAAGAAAACATCTCGGAATATTTGATAAAACTGTGGTGAACTTAGAGTTTTTTCACATATACTTCCTGTGGTTCTGATAGTTGTCATGATGTATAAAGGCAAATATGTTCAGTTTATTTAAACTTAAGGTGCGTGTTAAATATAATTTTGATTTGAAACATGAGACGGTATTTTATCTGTTAAAGTACACATAGAAAATGTAGCTACCAAGTAACATGGTTGAGTTTTTAAACGATTGTATATGAGTTTATACATCAAAATAATGTTTTTCTTCAATGGTATTGAGGACAGGGGGGTAATTGCTGTACTGCACGGTCATAAAAAGTTCTGGAATGGTAAGGTAAGAAAGTCCATTCAGCTGAATGAAATTCAGAGAAACAGGATTAGATTCTTTTGAAAAGACTCTATACACTCCATGTGGGTGATCAATTTTTTATTTGGTTGCTAATATAACCAAATAAGAAAGATTTAATTAATGAAAACTTTGAAATAAGTCCCTTGAAAAGTGTTTAAAAACAAAATAAATACTAATTAATCATTGCCTATCAAATAAAAATTACGTAAGATAAGATGCACTCTTCCTAATACATGGTAGGCTTTAAGTATTTGTTGAACAAATTAATTAATGAATGAGGCTTCATTTCTATTCTTTTCTTAAAAACTGCCATTGTCTAGGCAAGTGCTGGTACATTTATTTGAAATCTCAAGGAATGGGGGAATGTATTTGTAATTCATACATCTGGTAAGTGACATATCCAGACTATATAAAGAATCCTTAAAACTAAAGAATAAAAAGACATCTCAATTAAAAAGCAGGCAAAGATTTTTTTTTTTTTTTTGCGGTACACGGGCCTCTCACTGTTGTGGCCTCTCCTGTTGCGGAGCACAGGCTCTGGACGCACAGGCTCAGCGGCCGTGGCTCACGGGCCCAGCTGCTCCGCGGCATGTGGGATCTTCCCGGACCGGGAACCCGTGTCCCCTGCATCGGCAGGCGGACTCTCAACCACTGCGCCACCAGGGAAGCCCCAGGCAAAGGATTTGAGTGGTCATTTCTCCAGAGAAGATATAACATGGCCAAAAGCACATGAAAAGACAATTAACATCATTAGCCATTGGGGATGTGTAACTCAAAAACTACAATGAGATACTATGTCACAGTGATGTGGATGGCTACAATCTAAAAGACAGACAGGCACAAGTGTTGGTGAGGATGTAGAGAAATTGTAACCCTCAGACACTGCTGGGGGGAATGGAAAATGGTGCAGCCATTTTGGAAAACATTTTGGCAGTTCCTCAAATTGTTAAATGTGGAATTTCCATATGACCCAGAAATTCTACTCCTAGGTAATATCCAAGAGAAAAGAAAACTTATATTCTAACAAAACTTGTACACAAATGTTCCTGGCAAGATTATTCATAATACCTAAAAAGTGGAAACAACCCAAATGTCCATGAGCTGTCTGATGAGTGGATAAACAAGTTGGGGTATATCCATACAATGAAATATTATTCAGCAGTAAAAAGGAGTGAGGTACTGATACATGCTACAACATGGATGAACCTTGGAAACATGTTAAGAGAAATAAACCAGTTACTAAAGACCACGTATTTGATTACATTATTACGTAATAATAGGCAAACTTTAGAGACTGAAAATAGGCTAGTGGTTGCCTGGGGCTAAGGATTGGAGGAAGGTATATGGAGGATGAATGCTAATGGGTACTGAGTTTCTTTTTTGGGGTGGTGAAAATATTCTAAAATCGGATGATGGTGATAGTTACACAACTCTGCATATATACTAAAAACCCCTGAGCTGTATACTTAAAATGGGTGAATTTTATGGTATGTGAATTATATCTCAAGAAAGCTGTTTTGTTGTTTTAAATAGGTCTTATGAAACCCTTAAGTTTATTTAAAGAATTGATTAAAAAAATTCAAAGGTAGTTAAAAAAAATGTCAAAGAAACTTGTAATCTTTCTGCCTTTGTAACAAGAGCACTTAGGGCCTCCTAGAACTGTGAAGAGCTCCCTGGGAGCTGCAGGCACTGGCGGTCTGTGTGTTCCTGGGCTCTGAGCGCAGTCCTAGGTCCTTGCGTATGGCTTTAGCCACATCTGCAAGTTACAATCGGAGCGCAACCTGTTTGGGACATTTCTTCCTGTGTGTATTCCTCTCAATTGGAAGAATGCTGGTTCTTTAGTCCTGTCCCTACAATTCCAGGTTCATGGCATTTTTCTGCTGCTTCAAAGGACTTTAAAAAGTAACAGTCTTATAAACATTTATCCAGCACTTACTGTGTACCATCCATTATATTAAGTACCAAACTAAGGTACAAAGGTGATGATGCTATTAACCTTTTGGTATTCATGCAGTCCTTCTTTGGGGTCTGAGGCTGCCTTAGTGGGTTTTTTTCCCATACACAATGGAAATTCTTTACCATCTCCTTCACCCTCTACTCATGCTGCCCCCAAAATATGGCTATAAGCTTACAGCAACTTTTAAAATGCGGGTAAAGCATGTTAAAATTATTGTTAAAAAGGATCATTTGGGCTTCCCTGGTGGCACAGTGGTTGAGAGTCCGCCTGCCGATGCAGGGGACACGGGTTCGTGCCCCGGTCCGGGAAGATCCTACATGCCGCGGAGCGACTGGGCCCGTGAGCCATGGCCGCTGAGCCTGCGCGTCCGGAGCCTGTGCTCCGCAACGGGAGAGGCCACAACAGTGAGAGGCCCGCGTACCGCAAAAAAAAAAAAAAAAAAGGATCATTGACATTCTTAAGGAAACAAATGTACCTTTGAAAGAAAAGTTGTGTATGATTAGGTTAATTATTCTTTCATGAGGAAATTAGTAAAGGACTTTAGATAGTGCACTGAACTGCTAATAGGAAGGCCAGATCCAATAATAGAAAGATGATGTCACTGAGATATGCAGTGAACTTGTTACCATGTCTGGGCCTTACCTGCCTCAGCTGTAAAATATGCTGTAGGAATGAAATGAATGATTAAAACAAATCAAATATCATATTCACAAGATTCTAGATTAAGGCCCCATAAAGGCAAGTGAAAATGATTCTTGTCCCCAGGCTCTTTGGAAGAAAAATCATTACATACATGCAAATTGCTTTTATCACAGTTTTCACAAATTGCAAATTGAATAATGCACAGGTTATCTTATCGTAAAGTACGATGACCATTATGTACTGGGCTTTTTAAGAAAACAATATTTTTGTCTTTCAGCTGTTATATTTGTCAGATTATAGAGATGTAGAGGCAAATAGCATTTTTTTGTGTGTACACATTTGTAACTAATAAACAAAATCAATAGAACTAGAATCTAGCTACAAAATAGACTGAAAAAATCATTTAGACAGCAGAGAAAAGGGAAAATATAAAACTACAAAAGAAACATAACTGAGGATTTGTTAATTTCATTTTAGGCAGTAAATTCTTAGATGTGTTGATAATTTGGTTTGTACTTAAATAAAACACAAGTGAACCTAGTTTTGATCTGGAGTTGTTACGTTGTATTATGTTATATTATGTTTTATCCCAAACAGTCCTATCATATCATGTATTGTTTTTATTTCTTTCTAGACAGATGAACAAGCCATGCTAGAAGATACACTGGTTGCACTATTTGATTTGGAAAAGGTTTCTTTTTACTTTAAACCATCAGAAGAGGAACCACTGGTTGCAAGTAAGTAGTTAAATATTTCATGTATGTTTTGTAAAATTTCTTTGGCATCAGACGACAACATATGTCATAACTTTGATATGAATATATTTGATATGCAGTTTAAGTTTTATATAAAATATTATATTTAGGGTAAAATAGTAATAACCAACTGGGGAAGTGATAGAAAGTATATATAAATTAAATTTACAGCTAATTTTATACTTTTGTTTTTAGCTATTAGTCTGACCTCTAAAACTTTTTCGGAGTGTGTGTGTCAAATATTGTGCTACTCAAGATTGCCTTTTCTTTCTTTTTTGTTATTGTGGTGAAATATACATACCATAAAATTTACCATTTAACCCATTTTCAGTGTACAATTCAGTGGTATTAAGTTCATTCAAAATGTTGTGCATGGGGCTTCCCTGGTGGCGCAGTGGTTGAGAGTCCGCCTGCTGATGCAGGGGACGTGGGTTCGTGCCCCGGTCCGGGAGGATCCCACGTGCCGCGGAGCGGCTGGGCCCGTGAGCCATGGCTGCTGGGCCTGCACGTCCGGAGCCTGTGCTTTGCAGCGGGAGAGGCCACAGCAGTGAGAGGCCCGCGTACCGCAAAAAAAAAAAAAAAAAAAAAAAATGTTGTGCAGCCATTTCCACCATCCGTCTCCAGAACTTTTTCATCTTCCCAAACAGAAACTCCATACTCCTTAAACAATCACTACCCTCCCCCGCTTCTCCAATTCCTGGTAACTTCTCTTCCACTTTCTGGCTCTGAATTTGCTTACGCTACGTACCTCATATAAGTGGGATCACAGAACATTTGTCCTTTCTGCTGCTTTTTTCATGTCAAGACTTCTTTTAATAAAAGAACTGCCCTAACATTTCTGGCTATGTGGATAATCTCTGAGGCCAGCAAAACGTTCACTCAAATATATAATTATTACTTAGCAAAACTGATTGAATTGGGTTTCCACTCCTTATCTTCAGTTGATCCTGTAGACAGTGTGTTAGCAAGCAATGAAAACAGTGTTTAGAGCCAAGAATATACAGAGACATTATAGTTGTTTGATCTGACAATAATTGATAAAATTTATAGTTTAATTCTGAAGAAGTAGACACACAGTCTACATTTTTGCCAGCTTAAAAATGCAAATTAAAAATTATTTTATCCAAGTGTCAAAAAATTTAGTGTGTACAAATATAATCACATTAACTATCTTGATTCATTTATTCATCCTGTACAATTTCCAAGACGGCAAAACCTATCTTGTTCATTGCTGTATATCCAGCACTCAAGAGATACCTGGAACAAAAAGGCCAATATTTTTTTTCAAGTAAATGAATGAACAAATATCAATTCAGTTTATACAGTGCATCAGGCAGAAAGACTTTATGGTTATAAACGTAGAAGGATAAACAAACTTGCTGTGCAGAATGAAGAATAGAATTTCAACAGAACTTGGTTGTATCTAATGTTGCAAAGAAGTTACTTTATGAAATTGAATTGAAAGATTGAAAAGTATCCCTTTTCTTTAGCAATTGGCCATCATTAAACCTAACAAAGGCATTGTTTTAGAAGTATACATTCAGAGAAATAGCAACACCTAGGGCTTAATCTATAGTTTCTGCAAGTTATGATCATTTATCTACCATTTCAACATTGTCACAAATAGGTTTAAAATGTGTCTATCAATCCAAGAAATCTTCAGGAGTTTGTTATTTTTCTGTTTCTTGTTTGTTCATAAGTCTGAGGATCCCCTATGTATTATGGTAGAAGATCTAAACAGATATTTCAGGTCTGGGAAAGGTTTTTACTTATTTGCACATTTCCAATGTCTAGTACAATAAATAGGGACTCAATAAGTATTCATTTAATCTGTTATCTAGAAATTATAATCATTTATTCATCGAAAATTTCTTAAGTGCCTACTTATGGCCAAGTGTTGGATACAATAGAGAACTAAACAGAGATAAATAATAAGTGAGATAAATAAGTTATTTTGTTAATAAATTAGAAGATAATATGAATGCATGACAGGAAATAGAAAAAGAGCAAAGGATGAAAATGAAGGGACAGGTAGGGCATTTTTGATCTGGTGCTCGGGGAATGGAACTTGCAAAACACGTGCTAATTGTGATAATGGTTGCTATGTGCTCAGTTTCTTGCACACTACTTCAGAAGTGTACCCCAAGGACTCATCTTGACTAAAATATGAATGAGGCAGCTGTCCTGGGAAATTGTGATTCCAAACCATGTGTAGCTAAACTTCTCATTTAGTTAAGTGAGACACCCGGTGTGTTAAAGTGTAACGAAGTTTTCTATTACAGAATTTTATATACAGTACAGTAATAAATCTGTTGCTTTAGCTAATGAGAACCTGATTTAATACTCTTTCACCAAATAGCACTGTCAGTATGCCAATCCTGAGCTTTAATACACGTGGGTACTTTTAATATATTAGTTTCTAGTAATTTTCGGGATTCTTTTTTTTTTTTTCTGGTGGTACGCGGACCTCTCACTGCTGTGGCCTCTCCCGTTGCGGAGCACAGGCTCCGGACGCGCAGGCTCAGCGGCCATGGCTCACGGGCCCAGCCGCTCCGCGGCATGCGGGATCTTCCCAGACCGGGGCACGAACCCGTGTCCCCTGCACCGGCAGGCGGACTCTCAACCACTGCGCCACCAGGGAAGCCCTGGGATTCTTTTTAAAGCTTAACAAATGTACTAAATAAAATATCCTGATTTTAGGAAGTAATATAACATTAAATGTCATTTTAGATGTTCCTCTTACTTATCAAGCTGAAGGAAGCCGGCAAGCTCTGAAAGTTTACTTCTACATCGATAGTTATCATTTTGAACAACTGCCGCAAAGGTTGAAAAACGGAGGAGGGTTTAAAATTCATCCTGTTCTTTTTGCACAAGGTAAACTGCTTTCTTTACTATACTTCATGTACTTAAATTATTTTCTTTATCAATTTTTTAAAATGTACTTGTGACTATCCTTTTTGTTCATTAATTCAAAAATTTATTCATAGTACCTAGGTAATATGTTTACTGGTGGGAATGTTTGTTAAGGAAAGAATTTTGTATGGTTTAAATATTTATCAAATAGGATTGCAGCATTATTTATAGTGGAGAAATAAGGCATGAGTGGCTTAAATAAAGATAAATTAATTTGGCTTAAGTAAATTATGGTAGAACCATTAAAATTGGTTGGTTAAGATATTTTATGAGGTAGAAGAAGTTTGATAATATACCCACGCAGATTACAAAAAAGAATTTATATTATAGTGTCAATTATGTCATACATGTATGTATATACTTACATGTGTGTAAAATGTATCATTGGATGATTAAATGGATGATATTTTAATCTTTAAGTTTTTTTGCATTGTGTCAATTTTTTTGTCAGTAAAAATGTATTCCTTTCATAGTAAAAAAATTGTTTTGGCAAATAAACAATGAGTGTTAACTGCAGTAGAAGAAATTAAGAATAACATGAATAAGAAGATTCTTGCAGTGACGTGATTTCCCAGGGAAGGTCCTGGATCTTTTTTAGGATCTTTTTTATTTCTGTGGTCACAGATGCTGCCAGAAAAGGTCAGAAATTCAGATTATTGTATAGTATCTTTTTGTGTATGATTTTTTTTTTAATTCATGCTGTGATCAAGATTGTATCAATTTCTCTGAGTGGTACCACAGAACATTTCATTTTTTCTTTTGAGTTTTCAAGACTGCATTGGTATTGCTGTAGAATTTTTATATTCTAATAAAAAATGAGAAGAGTAGAGGAATCAAATCCATCTCAGTAACGGAAGAACACAGAGGCATATGAAATCTAAATTCACTGCCAAGTGAAAATTCTGCTTTGTACCACATGCATGTTGTTATAATTCTAAAAGATAGATTACTCTTCCTTCAATTGCCATAGTTTAAAACTGACTACCTCAGATACTTGGCAAGAATACATTTAAGCAGAGAAAAATTTCAGCACAGAGATCTTAGGAGTTATTCGAAGGTATTTTCATTTATGTGATAGGGTCTATGTAGGTAATACAAGAATCTGCAATGAAAAGAAATAAAAAAGAAATTGAACAAAAATAGACCTTTGGAACTATGTTAGGAGAATAGTTTAGCCTAAAATATGTTAAAAGCCATTACAGAGATCAGTAGTTTTAGAAGAAAGGAAAGGCTGCTGGTCTGGAATATTAACTTTTATAGGGTTTAACCAGACCTTGCCCTTGTTAAAGGCTCTTCATTTCTTTTCCTTTATTTCTCTCTTTTAAAAAATTCTGTCTTTGAAATCATTACTGAGATGACAGATGGCATTAATCATCTTTTCTAAAAAAGTGATTACATTTGTGACACACCAACCATAAATAGCTGAATATTCATACCCAGCAGCCAGTGTGCATAGGGAAAACATGATTTTGCAAGTAACCTCTATTTTTTAACTGTGGCTAAAGCTA
Source organism: Lagenorhynchus albirostris (assembly GCF_949774975.1). NCBI lineage: Eukaryota > Metazoa > Chordata > Mammalia > Artiodactyla > Delphinidae > Lagenorhynchus > Lagenorhynchus albirostris. The sequence goes on from NC_083111.1 coordinate 13,253,778, forward strand.
ATTTAAAAACAATCCTGAAATATATATGATTTCATTGAGTACACTGTTGCTTTTACAGTGTAATGTAAAGAAAAATTCTAGCAAACATTAGGTTTTAGCATTCACACAGCAGTAAAATATGAAAAATGATTTGATGAGGCGACAGTGGAAACACTTCTGCAGTGGAGGTCACAGATAGGTAAAGAAGACTGGAAAATAGTCTGTCTCATTAAAAATCTGTCAGTGATAAGGTTGTTTATTTAAAGGAGTTGCAGAGGTTCCCCCGCATTCACAAAACTCCCATGAGGAATCATTAGTAACTGAGTTTTCATCAGCTTGAGAGAAGCACAGGAAATTCAGCCCTAGCTTGAGCGGCGATTACCATCTGGTATTTGAAAGTGGTGGTAAATGGGAGAGATTCCAAATGGAGTCTATTCCTGGGATGAACGTTTAATGGAAGGATTTTAGTTTTGTGAGTATGTGAGTCTTTGTTAGCAAATAATAAAGAGAAAAGTAGGTGAATTTGAAAATTTCCTGGGAAATGTATTAGAGTCAGTGCTCTAAGGTTGTCCGTGGTACCAGGTACCTAGAACAAGAAGCAAATGTCCTGCCTTCTCGTTTTTTCTTGTCTGCATGGATCCTTGGGCAAAGGAGGGCACATGGATGAATGGGGCCCCCTGCAGAGATGGGACCAACTAGTAAATCAGGAATGCCAGGGTTGGAGGCAAGCAGGGTAAACTTTTAGGGAACGTACGTTGCTAAAAACCAGAGCTGCTGGAGAAAAAGAGTCTAGGCAGACAAAATGGCAAAAAGGCAGATTTCCAAGGTTTGGACCACAGAAACAGCCAGACAGAAAAGTCAGCACAAAGCATAACCAAAATGCTAGAAGGTAAAGGCCACACGAAAGCAGTCTTCTAGAATTACTTCCTACAAGTCAGAGAATTAATCCTTTTAGGATCCCTGAGCCCTTGGTAAGATAAAGCAAGTAACTATAAACTGGGTGGAAATGGGAGTCCAAGGAAGATAGATATCCAGGGTCCCTGGCTTGCTTTCATGCTCTCTCAGTGGTTCTCAAGCTGGCTGCCCTTTAATCACCTTGGGAACGTGTTAGAAAATACCCATGCTTGGTTCCTTGGTTCCACGCTGAACCAAGGAAGTCAGAATCTCTGGGAAGTGGGGCACAGATACCAGTATCTTTTAGAAGCTTATCCACCAAGAGTGAGAAAGCACAGAGCTATGCGGATTATAAACCACTGTGCAGTTATCTAGTTACTCTGTGCTTAGTTACATTAATCCATTTCACAAGTGTTTGACACTTCTAGATTCTGGGGAGCCGGGGCAGTGAGAACCGGGCCTTTTTGCTTCTGCGTTGTTACCTCTTTAGGACTTGGGCTGCACCGAGAAGGAGATGTGATTTGGGTGGGCCAGTTTTTTTTTTAGCAGAGGCTGAAGAGGCCCTGTAGAGCTGACAGCTGAGGGATGTCTTCTGGCAATCACAGCAGCTGGGCAAAGAGCCCTTCGTTTCTGAAAGGGGCTCTGAGTGGGTAGCTTTAGAGGATCTGCCATAGTCCGCATCTTGATCTATTCCTTTGTGTAGGGAGGGTGTCCTTCCTGACTGTGATGGGCCTCTGTTCCTGGGGGAATAATTTAGCAGCATATTAATATGCTGCTGCAGAGGGTCTTGGGGCTACGACAGATTCTCATTTTCCCTCTTATGCCATACTTTGTACGGTAGCCTCGTTCTCAGCCTGAACCTCTGCTGGTCTTCGTGGCATGACTAAGACCTTCAGCCCCAAGAGGCCTGATTCCCTGGTGTCGCTATGTCCTTCTCAGGCCCGGATTGCTGCATGTGTCCATTTACCATCAAACTTGGGCGAGGGGGTACCAAGAGGGACCTGAGCGGATTACCTGAATGCCAGACATATTTCTTCTTATCCTCGTTATGTAACAGTAGCCCTACTGCCTTATGATGAGCAGGGTAGATTAGCCTGCCAAGATAGTGATTTCTTTTCTTGTTGGACGGTGCCTTGGCACAAGGAGACTCAGGTGCCTGGGTGTCAACCAGAGTTTACAGTTCAGTGGGGCCCCTTCTTTGTCTCCTAGGGAAAGTGTGCCCCTTTGGGGATCAGGACCCTTAAAACTGTGGAGCCAGAGTTTCAGGGATGGGAAGCACACATACCCCAAGTGAGCCACTGGAATTGATAAGTTTCCCAACACTGCCATAAAAATGACCACAAACTGGGTGGTTTAAAACAACAGAAATGTATTCTGTCATAGTTCTGGAGGCTAGACGTCTGAAACCAAGATGTTCACAGGCCATGTCCCCTTGGCAGGCTCTAAGGAAGTATCTTTTCTTACCCCTTCTGGCGTCTGGTGGTTACCGGCATTCCTTGGCTTGTGGCAGCATAATTACAGTCTCTGCCTCTGTCTTCACATGGCCTTCTTCCCTCTGTGTGTCTGTCTCTGTGTCTCTGTCCAAATCTCCCTTTTCTTAAAAGGACAACAGTCCTTGGATTCTGGCATACCCGAATCCAGTGTGACCTCATTTTAATTTGATTTCATCTGTAAGACCCTATATCAAAATTAGGTCACATTTGCAGCCACCGGGGGTTAGGACTTTGTCATATTTTTTTCAGGGATACAATTTAACCCTCCACAGATGCTAGCATGGCTATTTCTGCTTCTACCCTTGGTTCCTAGACCCGTGTATTCTACCTCTTTGGGACATGGCATCAGATAAAGGACTTTTCTTTAGTTATGTACTATGTCTTTAGTTATGTACTATGTCCTGGAATGTGGTGTCCCTTCCTTGTAAAGTGTTGTTAAGTACCTATTCCCTGAGTCTCTGGTGGTGATTTTCCTTAAACTAAATGGGACGTGCAGCGCTGGTTCCTTCTCCACAAGCACATTCTTGGGGCTGTTTGGTTTCTTCACCCCCTATGCAAAAAGTTGGCACCCAAAACTGTTACTCCTAACTTTTACCTCTTTAAAAGATGTCTTTCTATTCTCAGAGAATAATTAAAATCACCCAGAAACTTGAGCATTTTCTATTTTTTAAACAAAAGGGAATATTTTGTTATAAACATTGTCAGTTTCTAAGTTACCTTCATTCATGTGGTTTTTTTTTTCCTGCAGAATTCTTCTTAAGATCCTTTAAAAGATGAATCCTTTAGTTTTCCATTTGGGTTTTGCACAGTATTTATAAACAAAACATTAAATACCTTTTGAAAAGAGGAAGGAACAATTCCCAGAGTTGAGATTTCCTGAATGTTAAGAGTGGGTACATGAACCTGTGAACCCCCCTCTCTTTACAAAGCAGCACAGCCTTTTGCAATGTTGGTCACGGCAACATGGACAAAACTTGCCTTCCTCACAAACGTTGCAACCAGTTCTGAGGAATTCTGACCAATCGTGACCATTTCTGGAGATTTGTAACAGTGCGTATGTAGTGTCTTATTTAACCAATAAAGCACCGTTGTTGCACTATCAGAAGAGGGTGTTAGTTGATTGAAACTATTCTTAAAATTGTTCCTCAGAGATTTCTGATTAATCCCTTTCTTGAAAAAGCCATGAAATACATTTTGAGTGAGTGGAAGTGAGGCTCATTTTCAGTCTTAGAATAATTTAATCTTTAATTTCTGCTAACATTCATTATGTTTTCCTTTTTTACGGACTATACCTACATTTAATGGAATGTTTTGCTTCTAAATTCAAAAGTAGTAGAAGTAAAACAAGCAAACAAATTCGAGTTGTATTTTAAATACTGCTTTTAATTAAGTGCTTTTAAATAAATTAAATATTTATTCAGTCAAATATGTCAATACTATTTTTAAGAAATATTATATGGATGAGAATTAAAAGTAGACAAGAAAGTGCGAAAGAGGGGTCAAACTTTGAAGTTTGAACATTATTATATATTTAACTTTTTCTTTTTGCTGAGAATAGAAATTTAGTTGGGTAAAATGTCATTCCACTCTCTTTATTAAAAAAATAACTATAAATAACCAGACTATCCACCTAAAAAAGGGAATGTTCTCCTTCTTCTACTTTGCCATGCACAGTTTACTTTTTAAATATAAAACTCATCTTTTTTTTAGTTCATTTCCCTAAAACCCTATACATGAGCCAGAAAATATTGCTGAGACTCTTTGCAACACTGTTAAACTCTTTTCACATTTAAAAAAAAAATTACATAATTGTGAATCTTAACTGGTGTTAATTTGAAAATATCATTAAGAAATATAAGGAAAATTTGCTTTTCCTATTGTAACAAGCTTTTAGAGCAGGACTGGGCATTCTGGCCAATAGAAACTAGATACCAGGGGTTTTCTTGTTCCCTCCCACTCCCAACCCCCTGCCTCTATTTCCCCTGTTGCCCCTTCCTGGTGGTCGCCTTCTAGTCTTTCTGACCTTAAATCACAAATTCAAGTGTCCTTGCATGGACCCTACTCTTAGATCCCCAAACTTCCTGTTTGGCTAAGCACAGTCAAGCGTCACCTATATCTCCTGTGGAAATTGAAGTAGATCATGCTGGGGGGCATTGGGCACCTTGCCTTGTACAGAAAATACATTCCATAAATGATAAGAATAGTCATGGGCTGTCTTAATCCTATTATTTAATTTAATTATTTCTCAAGAACCATAGTTAGTAAGTGCTCTTATTTTCCATTTCACAAACGAGGAACCTGAGGATCTCAGATATTAATTAACATACCCAGGGTCACACTGAGTTACTAAGCAGTGAAAGTTATGCTTTTACTCCAGTGCAAGGGCTTTCATTATTAGCTTTACAACTCAGAAGAGGAATTCACATTGAAGTATGACTGCTGATATACTGAATCCTCCTGGAATATTGGCCTTTCGCAAATAACACTTGGTTAACTGAAGGGAATGTGGCATGTATTTAAGGATTGCTTTATCAGAAAGACTTCCTGTATTTCTTGTGTGTATTCAGGCCCAGAAGCTTGCTGAACCAGTTGTGAATATTCTAACGAAAGCAGAAATCATAAGGAATAAACAAATAATCCTTGAAAGAAGCCCACAAATTCGATTTTCTGTTCTAAAGCAAACGTAGGAAACTTTCTGTCTAATTTTCCACAAGTGCTTTGCTCAGTTATAAGCCAATAATGCCATTAAAAAAAATTAAATTTAGCAATACTCTAAAACTTTTGTCATTTCTTCAATGCTCTAGAAATCTGAATAGATAGAAAACACAACACAGCTAAAACTAATTAGCAGTGACTTTCCTGTTTTTGCCACCAAAATGGTGATGTTTTTATCAATTTGAGGAAACGTTATTAGTTTAGAGACTACTGCATTTAGCAATTTTGAAAGATTATTCTTTTATCCATTTTGAAATAGTCTGCTGAAAATCGAGGCTCATTAATAGTAATAATTTCAAGGGGAAATAATTTACATTTCCAAATTGGATCCATCACCATTCCTGCCATTCCTGGCAACCTCTCAAAAGGAAATCTTGTATTTCTAGATACTTTCCTATAATTCATTTCCTCTCCAAAAGGTTAACAATACCACTGCATAAAGTTTAAAGGAAAAAGAAACAACCAAAAATGTTAGTTATGAAAGAAATATATATTACTCAAAAGACATTTAAAATTAATGGGAAGTTATATATGTGTTTGTGCTTATTTATTTTTAACTAAAGTAACTGACCATTGGAGTCAAAGCAGTATTCTAAGATTTCTCTTTATCTATACGTCTTTTTTTGTTTGTCATTGTTGCTTTTATTTATTTATTTTTTAACATCTTCATTGGAGTATAATTGCTTTACATTGTCGTGTTATTTGCTGCTATATAACAAAGTGAATCAGCTATACATTATTATATCCTTATATCTCCTCCCTCTTGCGTCTCCCTCCCACCCTCCCTATCCCACCCCTCTAGATGGTCACAGAGCACTGAGCTGATCTCCCTGTGCTATTCGGCTGCTTCCCACTAGCTATCTGTTTTACATTTGGTAGTGTATATATGTCCATGCCACTCTCTCACTTCGTCCCAGCTTACCCTTCCCCCTCCCCGTGTCCTAGAGTCCAGTATACATGTACCACATCTTCTTTATCCATTCATCTGTCGATGGACACTTAGGTTGCTTCCATGTCCTCGCTATTGTAAATAGTGCTGCAGTGAACACTGTGGTACATGACTCTTTTGGGATTACGTTTTTTTCAGGGTATGTGCCCAGTAGTGGGATTGCTGAGTCATATGGTAGTTCTCTTTTTAGTTTTTTAAGGAACATCCATACTGTTCTCCATAATAGCTGTATCAATTTACATTCCCACCAAGAGTGCAAGAGGGTTCCCTTTCCTCCACACCCTCTCCAACATTTATTGTTTGTAGATTTTTTGATGATGGCCATTCTGACTGGTGTGAGGTGATACCTCACTGTAGTTTTGATTTGCATTTCTCTAATGATTAGTGATGTTGAGCATCTTTCATGTGTATGTTGGCAATCAGTATATCTTCTTTGGAGAAATGTCTGTTTAGGTCTTCTGCCCATTTTTGGATTGGGTTGTTTGTTTTTTTGATATTGAGCTGCATGAGCTGCTTCTTTATTTTGGAGATTAATCCCTTGTCAGTTGCTTCGTTTGCAAATATTTTCTCCCATTTTGAGGGTTGTCTTTTCATCTTATTTATGGTTTCCTTTGCTGTGCAAAAACTTTTAAGTTTCATTAGGTAGCATTTGTTTATTTTCTTTTTTATTTCCATTTCACTAGGAGGTGGCTCAAAAAGGATCTTGCTATGATTTATGGCATAGAGTGTTCGGCCTATGTTTTCCTCTGAGAGTTTTATAGTGTCTGGCGTTACATTTAGGTCTTTAATCCATTTTGAGTACATTTTTGTGTTAGGGAATGTTCTAATTTCATTCTTTTACATATAGCTGTCCACTTTTCCCAGCACCAGTTATTGAAGAGGCTGTCTTTTCTCCATTGTATGTACTTGCCTCTTTTATCAAAGGTAAGGTGACCATATGTGCCTGGGTTTATCTCTGGGCTTTCTATCCTGTTCCACTGATCTATATTTCTGTTTTTGTGCCAGTACCATACTGTCTTGATTACTGTAGCTTTGTAGTATAGTCTGAAGTCAGGGAGCCTGATTCCTCCAGCTCCGATTTTCTTTCTCAAGATTGCTTTGGCTATTTTGGGTCTTTTCTGTTTCCATACAAATTATGAAATATTTTGTTTTAGTTCTCTGAAAAATGCCATTGGTAGTTTGATAGGGATTGTATTGAATCTGTAGATTGCTTTGGGTAGTATAGTCATTTTTCACAATGTTGTTTCTTCCAATCCATGTACATGGTATATCTCTCCATCTATTTGTATCATCTTTAATTTCTTTCATCAGTATCTTATAGCTCTTTGCAGCCAGGTCTTTTGTCTGCTTAAGTAGTTTATTCCTAGGTATTTTATTCTTTTTGTTGCAGTGGTAAATGGGAGTGTTTCCTTAATTTCTCTTTCAGATGTTTCATCATTAGTGTATAGGAATGCTAGAGATTTCTATGCAATAATTTTGTATCCTGCTAGTTTACCACATTCATTGATTACCTCTAGTGGTTTTATGGTAGCATCTTTAGGATTCTCTATATATAGTATCACGTCATCTGCAAACAGTGACAATTTACTTCTTGTTTTCCGATTTGGACTCCTTTTATTTCTTTTTCATCTCTGGTTTCTGTGGCTAAAACTTCCAGAACTATGTGGAATAATAGTGGTGAGAGTGGGCAACCTTGTCTTGTTCCTGATCTTAGTGGAAATGGTTTCAGTTTTTCACCATTGAGAACGATGTTGGCTGTGGGTTTGTCATATATGGCCTTTATTATGTTGAGGTAAGTTCCCTCTATGCCTACTTTCTGGAGGGTTTTTATCATAAATGGGTGTTCAATTTTGTTAAAATCTTTCTCTGCATCTATTGAGATGATCATATGGTTTTTCTCCTTCAGTTTGTTAATATGGTGTATCACATTGATTTATTTGCATATACTGAAGAATCCTTGCATTCCTGGGATAAACCCCACTTGATCATGGTGTATGATGCTTTCAATGTGCTGTTGGGTTCTGTTTGCTAGTATTTTGTTGCAGATTTTTGCATCTATGTTCATCAGTGATATTGGCCTGCAGTTTTCTTTCTTTGTGACATCTTTGTCTGCTTTTGGTATCAGGGTGATGGTGGCCTTGTAGAATGAGTTTGGGAGTGTTCCTCCCTCTGCTATATTTTGGAAGAGTTTGAGAAGGTTAGGTGTTAGCTCTTCTCTACATGTTTGATAGAATTCACCTGTGAAGCCATCTGGTCCTGGGCTTTTGTTTGTTGGAAGATTTTTAATCACAGTTTCAATTTCAGTGCTTGTAATTGGCCTGTTTATATTTTCTGTTTCTTCCAGGTTCAGTCTCGGAAGCTTGTGCTTTTCTAAGAATTTGTCCATTTCTTCCATGTTGTCCATTTTATTGGCACAGAGTTGCTTGTAGTAATCTCTCATGATCCTTTGCATTTCTGCAGTGTCAGTTGTAACTTCTCCTTTTTCATTTCTAATTCTATTGATTTGAGTCTTCCCCCTTTTTTCTTGATGGCTCTGGCTAATAGTTTATCAATTTTGTTTATCTTCTCAAAGAACCAGCTTTTAGTTTTATTGATCTTTGCTATCGTTTCCTTCAATTATTTTTCATTTATTTCTGCTCTGATCTTTATTATTTCTTTTCTTCTGCTAACTTTGGGGTTTTTTGTTCTTCTTTCTCTAATTGCTTTAGGTGTAAGGTTAGGTTATTTATTTGAGATGTTTCTTGTTTCTTGAGGTAGGATTGTATTGCTATAAACTTCCCTCTTAGAACTGCTTTTGCTGCATCCCATAGGGTTTGGGCCTTCGTGTTTTCATTGTCATTTGTCTGTAGGTATTTTCTGATTTCTTCAGTCATCTCTTGGTTATTTAGTAGTGCATTGTTTAGCCTCCATGGGTTTGTACTTTGTACAGTTTTTTTTCCTGTAATTGATATCCAGTCTCATAGCATTGTGGTCGGAAAAGATACTTGATATGATTTCAGTTTTCTTAGATTTACCAAGGCTTGATTTGTGACCCAAGATATGATCTATCGTGGAGAATGTTCCATGAGCACTTGAGAAGAAAGTATATTCTGTTGTTTTTCGATGGAACGTCCTATAAATATCAATTAAGTCCATCTTGTTTAATGTGTCATTTAAAGCTTCTTTTTCCTTATTTATTTTCATTTTGGATGATGTGTCCATGGGTGAAAGTGGGGTGTTAAAGTCCCCTACTATGATTGTGTTACTTTGATTTCCCCTTTTGTGGCTGTTAGCATATGCCTTAAGTACTGGGGTGCTCCTATGTTGGGTGCATAAATATTTACAATTGTTACATCTTCTTCTTGGATTGATCCCTTGATCATTATGTAGTGTCCTTCTTTGTCTCTTGTAATAGTCTTTATTTTAAAGTCTGTTTTGTCTGATATGAGAATTGCTACTCCAGCTTTCTTCTGATTTCCATTGGCATGGAATATCTTTTTCCATCCCCTCACTGTCAGTCTGTATATACGGGTCTTGTTTTTGTATCCATTCAGCCAGTCTGTGTCTTTTGGTTGGAGCATTTAATCTATTTACAGTTAAGGTAATTATTGATATGCATGTTTCTATTACCTTTTTCTTCATTGTTTTGGGTTTGTTATTGCAGGTCTTTTCCTTCTCTTGGGTTTCCTGACTAGAGAAGTTCCTTTAAAATTTGTTGTAAAGCCAGTTTGGTGGTGCTGAATTCTCTTAGCTTTTGCTTGTCTGTAAAGATTTTAATTTCTCTGTCAAATCTGAATGAGATCCTTGCTGGGTAGAGTAACCTTGGTTGTAGGTTTTTCCCTTTCATCACTTTAAATATGTCCTGCCACTCCCTTTTGGCTTGCAGAGTTTCTGCTGAAAGATCAGCTGTTAACCTTATAGGGATTCCCTTGTATATTATTTGTTGTTTTCCCCTTGCTGCTTTTAATATTTTTTCTTTATATTTAATTTTTGATTGTTTGATTAATATGTGTCTTGGCATGTTTCTCCTTGGATTTATCCTGTACGGAACTCTCTGTGCTTCCTGGACTTGATTGACAATTTTTTTTCCCATATTAGGGAAGTTTTCAACTATAATCTCTTGAAATATTTTCTCAGTCCCTCTTCTTCTGGGGCTCCTATAATTCAAATGTTGGTGCATTTAATATTGTCCCAGAGGTCTCTGAGACTGTCCTCAATTGTTTTCATTCTTTTTTCTTTATTCTGCTCTGTGTTAATTATTTCCACTATTTTATCTTCCAGGTCACTTATCCATTTTTCTGCCTCAGTTATTCTGTTATTGATACCTTCTAGAGAATTTTTAATTTCATTTGTTGTGTTGTGTATCATTGTTTGTTTGCTCTTTAGTTCTTCTAGGTCCTTGTTGAACGTTTCTTGTATTTTCTGCATTCTATTTCCAAGATTTTGGATCATTTTCTTATCATTACTCTTAATTCTTTTTCAGGTAGACTGTCTATTTCCTCTTCATTTGTTTGGTCTGGTGGGTTTTTTTACCTTGATCCTTCATCTGCTGCATATTTCTCTGTCTTCTCATTTTGCCAACTTACTGTATTTGGGGTCTCCTTTTTGCAGACTGCAGGTTCATACTTCTGGTTTTTTTGGTGTCTGCCCACCATGGGTAAAGTTGGTTCAATGGGTTGTGTGGGCTTCCTGGTACCTGTGTTCTAGTGGATAAGGCTGTATCTTGTCTTTCTGGTGGGTAGGACCGCATCCAGTGAAGTGTTTTGGGGTGTCTGTGACCTTATGGTGATTGTAGGCAGCCTCTCTTCTATGGGTGAGGTTGTGTTCCTGTCTTGCTAGTTGTTTGGCATGGGATGTCCAGCACTTGAGCTTGTTGGTCATTGAGTGGAGCTGGGCCTTAGTGTTGAGACAGAGTTCTCTGGGCAAGTTCTCGCTGATTGATATTACATGGGGCCGGAAGTTCTCTGGTGGACCAATGTTCTGAACTCGGCTCTCCCACCTCAGAGGCTCAGGCCTGACACCCAGGCAGAGCACCAAGATCCTGTCAGCTACAAAGCTCAGAAGAAAAGGGAGAAAAAAAAGAAAGAAAGGAAAAAAATTAATAAAATAAAGTTATTAAAATAAAATTTTTTTTAAATTATGAAAATAAAAAGTAATAAAAAATAGAAAGTAAAAATAAAAAAGGAGAGCAACCAAACCAATAAACAAATCAACCAATGATAACAAGCATTAAAAACTAAACTAAAATAAACATATAAATCAGAAAGTAGTCACGTACAGCAAACTCCCAGTCTACAGGTGCTCCCAAAGTCCACCGCCTCAATTTTTGGATAATTCATCATCGTCGTTCAGGTATTCCACAGATGCAGGGTACCTCAAGTTGACTGTGGGGATTTAATCCGCTGCTCCTGAGCTTGCGCAGAGAAATTTCCCTTTCTCTTCTTTGTTCGCACAGCTCCTGGGGTTCAGCCTTGGATTTGGGTTCGCCTCTGCACGTAGGTCGCTTGAGGGCATCTGTTCTTCGCCCAGACAGGACAGGGTTAGAGGAGCAGCTGTTTAGGGGGCTCTGGCTGTCTCAGGCTGGGGGGACAGAGGGGTATGGAATGAGGGGCAAGCCTGTGGCAGCAGAGGCCAGCTTGACATTGCACCAGCCTGAGGCACCATGTGTTCTCCCGGGGAAGTTGTCCCTGGATCACAGGACCCTGGCAGTGGCGGGCTGCACAGGCTCCCGGGGGGGGAGGTGTGGAGAGTGACCTGTGCTCGCACACAGGCTTCTTGGTGGCGGCAGCAGCAGCCTTAGCGTCTCATGCCCGCCTCTGGGGTCTGTGCTGATAGCCGTGGCTCACACCCATCTCTGGAGCTCATTTAGACGGTGCTCTGAATCTCCTCTCCTTGCGCACCCCAAAACAATGGTCTCTTGCCTCTTAGACAGTTCAAGACTTTTTCCCAGACTCCCTCCCGGCTAGCTGTGGTGCACTAGCCCCCTTCAGGCTGTGTTCACGCAGCCAACCCCAGCCCTCTCCCTGTGATCCGACCTCCGAAGCCTGAGCCTCAGCTCCCAGCCCCGCCTGCCCCGGCAGGTGAGCAGACAAGCCTCTTGGGCTGGTGAGTGCTGGTCGGCACCGATCCTCTGTGCGGGAATCTCTCCGCTTTGCCCTGTGCGCCGCTGTTGCTGCGTTCTCCGTGGCTCCGAAGCTTCCCCCCCCCCCGCGCCACCCGCAGTCTCGTCTCCGCCCGCGAAGGGACTTCCTAGTGTGTCAAAGCTTTTCCTCCTTCACAGCTCCCTCCCAGAGGTGCAGGTCCCATCCCTATTCTTTTGTCTCTGTTTTTTCTTTTTTCTTTCACCCTTCGCAGGTGCGTGGGGAGTTTGTTGCCTTTTGGGAAGTCTGAGGTCTTCTGCCAGCGTTCCGTAGGTGTTCTGTAGGAGTTGTTCCACATATAGACATATTTCTGATGTATTTGTGGAGAGGTAGGCGATCTCCACGACTTACTCCTCCGCCATCTTGAAGGTCCTCCTCCTTTATCTATACTTCTTATTTCATAATCTAATTGCCACTGCAAGAGAATATGAATATGCATGGAGAGTGACAAATTCAATTTTTTTACTGTTATATATGTTAATACATATTTCTGCCTCTCATTCATGTCCATATATATGTATATGTATGTTGCATTTATATATGTGTATATATATATTTGTGTGTTTATATATATATAAATAATATATATGAAGTTTGAGTTTAGCTTCGCAAAGAACATATACAAAATTTTTAAAAGAATAGAAGACAGTGTAAGTTAGAAATTACCTTTACCTACTTAACAGAGATAATTACCAAGTGTTTGATATTTATTTTGAGCAGAAAAATGATTTTTATTTATATTTAGACTGGTTAAAGCTTGTTTCTTGCATATGTGGTCATATTTGGTGGTATTTAATACATTTACTAATAATAAGATTACACTAACTGTGGAGAAATTGTGTTATAAAATCACGTGAAAAGTACATTTACTTGTTTTCACAGCACTGGAGAGCATGGAAGGATATTATTATAGAGACAATGTTTTGGTGGAAGAATTTCAAGCCCAAATAAATGCAGCCTCCCTGGAAAAGGTCAAACAGTACAATCAGAAGCTCAGGTATGTCATTGTTCAATTAACAGAAGAGTTTCCAGTTTGTTTTTGTTTTTGAGTTTCCAGTTTTAACAAGAGCAGATGAATAAAGCTTTTGATGTTATTCATTGTGTTAGATGATTGATGATGATATTTCTTTGGATATAAAGTTCTCTTATTTAGGGTTTAATGTTTCAGATATTCTAAGGGGTACACTTTTTGCAAATAAAGTAGAAAAGAATTTTAAACTTTTCATGCTGTTGTCTTAATTTCTGAGAAGATCAAGAGAGTAATTATTTCGTAGACCATTTCCAAGGAAAAACAGCATTGCTTTATGGTGCTGTCTCCTAGGCGGTTCAGTGGATTAAAGGAAAAATAGGTTCCTTTATGTACCATTAAACAGCTGGTACCCTGACACCAAGAGATGAATATGTTTAACATGGAAAATATGATAAAAAAGGCACTACTTGATATTGGAAAAAGTATCTACTTTCAGATAATATTGCATTTTATTGTTTTTTCCTCTAAAAATAATCTTGCTGGTATTATGATCAATGGCAGGGAAAAATTAACCACAGTAAATGAAAGGGAAATGTATTATAATTTAGAAGCTTCAATTTTTAACCAATTATTAGCATATATAGTTCCCTTTTATAAGTTACTGTGTTAACAGGTCACCTTTTAAAATTACTAACCGATTATGGCTTTTATTTTTAAAAGAAAAATACATTTGTTCTACCGTAGGCCTTAGTAACTCAAAAATACTGTTGTGATTTTTTTTTTTTTTGGTTTTGTCTACGATATGGCTAGACCGTGAAGATAAATTAACTCCTAAAATTCCTGGTGTGTGGAGGTGTTGGTTCTTGTGATTACCACTAGGTTGGCTTTTTTTCACTTTGAATGCATTACCCCCTTACCCTTGCCTCACACAAACCTGTCCCTTTTCCTAGGTTCTTTATTTCATACCATCATTTTGTCATCTTCTCAAGTTCTCAGCCTCAAACCCCCAATATGTTTGATTTCTCATTTTCTTTTGCTCTTAAAATGTAGTTGGAGATCCTGATGATTCTGACTAAAATATCTCTTAGACTGCCCTAGTTCTGTTACCTTGTCTAGATCACTATTTCTCAAAGACATATAATGGACTGACCCCTTTCACAGAAAAAAAAAAAACTGAAAATTGAATTCTTCAGTACTGTGTCTCCTAAGAAATACTGACTTAAGAAGATCAGTCACATCTTGTGAACATCTCTCATTTGAGTACCGTTAGCACAAAAGAAAAGTTTTGCCTTCATAACTGATAAAATATATTCTTAGGTTATCTTTCAAATAAGGATACAAAATGAAAGCATTTCTATAGAACATGTGGGCCCTGAGAATACATCCCCAGAGTTCAGTTTGAGAAAATGGGTCTGGACCATTGCCGTAGCATTCTAAACAATCTCCCGTCTCTAAGAACCAGTGTTGTTCTAATCTACTTAGGATTTTGCTTCCAGATAATAATTGTAAACCATGTGTCTTACCACGTCACTCTTCTGCTCAAAGCATTTAGTGATTTCTTATTTCCGCCAAAAGGGGTCACTAGCTCCTTGGCCTGGCAGTCAAGGTCTTTTATGACTTGGTCTAAGACCTCCTTCCTCTTCCTGTGTGCAAGCCAGGCCGCACTCTCCTCGTTTCTAACCATACCCTCGACTGTCCTTCCCTGACTTTCCACACTTCACTTAGCATCTGCTTCCTGTCTCCAAATGTCTATAAAGCTACTATTTATATGAGTCAATGTCCAACTCTAAGATAGTGTCCTTCATAAAATATTTTTCTTCTATTAGTGGGTTGGGATGAGGCCCTGGCATCCAATTTTTTAGAAGTCCCCTAGGAGATTCTAATGTGTTGCTAGAATTGAAAAACAGTTCCCTAGATCCTCACACCAGCAGCATCAGTATCACCTGCAAACTTGTTAGAAACATCTCCTGGGTGGGCCCAGCAGTGTGTGTTGGGACAAGCCTCCAGGTGATTTTCATCAACTCACACTCAAATTTCAGAGTCACTGCCTGAGGCTAAATGAATGTCAGATTTCCCTTCCAGTCTTCCATTTTAATACTTTATTTTACTTTATGGCTGTTGTAGAATTCAGTTCTTCTTCCTGATGATACAGTTACTGTGTACAGATTCCTTATCTTCTTTATTCTGTTGTTAGCTCTTTTGAGATGAGGGTTAAGTTTATCTTACTGTTTCCCATTGTGTTTATCAAAGTATTTTGCATAGGAAGCTCTCCATGAGTATATGTTTAGTTGCATTAAATTATCTAGCTATAACTAACAGAGAGAAGCGGGGGACGTGGCATAGCTTTCGCATGCCTGTGGATCTTTTTTTTAAACAGAAATATATGCTCATATATAGCAGATACATGAAAAGATGTTTAAGATTCTTTGTTAAGAAAAACAGCCTGTGTGCATTAATTGCATGCTATCCTCTTCACATAAGAAAACATTTTAATGTATCTTTCCTGAAGAAAGCAGTTTTAAAAGTACAGACTCCTCGGTACAAATTGTGTGCCGTTGTCAGCAATTATATATCCTTCTTGCTGCATATTAGATTTCCTTTGCACAGGAACACAATTATCTTCCTCTTTACTCCCAGTAATGCCTTCTCTTCCTGCTGATTTCTTGAATGAAGGTATTAATTTCTCCCTTAATTTTTCCTGTTACTTGTAACCACAAAGACTCAGAGATTGCTTTTGAACAATCTGTTCTTGGTCTTCCGAGCCAAAGGCTGACATTGACCATTTCTTTAAAGGAGCTCTTAATGTCCGCCTTAAAAAAAAAATAGCCCTCAGGTGTCGCTAGTTCCACACAGCCACAGAGCCTTTCTAACACTTTCACTGAAAACCCTTTCATTCTGGATGGTACTTTACTAATTAGACATCAGAAAAGGCCTTACAACAAGCAAACATAAGGAAATAAGAAATCACTAAATGCTTTGAGCGGAGGAGTGACATGGTAAGACACATGGTTTAAAATTATTATCTGGAAGCAAACATACAAAGGCCTTACGACAAACAAACATAAATAGGCTAATATTTTATTGGAAAGCATTGTTTAGATTACAAGTTTCAGAAACCAAACTCAAACTGGCATAAACAAAATAACGGATTGGCTTATTTAACAGGTATATCCAGGGGATATGGCTGCTTCAGCTGGATCCAGGGCTGTGGGTCTTCAAGATACTCTTTCTTTCTCTGTCTCTTCTTGGTACTCCTTTCCTCTGTGTGGGCTTCATTTTCAGGCGGACTTGTTTCACATTTGGGTAAAGATGGTCACTACAGACCAGCGTTGCATTCAAAGAAGAAGAGAAGGTGCCCCCTCCATCCCTCCCACCCCCAACAACTAAAGGTTCCAGCAAAGGACCTGGTCTCATTAGCCAGAACTGAGTCATGTGCCTGTTCCTAGGTGGGCTTAGCATCGCAGAAGAACAGGGGGCTGTCACAGAAAGCACAGGGTTGGGGCTTCCCTGGTGGCGCAGTGGTTGAGAGTCCGCCTGCCGATGCAGGGGACAAGGGTTCGTGCCCCAATCCGGGGGGATCCCACATGCCACGAGCCCGTGAGCGCGTCCAGAGCCTGTGCTCCGCAACGGGAGAGGCCACGGTAGTGAGAGGCCCGCGTACCGAAAAAAAAAAAAAAAAAAAAGCACAGGGTAAGAGTACCAGACAAGCCGAAACAATGGATTCCACTTCAGTTACAGAGGTTTCTTCAGAACAGCAAAGAATAGGTGGAAATAATTTGCTACTTAAAAGAAAATATAATGTAGCCATAATACCTACCAATTTTTAAGAACATGTTAGAAGTCAGTAACAATACTAGGTAAGTTATATGGATTATTTAATAAGCCAGTGAGTTCCATATTATCATTTCCATTTTAAAGAGAAGTTACACAAGTTTACCCAGATAAGAAATGGTGAAACCAGGATTTAAATCAAAGACGTTTTTCTCTTTAAAGTCCATAATTTTTGTACTGTCTTAGGCCATCTCAGTGAATGGAGTGAACATTATACACTACAAACCAATTTTCTGTTACGAAGGTGTGGTGTCAGATATTATCAAATGCCTCCAATTGCTCTGATTCTGTACCATTTCTTCACTGAATGTTCATGAGGTTTCCATTCTTGTGAGAATGGGCAAGACAAAAAAATGAGCAAATAAATCCATAAACAACGTATTGCAGATAGTGAAAAGTGCAATGAAGAAAATCTAAAACTGGTTTCTATGGTAGGAGGTTGGTCATTTAGAGCAGGTGGTTAGGAAGGACTTAAATATTAGGTGGTATTTCTTTTTCTTTTTTCTTTTCTTTTTTTTTTTTTGGTCATGTAGTGTGGCATGCAGGATCTTAGTTCCCCAACCAGGGATGGAACCCATGCCCCCTGCACTGGAAGCGAGGAGTCTTAACCACTGGACCACCAGGGAAGTCCCTTAGGTGGTATTTGAAAGGAACCTGAATCACAGCAAGATGGCCTTGTCAGAGTATGGGGGAAGATCTTTCCCAAAGCAGAGAATTGACGCATACAGGTCATGGCAATAGCTTATCATGTGTGAGGAAGACAAAGGTGGCCAGGGCGATCCTAGCACATTGAGAAGGATGATAGGTGTTGAGAGAAATGTGTAGGGGTCTGATTATGTAGGGCTGTAGGCCATTGTGGAGGTTCGGATTTTATTGTAAGGAAAGAAGCCATTGGAATGGATTTTATTGAATTCCTGCTGTCCAATTATATCTCATGCATCTGTTGCAAATAAAATTCAACTGGTTGAAGTCTTCAGAAAGCAGTAGTGAAGGATGCTGAGGCCAGCTGGCTCTTCTGAGAGTTTCTCCTCCAGTCTCCAGGGGAATTCAGATGAGGTTGTGCACCTGGGGACTCTTTGCCACCTGCCTCAGAGCCCTGACACTGGTTGCCTGCAGACACCCTGGGTTAGTTGTTACCCCAGTGAACAGGATCGAGCCAGCAGAAATGTCTTACAGCTGTTTCTAAAATATATCCTCCTGTGCCAAGTCAGGTAAAGTTCTTGATAGATTTCCTTCAGACTCTTAAGAAGCCCAGCGTGTAAATGTCTAACTCAGAAATTCTAACCAAGGAATTCTGGAGGAGGGGCATTCTTATTCCCTACCTTCACCATCCTCATGCTATTTTATTCTCTCTTTTCTAACTGAGGCTTTCCTTTGTATTTCCTCTGCCCATGAGCCATCATCCCCATTAGCCTCATTTTTTCCTACCTTACGTAAATGTAATTTATCATTACCAAACCCTTTCATTTTACTGTATCCTATTTATTGGCAGAAGGCATCACTGCATAGTGACTAATGAGATAAATGTAAATGTGAATAATATTCCTCATACTAAAGTACTCCTTTCAGTTCGAGGGGTCTAGCTTAGCTTTTTTCAAATATTATTTTCAGTATAAAGTCAACGTTAAAATAAAAAGAAAAATCAAAAGGAAACAAGTTGTATAATTAGTTACTGAGACTATTATTTTGGTAAAGCTTCACACTGAATTTTTTTTTAATAGATCTATTTATATATTTAGTTTTGGCTGTGTTGGGTCTTCGTTTCTGTGTGTGGGCTTTCTCTAGTTGTGGCGAGTGGGGGCCACTCTTCATTGCGGTGTGCGAGCCTGTCACTGTCGCAGCCTCTCTTGTTGTGGAGCACAAGCTCCAGACGCGCAGGCTCAGTACTTGTGGCTCACGGGCCTAGTTGCTCCGCGGCATGTGGGATCTTCCCAGACCAGGGCTCGAACCCGTGTCCCCTGCATCGGCAGGCAGATTCTCAACCACTGCGCCACCAGGGAAGCCCATACTGAATTTTTTAGGGCTTATGATTTGGGATATCTAAATGTACATTCATCATCTTTACAGAAAGCAGACAAATAAATTATTCAAAGCATATATTCCCTTAAGGTGTGCCTTTTTTGATAAAGAATGGCACATTTTCTTTAAAGAAAGTTTCAAAAAGCCAAAATATATTTTATGTAACAAATAGAAAGAAGATAGACATTTTATTTATGTTAACAAGAAATGCTACACAAATATCAATCTCAGAGTCATATATTTGAACCATTTTTTCACCTGAGAATTGTCTGGCCAGAAATATGTATGTGTTTTGGCCATTCCCATGATAGCACCTCTGTGAAATGTGTCACTTCTCTCTACCTCTGGAGGGAAAAAAAGTGAGTATGTTCTCCTGGCATGAGACAGATATGAAGGATGGCATGGACTTACTACCATTTCATGTCTTTACAACTATCAACCAGCATAAGAAAGTCAAGAAGAGCAGGACATCAGCCTTTCAATCCAATCTGCAGTCCTAGGCACGTTCCCAAGCAAAACTTGGGTCCCCTTGCCTAATCCAAAGTAAAGCCAATCCACTGACACTGGGTTGTGGTCAAGGAGAATCAAGGAGAGTTCAGCATTTTATGCAGGCACCAAGCAAGGAGTCCAGGCAGCTAATGCTCAAAAGGCCCCAACTCCCCGATGGCTTTTCACAGACAGGTTTTTTAAAGGTAGGGTGAGGGAGAGGCTTGCAGGGTATGTGATCAGTTCATGGACATTCTTCTGATTGGTTGGTGGTGAGGTAATTGGGAGTCGACATCATCAACCTTCTGGTTCCAACCTGTCTGGGGTCTAGTGCTTGTGCTTGTGGTCAGCATACAGTGAAGTTCTTCCACCTGGTGGGGGTTTCCGTATCTGCAAAACAGCTTAAGGGTATGGTTCAGAGTATTCTCTGTAGCTCTTGAGGAGGAGCTAAAGACACTTGACTTTATTTAATGGCTAAACAATTTTTATTTTGTCTTGCTTGGCTGTTTTCCTTTGTTTCTGCATTTTCTCACTTCTCTGATTAAATTTATTCTTTGGAACTTGGGGAGGGCCTTGGAGGCCTTTTCTACAAGCAAGAGGCAGATGGAGGACATGGTTGGGGGCAGGAGTCTGTCCCCCAAAGGCCCTATAGAGCCCTGCTCTGTTACAGGCACATCCTCCATCCCATCTCTTTCTTCCATCAGAGTCTTCAATTCATGACACACTTTCCCATTCCTTGTTTTGATAGCAAACAATATACTCACGTTTGAAACAGAAAATTTTGCTTCTGTTGACGAGGAGCTGTGGAAACTACCTTAAATCAACAAGAGTAAGAACTTAGTAAAATCTGAGAGAGAGCAAGAGAGACAGAGAGAAGATCAATTAAAATACAGATAATGCCTTTGTCCTTCAATTGTTTCTCTTTATAAAAGTACAGATTTTAGAGTTATTCTTTTTTAATTAATTGGAAACACTCCAGATGCATAGTTATCTCCTCTAGAGCAGTTTTATATTTGCTTTCCATCCTATCTTTCAGCCGAATTCCATTTTTTATACCTTAAGATACAACCACATTTCTGTTTCTCGAAGACTAGCTGTAAACTAAATATGTATATTCAATTTATTTCTGCTTTCAGATTAGGAGTATGGAGTTTTCAGAGTTGTACACTTTTTTTTTTAACGTGGGAAGTGATCCTTCAGTAGAAGGAGAAAACAACTAAATCTACAAAGAATTTGAATTTGTTTACAATGCTTAAAAGTGTACTAGGCTTCTTTCCTATATCTGACATATATAAAGGATCTATATTTACAAAATAGAATTATACTTAAGTGTCATATTCTTGCACAATATAAAATTAAAGGAATTGCTGGATACTTGTATTTGACAAACCCTTCACCCCCACCAAGTATCAGGGACATGAATGAATTATTTGAGGAAGTGACTCTTCCTCTGAAAGAGAAGTTGGGGTTACAGTGTTTAAGGGAGAGGGGATGGGAGATAAAGTTGGGGGGAAGTGGGTATTTTCCAGCAGAGAGAATAGTGTGTATGAAAATCCTAAAGTGGGGAGGAGAAAGATGAAGTGTTCCAGAGGCTGGAATTCAGGAGAAAGAGGGGCATGAAACAAATGTAGGAACAGAATCAGTATACCCTCATTTACCATCAGCTCTTCCTCAGCTTCTTTCAACCCAGTTCATTCAGGACACACTCCAGCCCTATTTCCTTGTGCAGAAAGAGTATAATTATTTAGGACCCATGTCAAAATTGTCTTCCTGTAGGAAGCCTTCAGGTATAGCCTCATCTGGAATTACCTGGGTTTCTTCCTTAAAACTCTTTGAAAGCCTCTTTGTTTTCATTTGTTTGATTTTGACTTGTGGGCTGTTTACCTGCCTACGTATATATGAGGGCAGCCAGGTCCTAGTTCCCCACTGTGTTTGGTACATAGTAAGTACCGTAAAGATAGTTGAATTGAATTGGAAATCAGATTAATTGCAATGTATTGGTCTTCTTTGGGTGGGGTATTTTATTGAATTTATTCCAGTATCCAGTTTGCTTCATTTTCTATTCAGAAAATTCTGGGCCATTTGAAGGGTACAGATGCTGACTCTGTTGGAGACCTCTCCTGAGAAAATTCACCAGCGTAGCCAAGGTTCATACATTTCACATGAGACAAGATCAGACAAAGCTGAAATTATAGTGGCACTTTTGAGAGCAACATATCTCTTCCTTATTTGAAAAGTGCTATAATTCCATTAAACGTTGCCACCATTACTTTCTGAAAATATGATATAGTTGCCTATGTGTTTATGCATATAATCTCATTTAATTATCTGAACTGTACTTATTTCTGTCTGAATTCAAACTAATTCGTTTGCCCTTGAGAAGTTGTAATTATGTCTAATATTTATTTTACTTTTACATTAAAGGAATTTTTAATTCAATTTTTAAGATAAGGGCAACAAAAGAGATTAGAATGACTTAACTCTGAGTTTTCACATTTTTGCGATAAGTCCACTGTGATGATGTTTATCAAGGATGAATAGATTTTCTGGCTGACAAATAGAAGCAAGTCAAATCGTCTTCAATAAGAAACATTTGAAGAGAATTATCTCTCTGCAAGCTAAGGAAAGCTATTGTTTTCACCAAAGCAAAGGGAAGATCAAAGTACCTTGTGTTCCGAATTTCCCAAAGGATAAATTAGAGCTGGAAGTATCAAAGAGAAAATAAGCACACTCTGAAGAATCAGTTAGAGAAATACACTCTGTGAGGAAAAATGGTCCGTGCTTATGGAAGCAAGACTGATTCTTATTTTTAACTCTGCTGACTTTTCTAGCTGATCATGAGGACAGTCAGTCTTTAAAAAATATATTCAGAGCATCCTAGTCAAGCTCTTTTAGTGAATATTTTTCCTGTTGCTTTTGTTCGGTTCCTTTTTGCTGACATTTCAAACTTCTTTGTTTTGGCGGATGGACCATGGAAAGTGAGTGAATCACAAATTATCCTTTCAAAACTTCACCCCTTCACCAGTCAGGAAATTTAGCCTGGGCCCAGAGCTTTTGAGAGAAAAGACATAATTGTAACTTAGAAGAAATTAATATGGATTTATTGAAAATCGTAATTTATGTGAAGAGTAAGAGCCTTATGTTTGTAAATGAGCTGTCTAGTTACATAGACCACCCGACTTCAACGGAGGGCAAAGTTCTATCTTACATAGGTTCAAGTTTGTGAAGTTCTGTCGGTCGTTCAGGAAGAAAATCAAACACATCTTTGCTTGGCTTCTGGTAATTTCAGCCACAAGGACTTCAGTTTCCATTGCTTTAACCAATTCCTTCCCGTCTTTCTTGATACACCTCAAAATCCATCCTCCCTGAGAGGTCTTCCCACCTCCCTAAGGCTAGTCTTTTTTCCTTATTTTCCCTTTTTAGACATCTGTTATAACATTTACCACATTATGCTTTATATTCTTTTTATATGTATCTGTTTCTCCTTTTCACCTTGTCTTTCTCTTTTTGGTTTACCCACTGCTGATAAGGTAGCTGTTAATAGGTGATTAATGAATGCTTGTATGTAGATGATTTGGGGCAAACCAGAACACAGCACATCAACAGTGGTGGGGTCCTGACTGACCTCATGATGATTTTCAACAGAATGTCTGGTGAATGGTGTGGGCTCTGATGTCAGTATTGAATGGGTTTGGAAATATTCCCTATGTTTCAGCAGTATTTATTGTGCACCTGTATGCAAGTGCAGGAATGTGTACAGTATTGGGGATACAGAGATGAGTTAGACAACATGACCTTGTGAATCTGAAAGGGAAGGAAGAGTTGATGTGGTGAACAGGTAATTTTGAAATTCTCTGCTAACCATCATGGTGGTTACAGGATGCCCAGGGAGCGTAGAAGGGGATCACTTAGGAGAGACCGAGGATGGGGGAGTTCAGACAGATGACTGCTGGCGGGCCAGATGCAGGACAGGAGACAGGCTGTTTCAGTGGGAGGGAGTGATAAGAGCAAAGGCATTGCAGAACCGTGACAGGTGAAGACAGGCAGAAAGGACGCAGGAGGGGGGTGGGCAGGCGCAGGCCACGGGGGACCTCAGATGCCTGCCGGCTGAGGAGCTTAGGCTGAAGCCTGTAAGTGACACTATTCACTTGTGAGTTCTCAGTGGCGAGGGAGCAACACATTTTTAACTGAGCAGCCTTGGGGATACCACTGAGGACCAGTTAGGGGTGAGGGCAAGACTAGAGTCAGAAAGACTGATTAGGAAGCTATTAAAATAGTTCAGGCAAGTGATAATAAAAACCCTATGCAGATAGAAATGGAGATGGAGAAGAAGGCATAGATTTTAGAAATATATGAGAACTAGGGGAAAAAAATCTTCTCCACTAAATACATGGTAATGTTGAGAGGGAGACACAGACATACTGGTTTGGGTGCCTGGATTATTCTCTGATACCGTGAGGAAACAAGCGGAGAAGCTCCTTTGGGGTTGTAGTGCAAGATACTGAATTGAATTGGATTTGAGATGTGAGACTGACATCCAAGAGTCTCGGTCCAGTAGGCTGGAGTCATTCACATAGAGGTCAGACATAGCTAAAGCCAAAATAAGGCATGAAACTTCCCGGGTGGTAACACCTCACATACAGAGAGGGTCGGTGAATTGCTCAAATGCAGGCATCCGGCAGTGATGACACCAAGCCTCTCAAACTAGCTATTTCCAGCTCCACAGCACTCACTTTTTTTTTTTTTAAACATCTGTATTGGAGTATAATTGCTTTACAAGAGTGTGTTAGTTTCTGCTGTATAACAAAGTGAATCAGCTATACATATACATACATCCCCATATCCCCTCCCTCTTGCGTCTCCCTCCCACCCTCCCTATCCCGCCCCTCTAGGTGGTCACAAAGCACCAAGCTGATCTCCCTGTCACAACACTCACTTTTATTACAGCACTCCACTACTTCTCTGAAGTAGGGAATGATCCCAGTATTATTGTGTTTGGCTTGGGGAAGTGATTTAATGCAACTTTAATCACTTACAATAAAAGCGTTAAGTACAACACAAATATGTAAAACCTTCTTTGAAGAAAATGGGAATTTCAAAGGACAAGGAAGAATTCTGATTTGTTGTTTCTGAAAAGGGGTAGTTTCATAGCTGTAGAACTAGAAAAGAAGCTATAACAAAGACCAGAGTAGAAGTAAAAGGGGCTGAAATAGTTGGAGTCTTATTGTTACTTGGAAATGAAAGAAATTATGTCTGGAGTCTGACTGTGAATCAAACCCACTAATGTATTTTTTTTTGCCCTCATAGTGAAGGCACCTCATAGGATATTACACGTTGTCAGGGAAGGGGAATTCATGTGCATAAATTTTAAATGTCATCAGCTTGCATTATCAGCCATGGTCTTTGCATCAAATCCCAAAATAAAGTATTGAAATATATACTAAGTAATATTAGATATAATATAATTTAATTATATAATAATGATACACTATAATTATAAAATATTTTAGTAGAATAAAAGTAAACTCAATAGGATATTTTCTTTTAAGCCTAGTCAATATTGACATGTTCATCATGCAAAATTAAAAACCTATAGTTCTGTTCCATTCATAGCATATTTCATACAATTGTGTACACATTAATAAGTTAAAAGCTTCTTAGAGGTGCTTCCATTGATATAAACTTTGAACTTCATCTTGATACTTGAGAAATCAGTGAACTCAGATGTAACATCAGACACATTCAGAAAACACAGAAAAAAAAATGAACAAATCCCTTCCTAGTCTAAAGGAGAAGCATTTTTAGTAGATCTAATGTGATGCTCATTGCATTTCTTATGAGCTAAGTAAGAGAAAACAGAAATATGCTTAATAGACCAAGTTACATTTAGGTCAAGGGAAAATTTTTTTTTCAGTTGGTTTACAATTTCTACAGTGATACAAATGAGAAAAACCAGAAGGTTAATGATCTGGAATTGCCTGCTGCAGTAATATACTAGAGGAGGGAAAGTTGGTCACACTTGGATTCCAGTCCCCACTCTTGCATTGACTAGTGGTCTGACTTGGGGCAGTTTCTCAATATCTGAGCCTTGATTTCCTTATTTGTCCAGTGGAGCTAAGTGATGCCTCATAGGCTGACAGGAGTGTTAGCTGAGAGGAGGTTTGTACAGTCCTCAGTATTTGCCTAGCATAAGGGGTAGCTGATCACAAAGACTTGTACCTGAAGGTGAGCTTCATGGATGGTGGATTTTGTGGGTTTCCTGCAGAGCAACTTACTTGGAGAATAAAATTAGTATCAAGGGCTTCCCAGGGTACTCAGTGTTGGAGCAGGTGACCTCACTGCCCAGTGGGGAAGACAGAGGGAATCTACGTAAAATAACTCTTCAGGATGGAGCTGGAAGAGTTTTATTTGTGCACAGAGATACTCCTGAAAGCAACCTAGATGCGTCATTCGATTTCACACCAGAAAAACTATAAAAGAGGCAATTGTGAAAAACTATCCAGAAGGATGTACAGCCCCAGCTATGCTTCCAGGCCTGGATTTAGCCCAAAGACAGAAACGGTGATTGCCCAACTGCTATGAGCAAAGCAGAAGAAGGCTTCCACATACCTCCAAGGACAGTATTAGAAGCAATAACTTTTTATACAATTTGTAATTAAAAGCTAAATGGAAGGTATCACATTCAGCTCTGTTCTGCACTACCTCGAATGCTTCCAGATTCTTTGGGCAATTAGTAAAGTATTGCCATTGAGGTCATTTTTGTTATTTTGCAATCAAAATTAAAGTTATGAGAGAAATAGTGATTCCCCATAGTCAACATCTTTATGTATACTTTGAACAAACACTGCATATACCAATATTGAAAGTTTTAAATGTGAGAAATGAGTAGTTTCTTGTTTGGTAACTAATCTAGGTTGGGATGGCAGCCTAGCTTACAGGGGAAAATGCGCCTCTAAACCCTTTCTATGCTTGTTTTAATAACCTGTAACCCTCCTAATAGAAGAAAACCAGTCTCACAGAGATATATATTCACAGGAAGGGAAGATTTAAACACAATTTCTTAACAAAAATAAAATGAAATTGTATTGTCATCCATAAATTATGGATAAATTCTACCAATTTGATTTCCCTCATATAGTTAATTATATTAAACCATCAATTTTTAAAATTCTGATTGACAAAGTGACAGTAGAGATAAGTTGTAAATAAAAACAAATGTTTATGTTTGATTTCAGTTTTTATACCCTTTTGGTTTATGGTTGACAAACTAACCTTCAGATATCACTTATCGCCCTGTAGCCCTCCTGTGCGTGACTCTTCTGCAGCTCACGCCACGTACGACTTACTGGACTGATCAATTTCCTATCCAATAACAAAAGTACTGTTAGTTATTTGCATGTTGAGGCAATATAAATTGTTATGCAATTTCTGAACTCTTGGGAACAAGTTCTGTACTTAAGTCTGAGAACCACATTTTGAGAGGTACTAAGCTAGACCACATAGGCTAGAATTTAAAGTAAACAATTGCTGGTGAGAGATGTCGCTTTGGTCTTTCATATATGTGTGCATGTTCCCTAAACAGAGGTGGAAATTGGAAGGTGAACCGAGGGCAGATTCTGAAGCAGGGAGAGCAAGCTTGTCTCATGTCTGGGTGAAGAAATGTCTTTGAAAACCACATAGGGAACAAGGCTGCCTATAGTAGAAAAGCAGATGTGGGAAGAGCCAGCATTAGGAGTTGCTGTTTTCCCACACAGAAAGGCTTCTGGAGTCGGGCTTTTCAGACTTTCACCAGAGAAGAAAGACAGATTCACACCACCCCTCGTGTGTGCTAGAGTGCAAGCTCCCTGAGGGGAGGAGCTTTGTCTCCGCAGTGCCGCATTCCTGAAACAGAACATGGCTTTATATCTAAATAGTTGCTTAAAGAGTATTGAAGTAATTGAATGAAAGTATTAAGAACATGCCCTCATATCCATAGTGTAGGCTTAGTATTTCTTATTATTCTCAAGTCCCTGTTGCTGAATGCTACAAGGATTTCAGGAAGGTTAGACAGATTTACAGTGGTTTATCAACAGTCAGGACAATGGAAGAATCTTGTAAGTCTTACATCATTTGCCTCGTCATTTATATCTAAACCAACATAGCGGAATCCATGATAAATAAAGGGTGAGGCACCCTCTCCCTCCCTCTCCTTCTTCCTCCCCCCTTCCTTCCCTGTCGTCCCCCACCCCCACCCCCCGTGTCTGTCCCTCTCTTCTCTATCACCTCCTCCCCCTCTTGTTCCTTCTTTACCTTTTCATTCACTCATTCATTCATTCAACTGTTGTTTAGATCTGCTGAGTCATCACCCAACTGCCATTTCTCATGCCTTCCCCTCTCTGGAGGGAATTAAAAAGCTTTGCAGAGACTTAAGTTCCACGATCTAAATGGACAACTTCTGTTCTCACTCCTAAATTTTCCTTATGCCTTAAAGACCCTTCATTCCCTTTGCCTAGTACCTATTTTTCTTTTAACATCTTTATTGGGGTATAATTGCTTTACATGGTGTGTTAGTTTCTGCTTTATAACAAAGTGAATCAGCTATACATATACATATGTTCCCATATCTCTTCCCTCTTGCATCTCCCTCCCACCCTCCCTATCCCACCCCTCTAGGTGGTCACAAAGCACCGAGCTGATCTCCCTGTGCTATGCGGCTGCTTCCCATTAGCTATCTACCTTACGTTTGGTAGTGTATATATGTCCATGCCTCTCTCTCACTTTGTCCCAGCTTACCCTATCCCCTCCCCATATCCTCAAGTCCATTCTCTAGTAGGTCTGTGTCTTTATTCCCGTCTTGCCCCTAGGTTCTTCATGACCTTTTTTTTTTCCCTTAGATTCCATACATATGTGTTAGCGTGCGGTATTTCTGTTTCTCTTTCTGACTTACTTCACTGTTTGTCCTAATGTGTTCACTGATGTGCTTTTCTAACACTCTGCTAATAACCCTTTTTAGATCACTCGTCACGCTGGATTGTAATTACCTATTTATTGTCCTCGCTCTCAAACATAAATTCTTTGCAGGTAAACACTGTCTTTTTTTCACCTTTTATCCCAGTGCCTGGTACTGTGCCTGGCTTGCAAAGTATTTATTTATTGAACACATAAGTAAACACACAGATCTGGAGCTTAGAGATGCACAGATTTGAGTCCCTGAGAGGAAAGAAAGATGACCCAGGAGAGGGTTCAGAGGGAGAATAGTGAGGTGAGGCAGAATCAGATGCTGAAGGGGCAGGTCAGGAAGAGCCCGTGGAAGAGGCAGAAAGGCAAGGTTAAGGAATTGTGTGGGAACCAACAAGGCACCAGCCCAATGTCAAAAGACTTAGCGGATAGAGAATGTGAAGGAGTGGGTGATCAAGAGTGCATCTGTAAGAAGAGATTCAGAAAATAACACCTGGAAAATGTCCACTGGATTTGGCATTAATAGGGAGAACGGTTTGAGTAGTGGGATGGGTGGAGATCTGACTGCAGTCAGCTAAGGGGAGTGGTTCAGAGGTTTGGAAGGAGAATTACTGAGGTAGACTTTTTTGGGAGAAATTTGGACTGGAAGAGGAAGGACGTTATTGGGCAGTGTTTAAAAGATACATGGATAGATGAAGACGTACTTACTTTTTTATTAACTTTTTATTTTATATTGGAGTAGACTTGATCAACAATGTTGTGTGAGTTTCAGGTGTACCGCAAAGTGATTCAGTTATACATATACATGCATCTATTCTTTTTCAAATTCTTTTCCCATTTAGGTTGTTACATAATACTGAGCAGCGTTCCCTGTGCTATACAGTAGGTCCTTGTTTGTTATCCTTTTTAAATATAACAGTGTGTACATGTCAATCCCAAACTCCCTAACTATCCCTCCCCTCCACTTCTCCCCCCGGTAACCATAAGTTCGTTCTCTAAGTCTGTGAGTCTGTTTCTGTTTTGTAAATAAGTTCATTTGTATCATTTATTTTTATTTTTTATTTTTTTTAGACTCCGCATAGAAGCAGTATCATACAATATTTCTCTTTCTCTGTCTGACTTACTTCACTCAGTTTACATTTTTATTAGATTGCACTTGATCAAACTTAAAATTCTTTGCAGGAAGGACTCAGTAGTGGACGACTTGATTTCTTGTCTATCCATGCCGATTTTCACTTTTCCTTAATGATTCATTTAACGAGTATTTACTGAGCAACTGCTTTGGCTCAGGCAATATTCTAGGTGCCAGGCATACAGTGGTAACATGGTGTAGCCCCTGCCCTCACAGAGATCATGTTCAATTCCAAATAGTTCTTTAAAACTTACCTGTGATCTGTTTGCTCATCTGAGGAATGAAATTACAAAGAAAAAGTCCCAAGAGACCTTCAATTTCTTAATGTATTTTCACTTACCATACTCACTATTTCTAAATTCTGCTAATGACATCTTTCAGATGTCTGTATGTCAGTATTTCTAGTCATATTACAATTTCCCAAGCCTTCCTTCTGAAGCAGATGTGTGCAATTTTTTACAAGATGAGACTCATTTTTGAATTGTCTGCCTTAATATCTTAGAAGACAGTGATAGTTCCACACTGCTTCAGCAGATCTTTTTGTTTTGTTTTGTTTTTGTTTTTTTGTTTTTTTGTTTTTTTGTTTTTACATCTTTATTGGGGTATAATTGCTTTACAATGGTGTGTTAGTTTCTGCTTTATAACAAAGTGAATCAGTCATACATAAACATATGTTCCCATATGTCAGCAGATCTTAATTAAACACTTTCAAAGTTCAAAATAGGGCAGTGACCCAGTTTGTCTTTTTCAGACAGTTAATATTTTTCCATTTTAAGTAAGGTTCATAAGCAAAATAGTGAGAGTGTATGTTTGCTTTGTGATGGGGAAAATTTACTATGCTTGGCAATATTTTTCTTGACCAACAGCTATTTGTGATAGATGATTTCTAATACTTTTGGACACAGACTCTTTCTTGAAAGAAGACACTTTCTTCTTGGAAATGGTTTAGACCTGTTATTCAGCAGGAATTTTAGGAAAGTTAATTATTCGTTTATTTATTCAACCAAAATGTATTGAATACTCACAGTGTGCGTGGCACTGTGTAAGGTGATAAAGTAATAAAGGTACACGTACATTGTCTCTGTCTACAAGGTGCTTATAGTTTAGTGGGGGAAAGAAACATGTAAACAGAGCTTTTCAGATCACAACAATAGGTACTGATGTGTAGGGATGCAGTAGCTGCTGGGGTCCATGGAAGAGCCGCTGACTCTGAAGATCCTTAGGAAGTTTGAGAGAGACGGTGTTGTTAAAGATGGGTCTTAAAGAATGAATAATACTGGGGTAGTGACAGCAGCAAGATGGTAGTTTAGTAGCTTCCAATGCTCCTCCCCTCACAAAAACATCAATTTGAACAACTATCTATTAATAAAAATGACTTCATAAGAGCTAAGGATTCTAGGTGAAGGATTACAGCATCTGAATGGAGCACATAAATAAGAAAGGATGCATTGAAGAGGAGGCCATTTCACAGTATCCCCATCACCCCTCCCTCAAGTCTGGCCATCCCAGTGTGGAGAGAGGCACCCTCCCCCTGGGGGAAGGAGAGTGACGTGAGCACCCATCTTCCCTGTGGACCCCAGCACCAGTCTAGCCCCCATGGCCCCAGGATCCAGGTGGGCTCCTGCAGACCCAGGTACCAGGCTGGTCCCTGTAGACCCAAACGCCAAGCCTGTCCACCGGCTGGCCCAGGCACGAGACCTGCCTGCCTACAGGTTCCGCCAGATGGCGCCAGCAGAATTTCTGTGGGGACTGACTGGTGAAAAGCGTTTCCTGCTGAAGCCAGTCGGTAAAGACTGGAAGAGTTGCCTCTTACTTCAAATGCATAGACACCAACCCAAGAGCACAAGGATCATGAATAATCAAGGAAACCTGTCATCACCAAAGAAAAAAAAGCTTCAATAACTGACTCCAAAAAAATGGAGATCTGTAAACCTCCTGACAAAGAATTCAGAAGGATTCTCAAAGAAATACAGTGAAATATAAGAAAACACAGACAACTAAATTAGGAAAACAGTGAATGAACAAAATGAGATGTCCAACAAAGGAATAGAAACCATTTATAAAACCCAAACAAATATCCTCAAGTTGAGGAATACAATGACTGAACTGCAGAATTTAATAGAGAACCTCAACAACAAATTCAACCAAGCAGAAGAAAAAAATCAGTGAACTTGAAGACAGGATACTTGAAATTATCCAGTCAGAGGAACAAAAAGAAAAAAAAAAAGGGAAACAGTGAAGAAAGCTTACATGAATTATGGGATACCATTAAGAGAAACAACCTACCTATTACTGGAGCCCCAGAAAGAGAAGAGAGGACGAAAGGGGCAGAATGGTTTTTTAAAGAAATAATAGCTGAAAACTTCTCAAATCTGGGTAGGAATTTGGATATCCAAGTTCATGAATTTATAGGTCTCCAAAAAGTTTCAACCCAGGAAGTTCTTCTCCAAGACACATTATAATAAAATTGTCTAGACTCAAAGACGAAGAGAGAATTTTTAAAACAGCAAAGGAAAAAAATTGCTCAGATACAAGAGAACCCCCATGAGGCTATCAGCAGATTTCTTAGCAGAAACCTTATGGCCAGGGCACAGCGAGATGAACCTGGAGGACATTATGCTCCATGAAATAAGCCAGACAGAGAAAAACAAATACCGTATAATATCACTTATATGTGGAATCTGGAAAAACAGAAGAAGAAGAAGAAGAAGTTGAACTCAGAGAAACAGAGTAGAATAGGGAGGTGGGGGAAATAGGACGATGTTGGTCAGAGGGTACAGATTTGCAGTTATGTAGGATGAATGAGTCTAGAGAGCTTATGTACCGGCATGTTGTCTGTACTTGATGATACTGTATTGAACCCTGGAAGCATGCTAAGAGAGTAGAATCCAGGAAATTTTACATACACAAAAAAATGGCAACTGTGTGAGGTAATGATATGCTAATGAGCTTGACTCTAGTACTCATTTCATTATGTGTTTCAGATCATCTTATTCTGTACCTTAAATATATACAACTTTTATTTTAAAAATTTAAAAATGTTAAGTAATGAATAAAAATGATGATAATGATTGCTAATATTGAGTAATTTGCCATGTGTCAGGTATTGTACGAAGGGCCTTGGACTTTGCCACTTAAAGGAAATCACAGCTTTTTATAGGTTCTAGTGTAAAAGTATAATAGCCAAGAATTAGACATTTAACATCTAAATGTGATAGTACTTAATCATGTTTGGTTTTGTCTTTTCTTATTTAGAACTGAACAAGAATTTTGCTGTATCATTTCTGCTAGTCATTTATGGGTAAAACAGCATTCCTGTGAGTCTTGCAAGAGACCTTATGTATATTTTTCTCTTAATCATAGCTGTCTTTCACCAAGGAGGGAATATTGAAATGCCCTTCCTCCCTGTTTTTTTTTTTTTTTTTTTTGCGGTACGCAGGTCTCTCACTGTGTGGCCTCTCCCGTTGCAGAGCACAGGCTCCGTACACGCAGGCCCAGCGGCCATGGCTCACGGGCCCAGCCGCTCCGTGGCATGTGGGATCTTCCCGGACCGGGGCACGAACCCGTGTCCCCTGCATCGGCAGGCGGACTCTCAACCACTGCGCCACCAGGGAAGGCCCTCCCTATTTTTAAGTTCTGATGATTGTTAAATCCTTTAAGTATTGTGCTTCAGTGTTAATTGAGATGTAGTCTAATATTTATAAACTTAAGAAGAACCCTTCCTACAAAGAGTTCTTTTTCAAATATGCATAATAATTATTTTATCTATTTTAAAAATTAAGATATTTAATATATTTCTTTTTCTCTATTAGGTCATACATATATTTAGTTGCTTGACAGTGTGGAAACCCCAATTCCTTTATAGCTCTCATAAAACTCAATTCAGTTCAATACTACATCAAGTATTAGTTGCAGGCTATGAGTCAGGCACTGTCTTGGGTATGGGATCACAAAATTTTTAAAAATGGGGCAAGATAGGGTCAGGGGATAAAGAGGTACAAACTATCATGTATAAAATAAACAAGCTACAAGGATATATTGTACAACACAGGGAATATAGCCAATATTTTATAATAACTCTAAATGGAATATAACCTTTAAAAATTGTCAATCACTGTGTTGTACACCTGTAACATATAATATTGTACATCCACTATATCACAATTTTAAAAAAGCATGAACATTAAAAAAATTGATCCTTCCTCAAAAAAAGGGTCTCGGACTTCCCTGGTGGTGCAGTGGTTAAGAATCCGCCTGCCAATGCAGGGGACATGGGTTCGAGCCCTGGTCTGGGAAGATCCCACATGCCGCGGAGCAACTAAGCCTGTGCGCCACAACTACTGAGGCTGCAATCTAGAGCCCGAGAGCCACAACTGCTGAAGCCCACGCACCTAGAGCCGTGCTCTGCAACAAGAGAAGCCACCGCAATGAGATGCCCGTGCACCGCAACGAAGAGTAGCCCCTGCTCGCCGCAACTAGAGAAAGCCCGCGCACAGCAATGAAGACCCAACGCAGCCAAAAATAAATAAATAAATTTTTATTTAAAAAAAAGCAAACCACCTAGAAGGGTGGGGTAGGAAGGGTGGGAGGGAGATGCAAGAGGGAGGGGATATGGGGATTATATGTATACATATAGCTGATTCACTTTGTTATACAGCAGAAACTAACACAACATTGTAAAGCAATTCTACTCCAGTAAAAATGTTAAAAGAAAAAAGGGTCTCTGCCCACTGAGAGTATGCAATTTAGCAGAGTGGACAGAATGAGTGCAACTTGGTGTCATATAGTGAGATAAATTTGTTTCAGTGGGGAAGTTCTCAAGAAGATGTCATATTTGAGCAGGGTGTTGCAGGATCAGTGGAATTTTGCCAAGCAGAGGAGGTGAGAGGCCATTCCAGGCAGAGAGAGTAACACGAGAGAAGGTGGAGAGATTTTCATGTGGTTGGTATGTTAAGAGGACTCGAACTTGAACATGGCAGGCTGAAGAGGTGAGAGATGGGACGGGAAGTTTGTTGCTGAATTGTTAAGAGAGGCCTTGAATACCCCAGGTGTAGACTTTGGGTGCTGGGAGAATTTGAAGGTCTTTAAGCAAGTTAATGAAATGCTCATATCTGTGCTTTATAACGGTAATTTTGAAGGCCGACTGGAGTCAAGTAAGGAATACACAGAAAGATGTGGAGAAGGCACTGACCTGTCAACTTCTTGTCAGTTGAGCCATTATAAGACTTTTATGAGTTTAAACCTAAAAAAGCATCCTTTAATATGGGCATGCCACACTTTCTGGAGACATAATTGTTATTAAATTAAATACAATTAGTTTAAAAACAGAAATATTCCTTGACTTTACGGTTTTTCCTGGGTGTAATGAGATTTTTAAAAATATAATTAAACTTTATTCTTGGGAAGGATTTCCTATTTTTAAGGATTTGCTTTCTCTGTCCATTTTCACGAAGATTGTGCTCTGTAATGGCTGGGCATGGTGTTGCCATTGGGAAATCTGTTTTTATGCAGAATTTTAACAGTAGATGGTGCCTATGGTGGTATGTACGTGTTGCAGGTGCAGGAAAGGAATATCACCCTAGAAGACTCATGAAAAGAGGAGCAAAATTCCTCGTGGAGTAAAGGAGGGTTTGGGAAGCAGAGAAGAGGATTTTAATCCAGTCAACTCACTGAGTGAAGGTTGTCAAAAAGGAGAAGAGTGGGGCTCCCCTGGTGGCGCAGTGGTTGGGAGTCCGCCTGCTGATGCAGGAGACACGGGTTCGTGCCCTGGTCCAGGAAGATCCCACATGCCGCGGAGCGGCTGTGCCCGTGAGCCATGGCCGCTGAGCCTGCGCGTCCGGAGCCTGTGCTCCGCAACGGGAGAGGCCACAACAGTGAGAGGCCCGCGTACCGCAAAAAAAAAAAAAAAAAAAAAAAAGAAGAATGAAATTGGGTTATCAACAGCAGTAGGGAGGAGTGGGGTATGTCTCCACTGTCTCTGACACCATAATTCTGTTTTCGGGGCCTAAGAGAAATCTCAGAGGGATTTTTTTTTTTTTTTTTTATAATGTGAGAAAGTCTTGCTCTCTGTGGTCACACGTATTGTCTTGTTAACCTTCCAGGAATTTTTTTCCCTGACACTCAAGTAGAAATGGAGCTCTTAATTGATAACAGGCAGTTTTGTAACAACACCTATAACCCTAGGTGCTCTGGTTTTGACAAGCCAAAAGACAAATTTATCCAAGCAAATCCAAGTCTATCTCATTATTCAGAGTTTCTCTTCATGTAACTTTAAATAAAGCCTAGTCCAGAGAAGTCAGGCTAATGTTTATGGACACAGAAGGTAGGTGGGATGAAGGGACAAATCAACATTCTCCTACCTACTTACTCATCATGTATTCTTTGCCCATATGTAGGCACAGGTTGAACCTGTCCGGTGATTCTCCTTTATACAAAAGATCGGTGTATCTTAATGAGATTTTCTGTGGAATTTTTTTTTTCCTAACTTAAGTGCTATGATAGTCAAATGCAGTTTAACAGTAATACTCAATGAAACAGTCACACCTATAGTCGACTGCTGTGCCACTGTAATAATGGCATATATAATCATGTCTATGATTAATATCCATAATTGACCATTGTCATAGCTCCTTTTGGAAATGCAGAGTAAATGCTAAAATCCCAAAGCTACCTGATACAGTTCAGAATATTTAGGAGTAGGACACGATATTAGGAGAAGTATATATGAGTCTGGCTAAGTGAGAAATTTCCATAAATTATTATAAATATAGAGATGATCTCATAAGCAATGATCTGGAGAAGAAACAAGAATATAGTGGAGACCTGAGCTGAATACTATAGTTGTTCCTCCTTATTTATAAAACACCAGTGGCTCTTATGCCTTAATCACCTATCTTAGAAATTGGATATCCTCCAGCATGCCCAGAAAAAGCAAAAACAAGTGCCAAATGAGATTGCCAAATGCCAATCACTTTTGTCATTGATTTAACCTCTGAGTATCTCCTATGACAAAATTAATATGTTTAAATTGTATATCAGGTCAGGCTGTTGTGTGGTCTCTCTTTATGTAAAACCCTGACCATTCCTGGAGCATCAGCCTGACCCTATAGAGCTATGACCCTAATTCTTTACTTGTTGGAGAAATCATTTTCCTAATTCTTGTTAGTATCAATACATTAACTTGCATAACTCTCCGTAAACTAATCTCGATGTTCTCCGAACTCGTTTTCTTTCTCTCCTGGCAAACATCGATTCCCTATGTCCATTGCCATGGTCTTGTTACGAATGCTGAACTAGTCTTTTCATTTCTAGGGTCTCTTGCAG
This sequence comes from Lagenorhynchus albirostris, assembly GCF_949774975.1. Lineage (NCBI taxonomy): Eukaryota > Metazoa > Chordata > Mammalia > Artiodactyla > Delphinidae > Lagenorhynchus > Lagenorhynchus albirostris. The sequence goes on from NC_083111.1 coordinate 13,290,625, forward strand.
CTCTAATTTCCCTAAATTGTCGTATCTTATGGGTCATGTACTTCTTTCCATTTATTCTTTTTTACGGGTAGCAAAGTTTTTACTGTGCAGTGCTTCTCTACTGCTTAACAAATTCATTACGATTCCTTAGTCTGGTATTTAATTTCCTCACAATATGGATCCAGCCCACTTACCCAGCACCTTCTCTCCCTGCCTGACATGAACCTGCTCTTTGGCCAGCCTGGCTTCATCCATGGCTCTTTCTGTTCTGTTTATGGTGTTTCCTCCACTTGAAATGCTGTTCTCCCATTTTGACCTGTCCTATCCATCCGTCAAAATCCAACTCATGTACCATATTCTTATGTGGCCTTCCTTCTTCCTCATGTGGGTGTATCCCAATAACTTTCTGTACCTTTTAAGGTACCTATCACTTTCTGCCCTGCATTCTAGATACCTGTGTATTTGCCTTTGCTGCTAGATTGTATGAGATATTTACCCAAGATTTGTTCCATTGTAGTTACTATTTAACTTGGATATATCTATACCACTATTTATTGTAACATGACATTATCACCTCTTTCATTGGTATTTTATTCTATAGGGACTAAATGGAAAATATCATAATATATCCATTTTATATGGCAGGGTTCATTTACAAGTTGTGACAACAAAGCCTGATGTATGCCTGCATGAAAGGAAACTTACTGTTCCTCCTACATAAAGTAGCAGGAGTGCTTTCAAAATGGTCTTAATAAGATTTGCTGTTTTGAGACAGAGAACCATGACTTCATTCTTACTAACCTCAGAAACATAATAAACCACAGTCAGTTTTGGCATTAATCCAGTTTTACCATTAACTCTCTTGTAAATTTTGATTAAGGGGTATTGCAGGACTTTTGTAATTAAGGGAACTGCATTAGAAATTTATTCCCTGTGAGAATTTATTTGTCATATTCTGAAAAATACTGAAGTCCTATGAATGCTTGTAAACCTTAGGGATGGTCAAATACATGACTGAACAACCATTTTTCTGAGGGGGGAGTACCCAAAACTAGTTGAAGGCTCAAGTCCAAATTTTTGTTTTGTTTTGTTTTTGTTTTTGCGGTACGCGGGCCTCTCACTGTTGTGGCCTCTCCCGTTGCGGAGCACAGGCTCCGGACGCGCAGGCTCAGCGGCCATGGCTCACGGGCCCAGCCGCTCCGCGGCATGTGGGATCTTCCCGGACCGGGGCACGAACCCGCGTCCCCTGCATCGGCAGGCAGACTCTCAACCACTGCGCCGCCAGGGAAGCCCTAATTTTTATTTTAGCAAATAATTGATTGAATTAAAATATTTCTTGGCTGTGTAAATTTCACAGGAGTCACAAAGAAGCTGTTTTTCATGGTTCTATTCTCTAGATGTCATCAGCCCATAGATATACTTTATAATAATTTGTTGCTTTCTATAATCATGGATTAACGAATATTAACTACTCGCACAAGTCTGGATCAGCCAATATATTTAACTCTGAACTTGTTAGGCTTTTATCTTCTAAAAGTATTTTGAATGGTGCAGTTATATCATTAGATGCCTTTTCTATTTTAGTTTTGCTCTATAGCAGCTTAGAAAAGACAAGATTCTTTCTGAATAAAGGTTTAACTTGATGTGAGCATTTATACATTTTAAATCTATAAAAATTTTTAATTTTAGTTTTCTGTTGGCTGGCTTCATCAAATATGTTTTTTTTTTCTTTAAAGATTTTGTCCCAAGGAAAATTTGAAGATTTCTTCCAAGTCAGTTTAAGTGACTATAGCGGGATTAGATCAACATGATCATGCTCTAAACGGGCTGAATCAGGGACAACTTTCTTTTTTAAGGAACATCTCTTTCAGAAAGCAGGAAGAGGGCTCAATGTGGCCTGCTGTAGTGGTAGGTTTCTGGAGTGAAGTTTTCCTCAGGTGGTGTTGATGACATGGACTGCTTTTACAGAATATATTTCTTCCCAGTCTATCCAAGGTATAGAAGAACTGCAGTTTTTACAACCAGTGCACCTGATTAAGCCGTTTAACTGACACTCTCCTTTTCTTTAACCTAAACGCGTTCTTTTCCTTTTAGACTTGAACTCTGTACACTGATGGAATTATGTAGATTCCAAATATCTACTTTAATTTTCATTTTTTACATGTATCATAAAATATTCTAGATGACCTCAGGGGAAAGCAGAAGGTTTGGGCCTTATTTTACTCCTGGCGATGGATAAAAATGTTCCCGGAGTCCCCTCCTACTGTGCACACGTGAATAGTGATGATTATTGTCTATTGCATGAGTCCTATTTGCTCAGCACAGTACTGAGCACTTCGTATGCACTGATTCGTCTTCAACATTATGCTACCTATATATTAGACAATTTTACTGTCCATTGTGAAAATGAGGGACTTGAGGCCACATGAGGCTAAATCATTTGTCCATGGACTTGCATACTCTTTTTAACCACATTACTTTCTCTACCAAGCACACTTGAGGAAAGGCGTGAAGACATCTGATCAGTATTCTCTCTGTGGGTTCCAGCTGTGAAGCATCCTCTCTGTTCCAAGCATATAGCAATGCTAGACAAAAGATGAAAACAGAAAATGCAAGAGTCGCAGCTGAGCTCATAATTTATCATCTCAGTGGCCCACAAATGGAGCGGGAATTCAAGTGCTGATTTGTAAGCTGTGTTGAGGCCTCTGGCCTCCTGGGCTCTGCAGGTGGACAAGGGGCCGGTACAACTTGTGCAGGGAAATGAGAAATTAAAGTCATCCGACACTAGGTGGAGATCCAGAGCGAGCCTCACTCTGAAACCAGGTTGTAGAGAAGGGCCCCTCTACTTCTGAGCAAGGATGCAAACTCTGGACTCTATCACTTTTGTAGACATTAAGATGGCAAGAGAAAGACAACATGGCTCTTAAACTAAGAACTGAACCAAATCACTCGCTGGTTCAGTGACGTGACTGGTAATAATTCAGATGTCTGGACAATGTAATACTCAAATCACCAATATGAAACTGATTACAGATGGGTAATTCTGGGCACAAAATGAGCACAGAATCATTTGTAAGAAAAAGATGATGAGAGATATTGGGTGGAGCTGTTTCAAAGCACTAAATAAAACTGAACAGAACATCTTCCATACTCCAATAAAGATGTTAAAAAAGCAATCCTCCTACTTCAAATGAACTTGCAAAACAAAACTCCAAAGCACATGAGGTAACCTAAAGCTACAAAAGAGCCAAGGAAAATGACCACTGAAACAAATTTGACCCAAAGAAATTAAAATATTGAGACATCATGGCAAAGTGTATTTTGGATGCTCAAAGTATAAACAAAGGATCGCCATTCATGAAGAAGGTAGAAAATCCTGCGATAAAAATAGTCAATTATGGGCTTCCCTGGTGGTGCAGTGATTGAGAGTCCGCCTGCCGATGCAGGGGACACGGGTTCGTGCCCGGGTCCGGGAAGATCCCACATGCCGCGGAGCGGCTGGGCCCGTGAGCCATGGCCGTTGAGCCTGCGCGTCCGGAGCCTGTGCTCCACAACGGGAGAGGCCACAGCAGGGAGAGGCCTGTGTACCGCAAAAAAAAAAAAAAGTCAATTATTTATTTACAAATATTTATTAAGATCAAACCATGTTCTACACTCTGTTAGAGGTGCTAGAGATGCAGCAATGAGCATAAGTAAATCAAATCCTTATCAGCATAGGGAGTTTACATTCTTGGGGGGGGGTTTACCTTTTAGTTACAGAAATGAAATACGAATAGGCAGAAAGCTTGGAAATGAAAAAGATAGTCATTGAAATAAAATTCCCAGTAGAAAGGATAAACTCTAGATTGGCAAAGACAGGGTTTTTTTCATTTGGAAGATATTATTTAGGAAATCAACAAAATTGCAGTAATGGGAAAATAAGATCTTAAAAGAAAGTGTATGTGTGTTTATGAGTGTGTGTGTGTGTGTGTGTGTGTGTGTGAGAGAGAGAGAGAGAGAGAGAGAGAGAATGGATGAGATTATGGGGAAAGATGATACCTGAGATTATTTTAGAATTGAAGGCAAGACTCCTTAAATTGAAAGTACAATCTAAGGACCTATCTGGATAAATAAAAATAAATCATCACCTAAACACTTTGTGGTAAAACTTTAGAACATTGAGGATAAAAACAAAATCTTTACCTATCAGAGAGAAAATATAGACTAGCCCCCAAACAAAGACAACTTAATTGAGAGCAGACACCAAGAACAGTATTGTGGGGAAAAATTCACTGTCAATCTAGATTCTAGAAATTTTATGCCAGAGTATACCACTGACAGACATGGATCCAAAATATTAATTGAATAATGAACTTGAAAAACTGAATATTCTTGAGGAAGTAAGTGTAGAAAGAAAGTCTGGATTTTAAAAAAAATAAAGAGGAATAGAAACTTCTAAATGTCATCAAATTTAACTCTTGCTATAAAAAGTAATAACAAATTTCTATGTTAAAAAAAAAAAAAAGGTGAGACTTGGGAATTCCCTGGCAGTCCAGTAGTTAGGACTCTGAGCTTTCACTGCTGAGGGCGCAGGTTCAATCCCTAGTCAGGGAACTAAGATCCCGCAAGCCATGGGGCACAGCCAAAAAAAAAAAAAACAAATGTGACTGCGCGAAAGTAAGCAATATGAGAAGGCTATAAAAGAAGAAGAAATGCAGATGGATGACAAATATGTGCAAATTGAAAATTACAACACCAAAGGTTGAAATTCTAATGCCATCAACGTGAACAAGGATATGGAACAATGATCACACCTGTTCCTTGGTGCCCCCACTTGGGCCAACTGTGTGGGTGACCTTGTAACACATGGAAGTGACAAATGCCAGCTTCTGGGTGGTGTTAACCCTGGGAGGGGAGAGTCTGGAACAATGGGAGTGGACAAGTGTGATACAAGGGATCACCTGTATCTGTAAGGTTTCATTCCTTTAAAAGGGGAAGCAAAAGTGCAAAATACTAATTTGTTAAAGCATGGAGGTGCGTACATCGGTTTTCATAGCAGCAGCCTAAATACGTACCTGTATAATTGAAGTGAAAAGACACTCAGAGCTTTCTGGAGACCCTGAATTGTTATGCACAGCAGTAAAATTTATAAAATAGCCTGTCTTCTGGTAATGAAGGCCTTTAGTTAAAACCCAACTCTATCAGGGCCTATCAGGCCATACAGAGTCTACCCCCTCTGGCTTCTCTAAGTTGCTCATTTATTCCAATAGCTTCAACTTCATTGCATGTTTCTGTACTTCTCACAATTCAAGCTCATTTCCTCTCCTCTTAACAGCAATCCTCTTAGATTGTTGTTATCTCCTTCTGAGACTGGGGAAAATCTAGAACATTTTAAGATGTATCAAATCCCTTTGATTTTCCTCTCAATCCAGTACTCTTAGTAGCTGCTGATGCAACCATCTGAGTGGAACTATATTTTCATGGCACGTGATGGATGTTCCACTTTGCAGTGGTACCTGTCATGGTAACCCAATCGTCATGAGCCGGGCACTGCCTGGGTTTGCTGTAGTCCCCAGGCTCCTGTCAGCATTATATGCTCAGGAGCGGTAGGTAGCTCTGGGATTCAGGCTGAGGGAATAATTCGTCCCTGCTGTGGACTCTCCTTCGCCACATCTTTCTACCAAGCACAGCTGAGGAAAGGCATAGGGACATCTGATCAAGGTATCTCTGCGGATTCCAGGTTTGAGGCACCACCTCTGTTTCAAGATGCTACGTGGAAATCGCCTAGGAGTTCAAAACGCTTTGGACGCTGAACTGTTGTAAAATTTCTGTTGTAGTTTGAATTTGTGTTTGAGAGATGAACAGACATTCCCGGTGAGAATGTACATAATTTACATTTTGGAAGTTAGAAGAAGTTAAAGCTTTCCTAATTTAAAGTGTGAATTTTGATTAATCCATGCGACTTTAGCTTAAAAAGACAAAAAAACAAGCTGCACTACTGCTAGCTACTTCTAGTAATTGGAATAGCAGTGTGTGTGTGTGTGTGTGTGTGTGTCTGTGTGTGTGTGTGTCTGTGTGTGTGTGTGTGTGTGTGTGTCTGTGTCTAGTGGGACTCAAAATACCAGTGCTGGGCATGAAGTTCTCCCTCACTGATTTACTGATTATGCCCATTGCTACTCATGCATTGGTTAATGATCTACCAATAGTTTGAGGTCCTAAAAGGTGCTCTGAAACACCAGTCTAATGAGTTTTATTTCAATATCTAGTCTGACAATCATTCTAATATTATTTTGGTATATCAGTGTTAAGTGTTCACAGCTTTTAAATAATTTCACTTCATTAAAAACATACTCGCTTAAATATAACTTAAATGTCCTGTCTTCATGGGTCATTCTCTTACACTTTCTGTTTAGTATTGAGCTAATAGCTAAACGAACTCAGCAATAATTCTTTGGAAATCACATCTAATTATTGCAGGCCACTAGGATTCCGCTTAGTGTATTAAAAGAGTTGTTGGCGTATTGCATCCTGGTGACAAAAAAGAGCCCGTGTATCTTCAAAGAGGGTTTAACTTCCAATCTGAGCATAGCTTAGTGGCTGAAGGAATCCAGCTAAGCAGTCTGTTTAAAATCTGTGTTTTGAGTATTATTTTCGTAATCTGACATTTGCGCAGTAAGTGAAAATGGGATGTTTTTAGAAAATATCTTTTTTTTAACTTTTATAATAATATTAATTACTGTAACTATCCGTGAGCACGTATTCTGTACTGTGTACCATCCTAAGCATTTTATTAGCGCCGACTTCATCTTCTTGGTCACCTTGTGAAGTAGAAACTAATGTGATCCCCAAATTGCAAAAGAGGAAATTGAGACACACACTAAGTAATCCCTCTGAAGCCATACGATAAGTAACGGAGCTGATGGTAGGTTCAGTCATTTTTTTCCGAGTGGAAGACTCTTCTTTCCAGTCCCACTCATCCTAGCGCTCAACACTTTGTCTATTCATTTGTCTTTAAAAGGAAGTCAGTGCTGGGCTTCCCTGGTGGCTCAGTGGTTGAGAGTCCACCTGCCGATTCAGGGGACACGGGTTCGTGCCCCGGTCCGGGAAGATCCCACGTGCCGCGGAGCGGCTGGGCCCGTGAGCCATGGCCGCTGAGCCTGCGCGTCCGGAGCCTGTGCTCTGCAACGGGAGAGGCCACAGCAGTGAGAGGCCCGCGTACCGAAAAAAAAAAAAAAAAAGTCAGTGAAACTTGCATGTCTTCATGCTTTTTAATTTTACTGACAATAAATGATCATTTATTCTTTGTATTCTTACAGGGCATTCTACTTGGACAAGTCAAATTCACCACCAAACTCCACATCTAAAGCTGCTTATGTAGATAAGGTAAAAACAGAAGATTGCATTGACTGTTGCTTTGCCATTTACCTCCCTTATTTAATTTTGCTGGTGTTCTGGAGCACTGTGTAATTTATAAACATCCGTGGTCTCTGATTCTGTTATCTCCATAATAAAATATTTTAGACTATTCACTGTAAGTTATAACAACTGTGAATTATATCCCATCTAAAAGGATTTCTTTCTACTAAACATGTTGAACCTTATGGGCATCGTTTTTTTCTGCAGCTCATGAGGCCTCTCAACGTTTTGGATGAACTGTATCGACTGGTGGCCTCGTTTATCAGATCCAAGCGCACAGCTGCCTGTGCGAACACGGCTTGCAGCGCCTCCGGTGTCGGGCTGCTGTCGGTGTCCTCGGAGCTGTGCAGTAGGCTGGGGGCCTGCCACGTCATCATGTGCAACAGCGGCGTGCATCGGTACGTGACTTCCCGCCTTACCTGCATCTTTTTATTTATTTTTTTTTTTGCGGTACGCGGGCCTCTCACTGTTGTGGCCCCTCCCGCCGCGGAGCACAGGCCCCGGACGCGCAGGCCCAGCGGCCACGGCCCACGGGCCCAGCCGCTCCGCAGCACGCGGGACCCTCCCGGACCGGGGCACGAACCCACACCCCCGGCATCAGCAGGCGGACTCTCAACCACTGCGCCACCAGGGAAGCCCTTGCCTGCATCTTTGCTATACCTTATTACATTCGGAGGTTCTTGTTTATTACATTTAGCTCCATGAAATTATAGCTGGAAACATTCAAAGGGCTCAGATATATTTGGAATAAGACTTCAGAAATCAGATAATTCTTGCACAGTAATTTCTGGCTTTGGTTCTTCTATTTTCAGTGACTGTTTATTCATACAAATGAATGCAGTCCCACGTTTATATCACTGTGGCCTAGAATCTTATCACCCTTGTATTTATATTAAGATTTATATTTTAGGTGTAAAATTTTGCATCTGTTTTATTCACTCTAGGAACTTAACTTGGTAGGGGCTGGTGACTAGCAAAACAAAACTTTTTCTTCAGTGGTTTGGATCCCTGTTACCCAGCTGTGGTGAGCTAGATGCTGCCTTGGAGTTACTACTGTCTTCCTACTCCTGGACAAATCATACTCCAGGAGCCCACACGATATGCTCTTCCTGAAAATGTGAGGAGAAGTCTTAGATAGGTCCTCTTCAGCTGGTCTGTCTTAAGCAGCAGTGCTGTGTCTGGGCAAGTTGTGGTAGGTGCATAAATTCCTACAGCTACATCAGATGCAAATGTGAGGGGAGAACCCCGAGTCACGTCCTTCTTCATCATCACTTGTTCCTCTTCTATCACCTCTCCATTTTCACAGCGAAAGGAAACCATTGTAGGTGGAAACAATAGGGCAGCATTTAGTCCTCATTGTAGCAGAGAATCTGCTGTCACCACTCATAGTCTCTTCTTAGTATGGAGGCCAGTTAGATTTTAAGTGGATGGTGGTTATTGCTTATTCAAATTTACTTGCTAATTAACCCATGCAAAGGACTGCAGTTGGTGCTATTGGCTGGTAATGTCATAAATGGGTGATATTCATGTTAGAGACATAAAACATGAACAACAAAAATCATAGTAAATAATCGTATAACAAAATAAGATGACAAAAACATAATGAAAAGTAACAAAAATAACAGATTACCTAGACTACGAAGAAAAATAAATGATCTAGGAAAGTTACAGCTAAAAAATAAGGTTCAGAAGGAACATAGATCTTTGAGATGGTTAGAACTTGCCATGGAGAAGGTAGCGTTTGAAATGGGTTTTGACGAGTCAGGGTTTTAAAGAGGTAGAAAGAGGGAGAAAGTTCAAATCAGCAGGTTCTCATCTGTGACATTCCATTCGACTTGATGTGCCTGAATTCTAGTTTACGAGTCCTACGCAGCATGTCCGTGCTTATGAAGTGTGACAAGACTTTATTTCTCTAGAAGGAGAATTAAATTTTTGTGGGTGATACAATATACAGAGTTTTCTGCTTTATTTTAATGGCTGTGTACTTTGTGCTCTATTGCAAGCTTACTAAGAGCTTAATTGAAATATCATCTGCAACTAAGTGAGTAAAATATTATTTCATCATTTTTTTTACTAGCAGAGAAATGCTCTGTCCCTCTGATCAGTGATATTCATTCATTCTGTTCCCATTCATTCATTCATTATTCAGTCACTCAGTGAATATGCGTTGAGCACTGTTTATGCACCAGCACTGTTTAGTTGCTGGGATAAAGCACTGAAAAAACCCTCCCTTCGCTCATATAATATGAACCATGTTGGGATGAAACAGATGATCAAGTAAACAAATAAATGAGTAATGTAGTAGGTGGAATAAATACAGAAAAGAACAGAAGTCAGAGAGGTAAAAAGGGACAAGATGGGATGAAGGGCGGGCACCTTCCATGGAGGAAATTTCATTAGAGACCTGTGTGAAATGAAGGAGTGAGTTATGCAGATATCTCAGAGAAAGAGCGTTCCATCTAGGGAGCAGAGTACAAATGTGGGAGGCCGAGTGGGGACCAGCATGATGTGCTTAAGGACCAGCACAGCGGCCACTGTGGCCTCGGCAAAGTGTCATCCCCTTGATTAATGTCCTTATCCTACTCTGGTGCAAGATCATAGTTATCTGAGGACTGTGACAACCAAGGGACACTCCAGGCTTCAAACTACAAGCATACGCTCTTATCTCCACATGAATTTACTGGAAGTTAATGCAGTTAAATTTGCCATTTAATGGAATTCCCTGGCAGTCCAGTAGTACTCTGTGCTTCCAGTGCAGGGAGCCCAGGTTCGATCCCTGGTCGGGGAACTAAGATCTCGCAAGCCACACAGTGAGACCAAAAAAAAAAAAAATTTTTTTTTAATTGCCATTTAATCCTAGAACCGTGACCAACTTGTCCAAATTATTCTCTGAGGTGCCCCATGAACAATTTTAGAATTTAACTACTGATGGGTAGGAGAAACAGATTGATGTTCCACAACCATTTTATAATTGCTGTATTCATTGATTGGTGTGTTGGAATCACAAAAAACATTGAAATTTCAAAGTATTTTGACTTTTTCCATTTCTACAGTTCAAAATAAATATGGCTTTAGTTAGTTCATTTCAGAGACATTTACTGAGGTGTAGGCACAAATTCCCCATGACAGATGCCGAAATTAAGGTTAAAACTGTTTGAAAATAGTACGGTTTTATTTTTCTATTATGCAGAATAAAATAGGAGTTTAACGTTATCTTTAGTCTTTCAGGGAAGGCTATGCTTAGATTTTTCATGGTGATAAAATGTGTGCTAATTTATATTGGAATCAGAAATCTCACATAAGACTGTTCCTAAAACAATTCTTTACTAATTATAATTCAGGCAGCTAGAAAGGAACCCGAGTAGATCCACATTTACACTAAACACTGAACGTGGAGGTTTACCCTCAGGTTCTGGCAAAGGGGAGAAGTTGATAACATGAATCAGAATTAATACTACACAGACTGTTTTACCATTTGCTTCTGAAATTAAGATGAGAAATGGTTAACAACATGGTATCCCCATTAGATAATCAGCTTCCTGCCTTTTCTGATTTTATTCACCAAAAAAGGGAATCTAACATTTTTTCAAGTATAGAGTTATATGGCTTATGTTTGACATTAGAGAGAAGAATGTGATTTTTCAGAATGAAAAGGCAGATTTAATTAGCGTTAAGGTTTAGACGTTTTAATGCCAACCTGAATTAGATGGCAGGGTGGCATACAACAGTGAATGCAAGATTAGGAGGAATAGGATTCAGGATGAATTATTAAAATCTTTTCAGAGCGTTTAGCCCAGGTTTGTTTATTAAATTCTCTTTCCTGGGGCAGTGTTTTATGTGCATTACAATTCTGCTGATGAACTTGCCTGCACACACTTTCCTCAGTCATTGACTTACATTAAATATCTCCATTGCTATTGAATAGTGAAAGAAGATTGTCTTTTTTTAAGATCAGGATTTTTGCCTTTTAAACAGTATACATGATATTAAAAGGTAGTTTAATAAATGGAAATTTTCCAAAATTTCCTATCCTGACCTGCCTTCTTTCATTTTCATTTTGAATCATCTCTTGCACCTTCTATCAAACAACATACATCTGATCATAGTTTTATTAGTATAGTTTAATAATCTGCTTTACGCTCATAGTATCTATTTACCTATCTACCTATCATCTATCTAAAATGTCCACACAGACTTTCCCGTGATCACTTTTATTTGCTACATAATATTCTAGCCACTTGATACACCACAATTTACTAAACTACTAATTTAGTGGTTTATCTTCTTTCTCTACTGCCCTTAATGCAGAGAGACATCTTTATGTAGCTCTTCAGATTTCAATTTTATTTTCCACTAAGCTAAAAGTAAACAAAAATATCCTCCAGATACAATTAGTGTATCAAAGAGCTTAAACCTCTTTGGTTAATATATTATTATTTAAGTTTCCAAAAGGATTGTCCTTGTAAAAACCCAACAGAAGGTTAGATAGTTGTTTGCCATCTTTACCTTGTCTTCAGAGGGTGTTAGAACCCATTTATCTATTGTGCTTCTCTACCAGGTGTACAACGATATTGTATTTCCTCAGTGCTTTAATTTATACTTCTTTGATTAGCAAATACAAACATTTGAATATCCTTTGAATTTTCTTTCCCACAAAGAGTCATGCTTTATATTGTCCATATATCTGCTTTTTAGGCAAAATTATTTTTTGCCAGTTTGAAAGTTTGTAAAGTATTGAATCAGCACTGTGGCTTTTAACGTTCTCTTTTGTTCCATGCAGTTATTTGCTGCAGACCCACAAGCATGCTACATGGGTTCTAAATTTCCCTTTTATTTCCTACTGCAGCATCCTTCCACTCACTGCGGTATTTCGTTTTGTTTTGCTTCTTTATTCCCATCCCTGCCTAATAGCCAACTGTTTTCCTTTAACTGGTATGAATCAGCATACCGCAAATGTTGTAAAGCCTAAGCATGAGTCTTATCGCATCCAAAAACAGAGATGCCATATTCCTCGCACTACATTTGCTTCTGCTTCCTTCCCCAGTGGAAACAGTAGGTGGACATTTCCAGAGGCTACCTGAAAGGTTATGTCAAGAAAATTTCTAGTGAGAGCAAGGAATCTGGAATCACAGTGTTTCCCTTTAAGGACCTGTTCCAGGGACTTTTTGTACACGTACTCTTTGTACCTGTTAATAATGGATTTTCAGCAGTGTCGGAGTCCTGGGATGGTCCTGCAGGAAGGTGGGGTGATTTGAACACAGGCCTCATGTCTGACTCTCCTGTGATGTCTTAGTATCAAAACCTTGGAGATCTGTACACATAAATTCCCTTTTATCTTTATGTTTTGTTGTGAGGATGAATCTCTTCCAGGAAACAAGGCCCTGCATTAGCTAACATACTTGGTGTTCAGTCACCAGTGAGGGATGTGAACAGCAGCGTCAGGAGGGGCTCACTGTGTCAGGGGTTCACCAGCACCTGTAACAGCAGCATCATAATCACGTTGTTTTGAACCCCACACAGGTGTGAGGAGGAAACAGTCTGTGGCAAGGTCAGCCTGTTCTCATTATTAAAAGGCATAATGATGGTGAGCATCAAGTTGGCTGCCATCTATGTATTCCAGCGTTAGACTGCTTTTCCTTTTATACATTGTGGAAACTCATTTTAACATATATAAAAATGTAGGAACTAATAAACTATATAATATGAAGTTTCCAACTTAAAAGGGTATATTTCCAAAATGCATTTCTTAGTTGGTTATTTAGAAATTGAGACATTTTTTCACATTGGACAGGATTGCAGAGGGTGGTTGAATTCTCAGAATCATCCCTCTTCCAGCAGAAACTTACAAAACCTATCATGTGACCATAGTATAGGACCCAAAGTATGATTATAAGCATTTGTTAGAAAACTGAGATAGATCCAGGAGTTAAAATATAAAAACAGCTAAAGGGAAATATGTATTACGAATTTGGTTAATGAAACAGTTTTCATTTCAAATGAAGCAGTGTAGTGATTCTTGGTTCATATAAGCAATTAAAAAAAACATTTTTTAGGTAACTATCAATTAACAATTTTAAAAACCACTTTTGTTTGACATTTAAGGACTCTTTCTTAGCAATATTTTATTCTGTCATCACTGTGGCATCAAAGGACAAATTGACAAATAGGCCCAGATTAAGGAAATGCAGAATCTTATAAAAGGAGAGCACTCAAGGTAACCTGGCTTATTAGGTAATGAGAGTCCTAACAGGGCAGACGATGAAGCTGCATCTTTCTCCACTGTGCAGCCAAAAACACATCAAGTAAGAGGAGTGGATTTACTCCGGGGATTTCCATATGTAGGTTAGACTCTAGGTATGGGAGGGCAAAAATAAATTACTGCAATAAGCAAATGTAGGTTTGAAATGTATCCATTTATTTTTCTGTCCAAAAATGACTTGGAAGATTAGCAGCAAGATTAGTGGAAATCTTGAATTTTAAATCTCCAGAAAGATGGCTAAATAGAACAAAAGAAACTGCTAACTCATGATGCCCGGATACTGTACATTTGCAATAAGAAGTCCTAAAATTATGCTCGTATAGTCAGGAGTCTGAAACACATTAGTCTAAAACACTTCTTTTATATAAAGGTAGTAGTAGCAGTGACAGAGGTGGTGTTTAAAATTGTTATTAGATATGGCTGCAGTTTTGATTATTTTTCTTTAACAGTTATAATTTGATTATGATCAATGCAACCAAATATGATATGTAATGTATGTATGTATGTAATGTATGTAATGTATGTAATGATATGTAATAAAATCATTAATGAATGAAAACCAAAAAAACCTCAAAAATGAAAATATAAAATTGTTTACTAATCTTTAGAAGAGAAAAAATAAGATGCTATAATAATGGGGCTCTGGGAGAAAGACAGAATATATCCTACTCATGCTATAAGTATAAATCTTAATGACTCTGCCAAACTCATAGAAGCAGAGAATAGAATTGTGGTTACCAGGGGCTGGGAGAAGGGGAAAACTGGGAGACAACTGGTCAAAGGGTACAAAGTTTCAGTTATGCAAGGTGAATAATTCCGGAGATGTGACATAACAACAATGCAACTATACTTAATAATACTGTATTATATACTTGACATTTGCTAGGAGGGTGGATCTTTTTTGTTTTTTTTTTTTTTTTTGGCAGTACGCGGGCCTCTCACTGCTGTGGCCTCTCCCGTTGAGGAGCACAGGCTCCAGACACGCAGGCCCAGCGGCCATGGCTCACGGGCCCAGCCGCTCCGCGGCACGCGGGATCTTCCCGGACCGGGGCACGAACCCGTGTCCCCTGCATCGGTAGGCGGACTCCCAACTACTGTGCCACCAGGGAAGCCCTGGGAGGGTGGATCTTAAGTGTTTTCACCACCAAAAAAGAAAAGAAAAACACAATGGTAACTGTGAGGTGATGGATATGTTAATTAGCTTGATTGTGATGAATATTTCACAATGTGTATGTATATCACATCAGCAGGTTGTGTACTTTAAATTTATACCATATTTAATTGTCAGTTATACCTCAGTAAAGCTGGGGGAAAAAAAGAAAAGTAAACGCAGATTTTCAAATTATACTGAGTTGTAAAGTAGGCAAATAAAACTCCATGATTTATGTTAATTTAAACAAACAGATAAATAAGGTTATTCCCTTAAAATTATGGGAAGAAATCAAATATTTCAAATATAAGTTTTATTCTTTTACCTTGTTTCATTATCTTTTATAAAAGTGCTTTACTCTGAAGAGGTAGATGGCCAGATTTACATATATATTTGTTTTCTTCCTTAGATTTTTCTTTGCAATTGATATGAATCTTGATTTAGTGCATTAAATTATTCTATTTTAAAATGTTCGTTGTTTTCATTAGTTTACTATGAAAGAAGAATAACACAGTAATAATGAGAGTCACTTCTTATTGCAATGGTTTCTAGTTCTGCCAGCCAGTAATCATGGGCCAGACATGCTTTAATTTAAGTACATATAAAGCCAGAGCTTATACATTATTACCTCCTATCATTAAGATTGGAAAATTCTAGGCACATTAAACATACCTTGATAAAATAATCTAAATATGTAATTTGGAGTGATAGTTCATCTGTTTTTGCAAAACTCAATTTTACTATTATATTAGTAAAATTTAAGTATTTACATTTTTAAAATGTAGCTATTTAAAAGTGATACATGTATTGATAGAATTGACTTTCAAAAGCGTTAAATAGGGCATGATTCTTCAAATTTTCTTTTAAAGAAACTGAAGTTATTGTTTTTCCTAAACCTGCAAAATGATATTTAAAGCAAAGTAAAATTCCAGTCATTCTCTAGGATCTCTTCCTGAGGGCTTCAATGCTAGTGGGTTTATAAGTGCTGTAATAAATGACATAAGCCAAGAAATATGGGTATCTCTCCAATATAACTGGTTCGTCTGCCAGCACTTTCCGAACTGCCTCTTTTTCTCTGTGACCTAGAGCAGGAAAGCAGGTGGCGTGGAGGAAGTTGAAGGGAGGAAGCAGCAATTTTTACCTCTAAGATGTTAATTTTAAATTGGCAATAGGTCATCTAACATCCTGGGGAGGAATACCGAGGAGTGAGATTTAAATCCTGTTAAGCAGGAAGGATGGAATGTAACACCTGTTATAGGTTTTAAAGCATGAGTAGTGTTTACCAGGTGACGGAAATGGAGAAGGACGTTCCGTGTAAAGGAATAGTATGAAAATACAATATCGAGGTGTGAAATAGCGTACGACGGGGCTGGAGGTCACAAGAAAGAGCTGGCTGTTTCTGGGCGGTGAAATGAGAAGAAAGGAGCAAGAAAGACAGGAATTGGAGCATGGACGGCCCTGCCTGCTGGGTTAAGGGTTTGGGACTCCCTCCTAGAGGCCCTGGGGAGCCAATGAAAGGTTTTCAGCAAAAGAATAACATGATTAGATGTTTTAAAAAATATTTTAAAAATAAAGATCAGTACCATGGTCTATGATGGGACAAGGATAGAGGCAGGGAGACAGCTAGGATTTTACAGGAGTACAGTGACATGATGAGATACAAAACTAAGGTATTGGCACAGAGGTTAGAAGGGAAAAGACAGATGTGAAAGATATGAAAAGGCAGTAAACAGAACTAAATGAACTGGTGAGGAATAGAGAGCAGGGGAGAGGGAGAGTTTCTGATGATTCCAGCTGGGAAAGATTGGGAGAGGGAAGATGCCACGGTGTGGGGGGGAACATGCATTTGTCTTTGAGGGGACTGGGGAGAGGGATGTTGAATTAATCTGTTACATGTTCAGTTTTAGATGCTCACAACGTACCTATATGGGGATGTACTTTGATGGATTCATAGTCAGCAAGGACTAGAAGTATATATGAGGACAAATGGATATAATAACAATAGATAATAACATATATATATAATCTCAAGGGGTAATGGAAAAACACTGCTAGGAATTTTCTGGGAACAAACCAGGTGTTAGGAGCAGGGAAAAGATACTCCAGGAAAAGGCACAGAAGTGTAAGCAAAGAATAATTGGCTGCCCATTGTGGAAGGTGAGAAAAAAATCACCAGGGAGAGTAGAGAGAGTATTAATATTCCCTGGTTCTCCACTGCCCTGTCCTCTGTGCACCCGTGGAGCCTCAGAATACCTCTGAGATACCTCCTCTAGCCCCTAAGTGCTCAATTACCCATCCCCAAAGGTCTTCAGTTACCTCTGTGCTCACCTCAGCAATGAAACGTGTCAAAGAAAAACACACCCTAATGTGCTTGAAGAGAGGAGAATGAGGGATGTGGAATGTTTTTGAAGCCTAGGTTTAAAGCTAGACACTGAGAACTTTCCGAGAATGTGTTGAAAGTTGCGGTAGAAAGTCCTGTTATCTTTAATGGGAATTTCATGGCTAATTCCCTGTGCAATGCTGAAAATGTGCCCCTTAAATGTGATTTATTTTTTGCCTTAAGATATATGGAGTGAACCGCGTATTCAATTTGACTCTGCTGCTGCCAGGATCTCTCTCCAGCTGTTGCCCATTGCTTTTCCATTGTGTTCAGTTGTTTTCCATGGTGCCCATCTCTGCTTGCCATCTCTTTGCTTTTTTTTTCAAATACTCATTAACCCCTGTCTTTCAGCTCCAGACTGTGAGACATAGGAGTTAGTACAGTCATGGGAAGATTTCATCAGTACTCTCTCTTTGACAGGAGTCAAATAATAATGTTGAAATTATCAATAGACACCCGGAAGTTATGTCTATAAAATGTACTGGAAACTTGCCTGAAGGATCACTGGCTTTTAGATTGCACCTGTTGTTAGACCGCCATTCAAATTCTCCGAAAGGGAGAATGTAAATATTTAATATTTTATTATCCATGCATATGTGTCTATAAGTGAATTCTGTATTTTTGAAAACAAATAACTGTTGGCCCTTTTTTCACGTAAGAGTATTTCCGTGTTTCATTAAGAAAAGTGCCTTCTCTGTTATAGGGGAACAAGGACAGAGGTATTGGGTTTTTGAAATCCCTGCTGGCTGGTGGCAGTTTTCTCAAGCTTTTCATTTATCACAAACGCATTGCTCAGGGTGACCAAGTTGGGCAGGACCCATAGATCAGCAGAGGTCCTTTCCATATTAATTGTGCAGACACTCTGCCTGTGTTGAGCCGTAGCAGCCCCTTTGGCATTGATTCCTATTTAACATACTGCCTTAGCCCTCAGACGTATAGTTCTTCCTCCGCGTGAGGTAATAAAAGGAGGCAGGGAAAATAAAACCCTGCAACAGTAAACAGTTTCTTCAATCGGGCGCTTCCTTCTAGTTGTCAGTATACTTTTCACCGTGGTGCCCTGTGCTCAGTAGTTAGAAGTAATTAGAAACCAGAATAAATGAGATCACTGCAGGAATGAACATGCTTTACCCAGCACAGTGCATTTTATATAGAAAAATGCACATCTGTAGTAGAGAAGGAACGCAGTCTTCCTTCAGTTTATTTTTACTACATGATTGCTTTACAATCGATAGAGTTGTTCAGCAGGTTTCAAATCTAGTTTCTTTTTAATCATGAACACATTTCAGTACGATGAGGTCTACATTCGTAGTGAAGTCGTTTGGTCTGGCTGCATTGGTCTCTACCGAAACACTGCATTTAGCATGCAATGCTGAGACCAAGATTGGGACTGTTGAATTAGGGATGTGGGGAGTTGGGATTCTCTAAAAGCAGTGATCTATGTGATGTGATTTTGGAATAATGGAAAGAGCTCTGGATTTTGAATTAGAAAACTGGTTTTGAATCCTGTTACTTACTGTGTGACCATGATTCCTTCATGGCCTCTCAGAGATTTATTGGTGGAATGGGAATAATAATTTCTTTTTGCAAAAGGTGGCATGAGGATTAAGTGAGTAACATATGTGAAAACATCTCCTGCAGGACCTGGCAATAGTGTACACTCAGTTGTTTCTATCTTCATCTGTGTTTCTGATGGTGAATCCATCTTCTCATTGCAGAGGTAGAAATATGAAATGCATCTGTTTAAAATGACTAGATCATACCTACTAAAATAGGGAAACCTTTTCTATGTAAAGGGAAAATAAAATAAAATAGGGAAACCTTTGTATGTAAAACAAAATCACAGTGGTTGCTAAGAGAGTAGATCTTAAATGTTCTCAACCACAAAAAAGAAGTGGTAATTATGTGATGGAGGTGTTAGCTAACTATAGTGGTAATCGTCTTGCACCATGTAAGTGTATTAAGTCAACATACACAACTTTAACCAACACAATGTTACATGTCAATTATACCTCAGTAAAGCTGGAGAAATCACAGTGATGAGTCACGATAGGATGTAAGAAGAGTATGAAAAATATGAATTCACTCCTCTGACCTATAAGAAGTAGAATACACAAAGCACTGGACCCTGTTGGAGCTTATTTTTAGAATCCTCCATTGATAGCTTGTAGAAAGTTTTTCAAGAACAGCAGAACGGGATCCCCTTGAATTCAAGGACAGGAAGTCTTCTTCCCTCGTGTCAAAAATCAAGAGTATGTGTTAGAATAACGACAGATATTTAGGACTTGGAAAGAATCAGGTGCTGGCATTTGTGCATTCATTCATTGAAAGACAGAGGAGTTATTTACGGAGCACTGCTCTGGGGCATGCACTGCGCTACCCCAAACTAGGATAGTGAGAGGTCCTTGCTCTCCCAGCGATTCTGAGGTCTTGACAAGGGGACCACGTTGGGAAGCCAGCCAGCCATACTGTGTAGCACCAGTTTACTTTAATATGGACAATAGGAGAAAGAGAGCCAAAGGATTGGGTTTTTCATGAAGTGACTCAAAGAAATGAACACATGGTTTTGAAACTACAGGAGAGGGGAAGCATATATAACGTGTCATTTTGACAGTGTTAAAGAATTGATTCTGCAAGGGTTCCAAATGTATTCTTCTGAACCTGGAAAATAGGTAAATGATACATAGACCATTTTGATGAGCGAATAAGTGTTAATTAATAGAATTAATGTAAGAATAATGAATCAGTATATTATAATACATAATTTCCAAGCATTAACAAAACTCATCGAGAGTTGTTCATCAGAAGCCGTGGTACGAGCAGTAATTAAATCCTGAGAAAGGGAAATGCAAGTCATTGTTCATGAAAGAAAAGCTATATACCGTTTAGAAGTTGTAGGGGAAGCTGTGGTTGTTCTTTGACTAAAATCTATTGTCTCTACAGTTCATTTATTACTTTACCAAATTTATTTAATAAGTGAACACTTCTTGAACACATAGATGACAAATGCAGAGTATAAAAAAATGAATTGTATCTTTAGGAGTTACGTATAATACTGTTGGCATGAATTAGGAATTCATGTCATTTCTTTTCAATAACTGTATATTGAATGCTTACTTAATCCTGGGAAGTATGCTAGGGTCTAGGAAGGTTACAATCAATACAGACACTAGTCTGGCCTATTGGTGGTGGTGTAGTAATATTAATGAAAATTGCTAACATTTGTTGAGAATGTACTACATGCTATGTCCTGTGCGAAGTACTATATATGAATTATTTCCTGTAGTCCTGAAAACAACACTCTGAGGTGCGTACTATCATTAAACTCAAGTTACAGATGAGGAAACAGTTTCAGTAGCTTAAGTTACTTGCCCAGAGTCACGGAGTTTATTAGCAAATTTAAGATGTAGCTTAGGAAGTTTGCCTCTAATGCCCGTATTCTTCATCCCTACACCTTTCAGACAAGTATAATATAGCATGACCAGAGGCATGATATGTGACCCAAAGCAGGGCATCTGAGATCATATCAGGAAGAGAGCAGCATATGAGAACTGAGAGGAGGTGACTTCTGAGAACTGTGAACAGTATAGTTGAAGCATGGAGTAGAAGTAAGGAAAATCAGAGACCATATTGTGAAGACTTTGTATTTCAAGTTACGCAATGGAAAGCCATCTGCATTTTTAAAAGATCACCTTTGATGAATAGTGGGAAGAGGCAAGACAAGAAGAGTCTGAGCCAGGTTGCACCAATCTAGGCAAAGAGTTGATATTAGCAGTGCGGCCAGAGAGGAGAGGTTTGAGGGATAGTAAGAAATATGAAATTAATAAGTGTGAAAGGTACTAGAGTAGGTATATTAGCACGTGGACCTGCCGCACATACATTAATCTCTTGTAATTGATGAGTTTGGTTTGAACGGCTTGGAAGCTTGCATCTCAGTCTGGAGGTGAAACAGGGGGTCATCATAAAAGACTAGACAAAGATTTTAGGAAAGCAATAATTTTAATCTCGACCACATCTTCTTCCTTTGGGAAGGCTTTGCAAAAATGGGAAGGTTGAAGACACTAGAAATATCGCACAATACACCTTTAAGGAATTAGATAATTTCTGCGTCTTATTTCTTCTAACAACTTTCTTATTTCTTTGAATGCTGGCACTTAACATTTAAAAATCAGTAAATATGAGGATCTGGGGCTTCCCTGGTGGCGCAGTGGTTGAGAGTCCGCCTGCCGATGCAGGGGACGCGGGTTCGTGCCCCGGTCCGGGAAGATCCCACGTGCCGTGGAGCGGCTGGGCCCGTGAGCCACGGCCGCTGAGCCTGCGCGTCCGGAGCCTGTGCTCAGCAACGGGAGAGGCCACAACAGTGAGAGGCCCGCGTACCGCAAAAAAAAAAAAAAAAAAAAAAAAGAGGATCTGGGATTGCACCATACTTACTATACCCATTACTACCCATTACTACACAGTGTCTTTTAAACAATGTTTCTAAGAACTAACTCATCAGACACTTTATAGTAACTTGGTAGCACATTTCAAGAAGTTTAACATTTAGATTAGATTTAAAAAATGTTAATGGAGAATCTCTAACTCAGATATTTCCTACAACTGTTTGTTTTTACTGTCTGATTAAATGGGATTATGAGAAAAGCACAAGGAAGAAGTAAAAATATTTGGAAACTGAGCAGGATCATTTACATTTTTTCCAACAGGGAGAAAATGTGTCTTTAGTTCAAAGATCGTTGAAACTAGTTTGCTTAGGCTCTGTCGGACTGAAGTTCAGATGATGCTGCAGAGTGCATAAGACCAGGTGATCACAGGATCTTCCATCTGTCATAAAAAGCTGGGTATGAAAGAGTGGTGGGCAAATAGCAGTAGTATCTGCCGATATTCCAGCTTATTTCACCTACTTCGCTCTCTTGGGATTGAAATAGTCATTTTTATCCTCTCCAAACTTTGAACGCTGCCCAGGTAACTTCAGCTTAATAAAGTATCCTGGAGAACCACAGCTAATTAGATTCCTAATAACTTATTAGTGACAGTCACTTGAACAAGGATAATGGACCTGGCTTTTAATTAAAGGAGCAAAAAAGACTTTCATAGAATACGGGGAAATTGATTGTATGTTTTAAGATCTAAATCTGTAAGATTCTAAATATAAACAGCTGCAACTATATCAAGACAAATAATTCATGGGAAGACTGTCATCAAAGAATAGGGTCTTCAGACTGTCTTTATACATAGATTCTGAGCCATGCATTTTCCCTAAGGGAATTTTTTCTCTCTTATTTTTGTGACTAAAGGCAGTATCACAGTTAGAAAGGATGGTGAAAATGAGGCAATACACATGGAAATCCGGAGCTAAAAAACAAAATCAAGACTCTGATCATTGGGTGGAATTCTACATTGGGGCAAAACTCACTGATTTCAGAATGGTTAAATAATTATTTCACTTTATATTCATCTAGCACAAAATCAAATTAACCTGTATATGAATGCAAATAATTCCAAATGAAATATTGAAGTAAATATTGAAATATTTAGCCAGTTTATATAGATTGTTAGGGGACATGTCTAATGTTGCCTTTTCCAGAGCAGATCAAAACCATTGTTTGGCATATGGTCCTTTAAACTCAGAAACCCCAACATATGCCTTTCAACTGTGGGTGTGTGTCTTCCATTTATCATATTTTTCTAACAGGAAATTATCCTGCTAATTATACTGCGCTAGCACACACACACAAAAATGAACATAACTTATCCAAGTGCCTCAATTCTGTTATGGCACAAAAGAGTGAAAAAATCACTGCTCAAGTAACTTTTTAAGTTGAAACATGTATCCCTAAATTCAGTGACTCCAGTGGGGTTTGTTTTGGGGCACAGTTTTTAGTGGTAATTGAGTATGTAACATTATTGAGGGATACGATAGAAATTTTCAAAGTAATATTCAGTCTCATTCTCAATTTTTAAAATATGGAGAAATAAAAGCAAAGTATCCCTAGCAAAAGATTGCATTTTTCTCTCTTTAATTACCTTTTAAGTTTTTTTTGTTTTTCACTTCAACATCTACATAATGTGAATTTAAGGCAAATTATTGTGGCTACAAATTCAGAGATCCTCATTACACTAGTTTTTCATGTGTTTCATTTAAGGTGTCAGTTTATAATTAGAATCTCAATGCCCCTCCTCCACTAGTAATAACAAAGTTTGGGACCACCCAAGAGAGAACAATATGGTTAGCTGCCAGGCAAAACATCAGAGTTCCTGGCAGTGAACATGCTGAAAGTCAGCAAAGAAATCCACAGTGCAAAGCCATAAACATACCGTTGTTCTGGTTTGCCATGTCAGTTTCTCTGTGAGTTACTGCATCACCCTAGTGGCCCGAAAGGGATGATGCATCTCCCCAAGTGTTCAATTTGATGCACTTCAACCCTTGGGAGATTGGCTTCCTTGTTAGTACCGTTGGAATCAACATTAAATGAGGCTTTAGAGCTCTGGAGGTTTTAAATTGTAATTAAAGTAAAACTGGTGTTTTTGTGATCATGGTAAATGACCAAATATGTAGAAGGTCCTTGGGTTTGGAGAATCTTTTATCTGATTTATTATAGAAATGTGATGAGTCATCTTAAAGGAAAAGATTACCATGTTTTTATAAAAAGATTAACACATAACCTGCTTCAAATAAGAATTGAAGTCTTAAAAGTGAACTGAATGTAGTATAATAGATATGAGTTAATAAATGGTTGAAATACAATATGTTGCATTTAAACCAATTTAGGAAAACTAAGCTTTGTCTCTCCAGTGAGACTGAGTTGAGGGAGGGAGGGAGGGGGTGTTGGTTATTGCTCATTGCAGCCCCCTGGCATCGAGAAATAGGACTGGCAAACAGGAGACCATTTCACATGCTTTTCCTGACCCTAAGCTCTACAGTTCGACACAAAATAAAGTTGATACCGGATGTTCTAGGATCAGTTGGGACAAACATATGAAACAAAAATCACAGAGAATCATATTATCAAGTGCCAAATGATAGTCATGTGAACTCTATTTCAACCAAACCCCAGTTTATAAAGGAGATGTTGGTGAAAGTTTGTCATGAACTTCATGTAATTATCATAATCTAATAACATCATAATCTTACGGAAGAATTGACAACACATTTCAACATCAACATTATTTTAAATTTAAAAATTGTCAAATATGAAAACCTCCAGAAGGTTCTTTAGCATGAGGACCATCATGTATGGAAGAATATTCCACAGAGTAGCGTCTGGCTCTATACATTCCAACCTTGTTTCTCCTGCACCACACTGAGTCCTGGGTGCACCAGGATATGAACACATTGCATTACAGCCTTGGGCCCTGCACGTCCTTTTCAACCTTGGGTGAGTCTGTACAATGCGCAGTGGGAATACTCTGGAGTCCATTCCTACACTAGGATATTGTAATAACCTAACTATAAGTGACTGTGCATCATATCCGTAGGTCCCAGTAAACCTAGCCTAAATGGATCCCTAATTCTACTTCCTTTAGCTCAGTTCCAGAAAGAACTATGGCCATTGGAACATTGCAGAATGTGACAGAGGAAAGCTGGGACATAAAAAGACAGCAGTCATAACCATTTGCAGTCAAAACATTTGGCTTTTGCAAATTTGTGAAAGCATATGACTATGTGAACAGGTTGCTAGGGATCCTATGAAAAAGGGACTCCTAAGCTCAACGATTTTAGCTTGAAAGTAAATTACTTCTGCCAGCACTTAATGGTACTTGTCGTTACAAAGTAGACACTCAAAAATATTTGTTGAATGAGTGGATGAATAGAAAGTTACCTCTTTGTGACTCTTCCATAGCATTGCTAAATCAAAGTGCTTTTCAAATTAAATTGGACCCATTGGCCACAGGTTACATTTATCATATTAAAACTATGCTAAATCCCTGAGTGATGTGGGATCTATTTTTAATATGAAATATGTCAGGAAGATTTATTCATTATAAGCACAGGTGTATTGACCCTTTCCTTTTTTCTTTCTATGAGGAAATGCACAATTTCTGCATAATTTTGCAGCCCTGTCAAGTACACGTTCTCAGGAGTATACCCTAAGCAGAGCTGTTACTTGGGATGTCTTATTACTAAAATCATGGAACAACTTTCCTCAGTGTATATGTTATATTTGCCTTTTTATGAAGGACAGATTCTACACTGTGACCTTTATTTTACTTTTTCATTTTTGTGACTCCGAGAGAAAGAATTGTCTAAATTTTTTAAATGATATTGCAGCTAGAAGGAGCTGAACAATTGAGAGCCCGTATTTTCCAGGACGGAGTAAAAATGTAGATTTATTTAAATTTTAATTTAACTGCCTAATGTGAGAACAGAGATAGTTCTAGAAAGGAAATTCGCAGGTCAGATAAGAAATCTCGTATGGAATGGAATTTGCTTAGGATTCCTGGCCTTTGGTCTGTTTCCTTCATTCTCTTGCCCAGAATTAGCAGAACAGTCTCACTGGTAATCAGAGAAGTACCTATAAAATCAAATGATCCCTTTTAAAGCCTGACTCTGAGTATACATTTATGCACCATCAAAAAACCAGGTGTGGGCTTCCCTGGTGGCGCAGTGGTTGAGAGTCCGCCTGCCGATGCAGGGGACACGGGTTGGTGCCCCGGTCCAGGAAGATCCCACATGCCGCGGAGCGGCTGGGCCTGTGAGCCATGGCCATTGAGCCTGTGCGTCCGGAGCCTGTGGTCCGCAACGGGAGAGACCACAACAGTGAGAGGCCTGCGTACCGCAAAAAAAAAAAAAAAAGCTATGAGGCGAGTAATGATATGTTGGAAGCAGAGTTGTGGGCTTAGTGCTGGCGCTCTTCCACATGCTTAATTTAGGAGAATGGAACTCTGTGATGCTGCGATGGAAAAACCAGGCCTCCATTGGATAAATCAGCTGTGAATCGAATAGACAATATTTCTCTCATTGACCTGGCTGTCTCTTTTAAATTTTTTCACTTTTTAAAAATTTCAAATTAATGGTGGGACCTAATTGGAATATACACCGTGGTTAGTACAAAAAGGCAAGTGTAGACGAAGCCATCTTCTCTTGATATGCTGGTGAAATAAAACTTATGTATCCATTTTAAGCTAGATTTTTCTATTAGATGATGTACATGTGATTGGTTCTAAAGGTGTGACACTTTGAGGTACCCTGTCCGAGAGCATGTTACGGGCCACGTTGATGGATCAGGAGATTACAGTAAAATCTTTTAAAGTCTCTGGCAGATAATTTGCTGCTGTACTGCTGTTTACTACAGCTTGAAGTAGAGAGAAATAAATCAGTTTAAAAAGGTTAAGAAAATGGATAAAAATTACAGGCTTCCTGTTCAAGGTCCTTCACAATGAGTAAGTGTTTGTTGTTAAGTTGATGAGGGCAAGTGAGGCTTTATCAGGAAGCAGAGACATATTTCAGTACGATTAGAAAAAGATCAAGATGTTTTTCTTAGCTTCATTCAGCTGGTGTCATGAGCATTATTGATTAAAATGTTAGGATCAGTAAGGACTTAAGATTGGAGTAGAGGAGACCTTAAGGAGGAGAAAAAGGTTATGGTGTGTTGAGTTAGCTGACAATTAAATGCTTTGTAAAAATTTGATATTTTTTGAACATGAACTGTCAGTTATAGCTCTTGACTTGCATTGGCATACGCATGCAGGTACATGTAATATACAATTTTATATTATTGTCAGACTCCTACATTAAATATTTATAAACATCCTATACTACTAGAAGTTAATTATAAAACTTTAGCCCATGTGAATATGTGTTCTTAATGCTTTCTAAAGAGTTCTCTGTTAATGTTAACGAGGAAGCTGCTTTTCACATCATTTAACAGCCAATGGAACTGATCGTGTTTCTCCTTAGAATGCAATTATTGTAATAATAAAGTTGCATTTTGTCAGGTTCTTTCTAAAATTACAGCAGTAATGTTTTAAATCCATTTCTCTTTTCTGCAAGTCATCAGTGTCTGAATCTGCCAGGTGTACTGGGCTTCTGTGGTACAGCCTCACAACCAGGGATAAATGAGTTCGACATTCCTCATATATAATTGCACTGTAGAACTTTCATTTGTAGGGAAAAACTAAACAGATCTAGAAAAATACATTTGTAAAATACCGAACCACAGAGAGGTAATTGCAAAAATGGAGAAAAAACAATCGAAATACTAATAAATTGAAAAATGAAGTGAAACAAAATCCACTAATATAGATGTTAGGCAAAACATCTAAAAAAAAGTAACGAACGTTTTTATGGAATGTATGCAGAAGGTACCCCTAAAAAAACAATTCAGAGACCAGCACCTGAAAATATTATCAAATGTAGAGGGTTCTTAGCTCCCTATGAGTTGCTATAGAGAAAAATGTGGAAGAAATGCCCTAAAGGGAAGGAGGACCAAGGCTCACCAATCACTGAATTTGGGTGCTGAATTCTGGATTGTCTTTGGGGCTGCTCTGGGCACCACATTGCTGAATAACTCATTAAAATTTCCTTTACAAAATGTTAGTCTTTTGGATTGGGTCCAAGAAACACACTTTAAAAAAAAAATTCTGACCTTAGTGAATATTAATTTCACTTTTTTCTAAGATATTGGGTATAAATCAGTATAATTCTATTAACTATGAATATGTAAACATGAATGAAAGATATTAGTAAGTCATTTCTTTTATATTACGTGAAATACCAGTAAAGATTCATATCTGACGATAAAATTTATTATCTCTCCTCAACGGAGTTCATTATGGGTTTGTTTTCAACTTAAATACTTAATTTAGGACCCCAGCAGTGTACCTCTGTAATCTATTTTTAAACAGGTGTTCTGTGTAGAAAAATCACTGGTCTATTGTCTAGTTGTTTTGAACTTGGCTGGTGCTATTTGATTTTGAAATTCATGTGGGAGAGGAAAAATCATTTTTCCTCTACTCTTCTGACTTCTCAGTTGAGATCCCTGTAACAAAAGACAGATGACCAAGAGAAAAACGACAGAAGTTTATTAACATGGGTACCTCATGAGTACATGGGAGATACCAAGGGAAAAATGAGTACTTCTCCCAGGAGGCATACTGTTCCACCCTTCATTAGCAGCCCCAGATGTCTTGAAGAGCTTAACGGGAACCAGTGAAGTCTGACTTGCCCTTGCCTTTGCCCACAGGTGCACCCTGAGCGTGACCCTGGAGCAGGCCATCATTCTGGCCAGAAGCCACGGACTGCCTCCTTGCTACATCATGCAGGCTACAGATGTGATGCGGAAGCAGGTGAGTCTCACAACACATTTTAGGAAGTTGTTTCTCACGCCCTGGATTTGAAGGTTCCTTGGTTCATTTATCAGGTGTCTGACAGGTACCTGGATGTGGCAGGCACTTTTCCAGGCTCAGAAAGTGAGTGGTGAACAAGAAACACTGATTCCCGGGGAAGAAGACCACGCAGGCATCTCTCTGAGGGTTCTCCAAGAAGCTTAGACAACCTGAGAAAAGGGAAGTCTAAGAGGTAACCTGATGGAAGACAGGGAGGTGGCCAGGCAAATGGACAGGAGTGGATTTGGGGCAGCGTAAACTACGAGATAGAAGGACATGTGGGTTTCCTTGGTGGCGCAGTGGTTAAGAATCCGCCTGCCAATGCAGGGGACACGGGTTCCAGCCTTGGTCCGGGAAACTCCCGCATGCTGCAGATCAACTAAGCCCGTGCGCCACAACTACTGAGCTTGCGCTCTAGAGCCCGTGAGACACAACTACTGAGCCTGCACTCTAGAGCCCATGCTCTGCAACAAGAGAAGCCACTGCAATGAGAAATCCACGCACCGCAACTAGAGAAAGCCCGCGCACAGCAACGAAGACCCAATGCAGCCAAAAATTAATTAATTAATTAATTAATTAATTTTTAAAAAGAAGGACATGTGACATTTTCTGGGAAAGGCAGGTGATTTAGGAAGGCTGGGGAATAGACTGGGGAAGGGGGAGGGGCAAGGAGGAAGAGGACAGAGTTGAGGACCCTGCTTGCTTCTGGAGATCTCGAAGGGACTTCCGCACCATGCTAAGAAGTTTGTGCCTTATTCTGAAGATAAAGCACGTACCTCAAATTTTCCTGCAGAAGATGAAGAGCTGCCTTTGGACTATCTTTAGGTCACTGAAGTACTTATAGGTGAGAATACATTCTTACAAAGTGAATGAACTTTCTTTTTTTGGCTGTGCCCCATGGTTCGCGGGATCTTAGTTCCCTGACTGGGGATTGAACCTGCGCCCTCAGCAGTGAAAGCTCGGAGTCCTGACCATTAGACCACCAGAGAATTCCCTGAACTTTCTGTACAATAGCTCAGTAGTATTTTAAGTGTGGTAGTTTGGTTTTGAACCCTTAAGATTCTTTAAAAAGATAACAAAAATGCACTAACCTCCAATGTACCGATTATTAGGAAAATGTGCTTAATCTAGTAGAAAAAACACAAGTCAGTAGAGAGACAAAAGAAGTTAAAAGACATCAATTTTATATTTTATTCTTCCACCTTTTATTAGGGCTACCTCAGAAAATTGATTTAACAAATCTCTCTACTTGCTGATTGGGTTTGAATTATCCAGTGATAGTGAGTGACTTAATTTTTAAGATATGCTTTTGTAATTATGTCTACTTTATTTACTAAAGACTTAATGTATAACTCTCAAGCAAACATATAAATCCCTATAGATTTGCTCCCAAGATTACACTACAGAATGTCAACCAAGTCAAAAGAATAATTCATGGAAACAGTCCTGAGTGAGGCCAGTGCCCAGCCTGGGGTCTGCAGAGATGAGGTAGAGCAAGCACATGTACGTTGGTGCTTCGGGTTGAGAACTGCAAAGCTGAATATTGAAAACCAAGATCTCACAAGGTCCAAGAGGGATTTGCTAAGTAAAGGTCAGATCCGTGAGAAGCACATGACACAGTGTGGTTCGGCTGGAAAAGGGCAAATACAGATGCAAATGCCAGCAGGTTTGGGAAGGATTTTTTGGGTAGATATTCAAATTTGGTTTTAAAAAAGTAGATCAAAGTAAACTTGTGATTATCCATATCAGGGTTGGGATTTGGGTGCTAAAACATACAGCAAGAGATTAAGCTTTCTGTTTCACTCTGTTGCTGTTAGAGTGAGTTTGCAGTAAGACTTGGAGGAGCCCTCTCCAAGGGAAGGCTAAGAGACTGATAATTGATCTTTTTTTTTCTTTTTTAATAAAGTTATTTATTTATTTACTTATTTATGGTTGTGTTGGGTCTTCGTTGCTCTGTGCGGGCTTTCTTTAGTTGCGTCGAGCGGGGGCTACTCTTCATTGCAGTTGTGTGGACTTCTCATTGAGGCAACCTCTCTTGTTGCAGAGCACGGGCTCTAGGCACATGAGCTTCAGTAGTTGTGTGACGCGGGCTCAGTAGTTGCAGCGCATGGGCTTAGTTGCTCCACAATATGTGGCATCTTCCCGGACCGGGACTCAAACCCATGTCCCCTGCATTGGGAGGCGGATTCTTAACCACTGTGCCACCAGGGAAGCCCCAATAATTGATCTTTTTAAGAATAATCCAGTAAAGAGGTCATTGTGAGCTGGCTACATATACATTCTTACTACATGGATCTGAATAATCAAAACCTTTAACTTCTTACAACTGAAAACTGAGATAGATAAAATAAAGATGGGAAAAGTAAAAACAATATTACCTAGACCTTAATAACTTATTTAAGTTGTTCAAGCCTCTTTAAAATTTATTTGTATATTAATTAACAATAAATGATTATTAGTTATTATTAGTATATAATTAGTATATATTAATATATATCATATATTTATAAAGTATAATTTTAAAAGACTGAAAACTTAGGAAGTTTGTAAGTTGATTTCTAAACTGCAGTATTTTTCAGTGTTTATCACTCCCTCCTCCTCTTTTTTGTTAATAAATCCATTTAGGATGGGTAGCTTCCTACCTTTGTTGCTTGTTTCTCTGCTCCAAGTTATGACACAAGTGGTTCTCAGACAAAGACCTGATTTCTGCCTTCTTTGTGAAAGATCATGGAGCCTTGGGTCCTCTCTTCATAGAAATTGGGGTGGACTGGTGCCCAGAGGAGATTTTTGCAATATTCCTTCTGTGGCCAATCCTCTTTCAAGTATTCAGCAGTTACAGGCAGTGGGATTAATGGCTGGGATCCAGTCTACAAGCCACCTCTTACCCACGTGGGATCTGAGTAGTTCGAACACAAGTGTGAATCAAAAATCTAACTTTTCTGACCCTTCTGTCTTTTAATCGTTTAGATCCAGCTTTCCAGAGACAGAATGGTTAGAATGCTTACCTGGTTAATGAATAATATTTTCTAAGATCTTTAGTTTCTTTTTGAAGAACAAGGAGCTTTTCAGCATGATTTACTGTTCTTATTTCTAATTGCAGTGTAGACCTCCCTCCATATCTGCCATGGTTTGGTTCCAGGAGCCCCTACAGATAACAAGTCCTTGGATGCTTAAGTCCTTTACGAAAAATGGTGGAGGAGTGCAATGAATACAGTTGGCCCCCCATATCCATGGGTTTTGAGTCCATGGATTCACATCCACGGATTCAACCAACTGTGGATCCATGACACAGTTGATTGAATCTGCAGATGCAAAGCCCACAAATATGGTGGCCAACTGTATAGTTTTCATGAACAGATTTCATGTATATAGTTTTAATAGAGTTGTTTATTTTTGTTTGTTTGTTTGTTTGTTTGTGGTACGCGGGCCTCTCACTGCTGTGGCCTCTCTCGTTGCGGAGCACAGGCTCCGGACGCGCAGGCTCAGCGGCCATGGCTCACGGGCCCAGCCGCTCCGCGACATGTGGGATCTTCCCGGACCGGGGCACGAACCCGTGTCCCCTGCATCGGCAGGCGGACTCTCAACCACTGCGCCACCAGGGAAGCCCAATAGAGTTGTTTTAATTATCTGGTTGAGTTAGAAGAAAAGATAAAAGAAGGGAAAGGTAGTATGCCCATGCAATTTGTGGGTAATGAGTATAATAATCCTAGGTAGCATTTTTACATAACCAACTGATATGATTAGTAAATGGTTTGAGGACTTCCCTGGAGGTCCAGTGGTTAAAACTCCATGCTCCCAATGCAGGAGGCACGGGTTTGATTCCTGGTTGGGGAACTAAGATCCTGCATGCTGCGCAGTGTGGCCAAAAAAAAAAAAAAACAAATGGTTTGAGGTAGAAGCTCTAATTTACATTATAAGCTTAAAGTCTCCTATCCTCTAAATTATGTGTTCTAAGTATTTTTTGGTAGAAGTCTACCCCAAATTCTTTTCTGACCTTTTTAATAAAAATTTGGATTCTGAAGAATTGTCTCCTGACCTCCAGTATCAGGGCTTTATACTGAGCACTAAGGACAAAGACCAAGGACGATCAGCTTCTTGCCCAGCCTCATGGCGGACATGTGTGGGCAAATCATCATGGTGCACCCACAGGCAAGTGCTCTCCGGGGTGCACAACCTCAGTGCACGAGGACGTAAAACAGGGAACAAGTAAACGAGTAGACTGTGAGCCCCTGAATGGCTGGGACACCGAGTGTATGTCATGATGGTATCGCTGGTTTCTACATTAATACTCAGTATAGAGGAAATGCTAAGTGATGTTTAGGCAATGAATTAGTTCTACCTAGGAGAACTAGAAAAAGCTTCATGCAGAAAGTAAATATGTGATAGTAGCCAAGAGCACAGATTCTAGGGCCACGCACCCTCAGCTTGAATCCCAGCTCTAGTATTTACTGTCTGTGTGATTGGAGGCAAGACTCGTAGCTTCTCTGTTGCTTCGTTTCCTCATTATTAAGACAAAGATAATAATGGTATAATGCTTGCTTCATACTGTTGTTTTGAGGCTTGAATACTAAATGCATTTAAAACAGTACCTAATATAGTGAATGACCAACCAGTAATTGATTTGGGCCTTGGAGGATAAATGTGACGCAGACATGTAGGGAAAAGGACTGAGAGGGTGTTTAGTAGAGGGAAGCCATGAGCAAGGTGTAAAAATGCAAGTCACTGGCACATTGAGTATAAGAATTACATGGCTGAATTCCAGATGGAGTATACCAGCAGGTGTGTTCAGCATGATGAGCTTCAATTTTATTTGAAATCTTTTAAGCAAAACTCTTTCTAGAAATTATTTAATGGAATATCATGAGACTAAAGACAAAAATAATTATACAAAAATACCATATTCCAGTTAGTAACTCTGTTTCTCACAGGGATACGATTTAGAGATTCTAAAACTAGTTAATGTCTTTGGTAGGACTGAGCAAATAAGTAAGTATATTGTGAATACTGAGAGTGAGGTTTCTTACTGTCTGAGAAAGAAGTTACAGATAAGAAGGAAAGGGAGAAGCCTGGAATGTAGAATGAACCCTGGGGTACTGGATTGGAACCGGAAGTATCAGCTTGAAGGCATGGACACATACACACAGAGATAGATAGATGTAGAAAGAAATATAGATGTTTGAGTACGTTTACACTAATCAACTAGCTCAGCCCACTAAGAAGACCTAGAAGCAGTTACACACCAGTAGTAGTAATGGGCATACCCACTGTCCAGATCTTGAGTTCTAAATATCATTCTCCATTAAAAAGAGCCAGGGAAGGCCTTCCCTGGTGGTGCAGTGGTTGAGAGTCCGCCTGCCGATGCAGGGAACACGGGTTCATGCCCCGGTCTGGGAAGATCCCACATGCCACGGAGCGGCTGGGCCCATGAGCCATGGCCACTGAGCCTGCGTGTCCGGAGCCTGTGCTTCACAACGGGAGAGGCCACAACAGTGAGAGGCCCGCGTACCGCAAAAAAAAAAAAAAAAAAAGAGCCAGGGATTCGGGCAGTGTGAGAAGACGCCGAGTTAGCGTCTCCCCACAACTAGGGTGCCTGCTAGCCATTGGTGGGAGACCCTGAGGCCCGAGGAGACAGGAGGAACCCCCAAATGAACCGGTAGGATGTGGGGGGAAGAAAGGGGGAAAAAAAGTGGAGGCCAGACAGGATCGGTGCCTCTGAGGTCGGGGAAATCAGGAGAGGCACGCAGGAGGTGCCCTCCAGGAGGAGCGGAAGAACGGAGGGCGTTTACCCCATCCATTCGGGCCCAGGGAGCCTGCTAGGCTCCAAGGTGAGGTCCCCAGCCCTCTGAGACCAGGGGTGGGGAGCACGCCTGGCCGCTTCTGTTTCTTGAGCCTAAGCCCTACCCCCCCACAGCCCCCAGGGGGCTTCCAGCCTGGAAGGTCTTTTAAGTATACGCCCCGCCCACCACCCAAACCTCACCTTTGCTTAGACCCCGCCCTCCACAGCCAAGGCCTTCCCCCCCTTTTTTTTCTTTTCCCTCCCCCTCTTTTGTTATTATTGTGGTACTGTTGTATGTTCCAGTTGTTGATTCATCTATATTTTTATTTTTAGATTCTTTCTAACATATCTGTTAGTTTCCTAGTCTAATTTTACTTTTTACTTTGTTATTGTTCCTTTTTTTATTTTTTTGCCATCCCATGTGGCTTGCAGGATCTTGGTTCATGAGCCGGGGGTGGGGCTGAAGCTCTTGCAGTGAGAGCTCTGAGTCCAAACCACTGGATTAACAGAGAACCTCAGACCCCACAGAATATTCATCAGAGTGAGGCTTCACAGAGGTCCTCATCTCATCACCAAGACCCAGCTCTATCCAATAGCCTACAAACTCCAGTGTTGGAAGCCTCAGGCAAAACAACCAGTAAGACAGGAACACAATTCCACTCATAAAAAAAAAATGAGACGGCAAAAAGATATGTCACAGATGAAGGAGCAAGGTAAAAACCTACAAGACCAAATAAATGAAGAGGAACTAGGCAATCTACCTGAAAAAGAATTCAGAGTAATGATAGTAAAGATAGTCTAGAATCTCAGAAATAGAATGGAGACACACATTGAGAAAATACAAGAAATGTTTAACAAAGATCTAGAAGAACTAAAGAATAAACAAACAGAGATGAACAACACAATAATTGAAATGAAAAATACACTGGAAGGAATCAATAACAGAATAACTGAGGCAGAAGAATGAATAAGTGAGCTGGAAGACAAAATGGTGGAAATAACTGCCAAGGAGCAAAATAAAGAAAATGAAAAGAATTGAAGACAATCTCAGAGACCTCTGGGACTACACTAAATGCACCAACATTCGAGTTATAGGGGTCTCAGAAGAAGAAGAGAAAAAGAAAGTGTCTGAGAAAATATTTGAAGAGATTATAGTCGAAAACATCCCTACCATGGGAAAGGAAATAGTCACCCAAGTCCAGGAAGCACAGAGAGTCCCATACAAGATAAACCTTAGGAAAAACACACCAAGATACATATTAATCAAACTAACAAAAAATTAAATTCAAAGAAAAATTAAAAACAGCAAGGGAAAAACAAAAAACATACAAAGGAATCCCCATAAAGTTATCAGCTGAGTTTTCAGCAGAAACTCTGCAGGCCAGAAGGGGGTGACAGTATATACTTAAAGTGATGAAAGAGAAAAACCTACAACCAAGATTACTCTACCCACCAAGGATCTCATTCAGATTTGATGGAGAAATCAAAAGCTTTTAGGGCAAGCAAAAGCTAAGAGAATTCAGCACCACCAAACCAGCTTTACAACAAATGCTAAAGAAAGTTCTCTGGGGGGGAAACACAACAGAAGAAAAAGACCCACAAAACAACCCAAAACAATTTAGAAGATGGTAATAGGAACATGCATATTGGTAATAACCATGAATGTAAATGGATTAAATGCCCCAACAAAAAGACACAGACTGGCTGAATGGATACAAAAAGAAGACCCATGTATATGCTGTCTAAAAGAGACCCATTTCAGACCTAGGGACACATCCAGACTCAAAGTGAAGAGATGGAAAAAGATATTGCATGAAAATGGAAATCAAAAGAAAGCTGGAGTAGCAATACTCATATCAGATAAAATAGACTTTAAAATAAAGACTGATACAAGAGATAAGGAGGGACACTACATAATGATCGAAGGATCAATCCAAGAAGCAGATATAACAATTATAAATGTTTACGCATCCAACATAGGAGCACCTCAGTACATAAGACAAATGCTAACAACCATAAAAGGAGAAATTGACAGTAACACAATAATAGTAGGGGACTTTAACACCCCACTTACACCAACAGACAGATCATCCAAAATGAAAATAAATAAGGAAACACAAGCTTTAAAGGACACAAAAGACCAGATAGATTTAATTGATATTTACAGAACATTCCACCCAAAAGTGGCAGAATACACTTTCTTTTCAACTGCACATGGAACATTCTCCAGGATAGATCACATCTTGGGTCACAAATCAAGCCTCGGAAAATTTAAGAAAATTGAAATCGTATCAAGCATCTTTTCTGACCACAACACTATGAGATTGGAAATCAATTACAGGAAAAAACTGTAAAAAAACACAAATACATGGAGGCTAAACAGTGTGCTACTAAATAATCAAGAAATCACTGAAGAAATCAAAGAAGAAATTTAAAAATACATAGAAACAAATGACAATGAAAACACGATGACCCAAAACCTGTGGGATGCAGCAGAAGCAGTTCTAAGAGGGAAGTTTATAGCAATTCAATCCCACCTCAAGAAACAAGAAAAATCTCAAATAAACAATCTAACCCTACACTTAAAACAACTAGAGAAAGAAGAACAAGGAAAA
This sequence comes from Lagenorhynchus albirostris, assembly GCF_949774975.1. Taxonomy (NCBI): domain Eukaryota; kingdom Metazoa; phylum Chordata; class Mammalia; order Artiodactyla; family Delphinidae; genus Lagenorhynchus; species Lagenorhynchus albirostris. Next base: position 13,327,501 of record NC_083111.1, read on the forward strand.
CCCAAAGTCTGTAGAAGGAAAGAAATCATAAAGATCAGAGCAGAAATAAATGAAATATAAATGAAGAAAACAATAGCAAAGATCAATAAAACTAAAAGCAGATTCTCTGAGAAGATAAACAAAATTGATAAACCCTTAACCAGACTCATCAAGAAAAAAAGGGAGAGGACACAAATCAATAAAATTAGAAATGAGAAAGGAGAAATCACAACTGACACCACAGAAATACAAAAGATTATAAGAGACTACTACAAACAACTCTATGCCAGTAAAATGGACAAGCATGAAGAAATGGACAAATTCTTGGAAAGGTACAATTTTCCAAGACTGAACCAGGAAGAATTAGAAAATATAAACGACCTATCACAAGCACTGAAATTGAAACTGTAATTTAAAATCTTCCAACAAACAAAAGTCCAGGACGAGATGGCTTCACAGGCGAATTCTATCAAACATTTAGAGAAGAGTTAACACTGATCCTTCTCAAACTCTTCCAAAAAATTGCAGAGGGAGAAACACTCCCAAATTCATTCTACGAAGCCAGAATCACCTTGATACCAAAACCAGAAAAACATATCACAAAAAAGAGAAAGCTATAGACCAATATCACTGATGAACATAGTTGCAAAAATCCTGGACAAAATACTAGTAAACAGAATCCAATAGCACATTAAAAGGATCATACACCATGATCGAGTGGGATTTATCCCAGGGATGCAAGGATTCTTCAATATATGCAAATCAATCAATGTGATACACCATATTAACAAATTAAGGAATAAAAACCATATGATCATCTCAGTAGATGCAGAAAACACTTTTGACAAAATTCACACCCATTTATAATAAAAATTCTTCAGAAAATGGGCATAGAGGGAACCTACCTCAACATAATAAAGGCCACATATGACAAACCCACAGCAAGCATTATACTCAATGGTGAAAAACTGAAAGCATTTCCACTAAGGTCAGGAACACGACAAGGATGTCCACTCTCAGCACTCTTATTCAACATAAATTTGGAAGTCCTAGCCACGGCAATCAGAGAAGAAAAAGAAATAAAAGGAATATAAATTGGAAAAGAAGAAGTAAAGCTGTCACTGTTTGCAGATGACATGATACTATACACAGAAAATCCTAAACATGCCACCAGAAAACTACTAGAACTAATCAATGAATTTGGTAAGGTTGCAGGATACAAAATTAATGCACAGAAGTCTCTGGCATTCCTATATACCAACAACGAAAAATCAGAAAGAGAAATTAAGGACACACTCCTATTTACCATTGCAGCAAAAAGAATAAAATACCTAGGAATAAACCTGCCTAAGGAGGCAAAAGACTTGTACTTAGAAAACTATAAAACACTGATGAAAGATGACATAAACAGATGGAGAAATATACCATGTTCTTGGATTGGAAGAATCAATATTGTGAAAATGACTCTACTACCCAAAGCGATCTATGGATTCAGTGCAATCCCTATCAAACTACCAATGGCATTCTTCACAGAATTAGAACAAAAAATTTTACAATTCATATGGAAACACAAAAGACCCCAAATAGCCAAAGCAATCTTGAGAAAGAAAAATGGAGTTGGAGAAATCAGGCTCCCCAACTTCAAACTATACCACAAAGCTACAGTAATCAAGACAGTATGGTTGGCACAATAAACAGAAATATAGATCTATGGAACAGGATAGAATGCCCAGAGATAAACCCATGCACATGTGGGTACCTAATTTATGACAAAGGAGGCAAGAACATACAATGGAGAAAAGACAGTCTCTTCAGTAAGTGGTGCTGGAAAAACTGGACAGCTACATGTAAAAGAACGAAATTAGAACACTACCTAACACCATACAAAAAGTAAACTCCAAATGGATTAAAGACCTAAATGTAAGGTCAGACACTATACAACTCTTAGAGGAAAACATAGGAAAAACACTCTTTTACATAAACCACAGCAAGATCTTTTTTGATCCACCTCCTAGAGTAACAGAAATAAAAGCAAAAGTAAACAAATGGGACTTATTTAAACTTAAACGCTTTTACACAGCAAAGGAAACCATAAACAGGACAAAAAGACAACCATCAGAATGGGAGAAAATATATGCAAATGAAACAACAGACAAAGGATTAATCTCCAAAATATACAGGCAGCTCATGGAGCTCAATATCAAAAAAACAAAAAATCCAATTAAAAAATGGGCAAAAGACCTAAATAGACATTTCACCAAGGAAGACATACAGTTGGCCAAGAGGCACATGAAAAGATGCTCAACATCACTAATCATTAGAGAAATGCAAATCAAAATTACGATGAGGTATCACCTCACACTGGTCAGAATGGCCATTATGAAAAAATCTAAAAATAATAAATGCTGGAAAGGGTGTGGTGAAAAGGGAACCCTCTTGCACTGTCGGTGGGAATGTAAATTGATACAACCACTATGGAAAACAGTATGGAGGTTCCTTAAAAAACTAAAAATAGAACTACCATATGACTCAGCAATCCCACTACTGGGCATATACCGTGAGAAAACCATAATTCAAAAAGAGACATGTACCACAGTGTTCATTGTAGCACTATTTACAATAGCCAGGACATGGAAGCAACCTAAGTGTCCATCAACAGATGAATGGATAAAGAAGATGTGGCACATACATACAAAGGAACATTACTCAGCCATAAAAAGAAATGAGATTGAGTTATTTGTAGTGATGTGGATGGCTCTAGAGCCTTTCATACAGAGTGAAGTAAGTCAGAAAAAGAAAAACAAATACCATATGCTAACGCATATATATGGAATCTAAAGAAAAAAAATGGTACTGATGAACCTAGTTGCAGGGCAGGAATAAAGATGTAGACATAGAGAATGAACTTGAGGACACGAGGTGGGAGGGGCAAGCTGGGGCAAAGTGAGAGTAGCATCGACATATATACACTACCGAATGTAAAATAGATAGCTAATGGGAAGCAGCCGCATAGCACAGGGAGAGCAGCTCGGTGCTTTGCGATGACCTAGAGGGGTGGGATAGGGAGGGTGGGAGGGAGGCTCAAGAGGGAGGGCACATGGAGACATATGTATGCATACAGCTGTTTCACTTTGGTGTGCAACAGAAACCAACACCATACTGTGAAGCAATTATTCTCCAATAAAGATCTATCCAAAAAAAAAAAAAAAAGAGCCAGGGATTCTTGGTGAAGAGGTTAATTCCCAGCTGAGACAGGAAAGATGAGCCTGGAGCATCTTGAGGTTCCAGAAAATAAACAGGTACTCAAAAATGATGGTGGTTCTATGAACAGGACACGAGAAGCAAACTGAAGGAGCTCCCGGCGTCCAAAACTGGAGCAATTTGAACAAAATGTTACTAATAATAAAAATGTTGGATTATAATCATAGGATAAAATAAATAGCCATGAATCCATACTGATGTAAATAAATACTTGAATACATGAATAGTTTGGGGAGAAGGGATAACTCTTCTTTACAGAAGTATTCCAGTTCACAAACGCTACAGTGGTATTGATGCGGGCAAGAGGCACCAATAGAGGCTAAAATCAGTGAGCACAAGTTTGAAGAGAAGCAGGATGTGGGCATAGTCTCACAGTTTCTCTCACAACAGATTTATTAAGTACAAAAAGAAAGCTGGTGATTTACAGTGGAAAAATCTGGTGGACACAACCTTACCCAAGTGATAAGAGTTAATGTTACTGGAGACAAGACATCTGGACATTATATGATATGATGATGATCCGCCTCAGTGATATGATGCACTAAGAAGATACAGCATCACTTCTGTGATTTTCTTGCCCAAAATACAGTTCTTCTATCTAATCATAAGGAGACATCTGGCAAACCCAAAATGAGAGACATTCTGCAAAACAATGACCAGTACTCATGCCAAGTATTAAGGTCATGAAAGACCAAGGAAGCCTGAGGAATTGTCCCAGATTGGAGGAGACCATGAAGATACAAAGACAAAATGCAGTGTGGGATCCTGGATTGGATCCTGGGATAGAAAAGGAGGACATTAGTGGAGGGAAATGGGGAAATGTGAATAAGACATGCAGCTTAGCTAATAGCATTTCCTGGTTTTGATCATCATACTGTGATTAAGTGAAGGGTTAAAATTAGAGGGAGTTTACCTGGTGGGTAAAGTATGTGACCTCTCTGTTCTGCTTGTAAACTTTTCTCTAAGTCTAAAATTACTTCAAAATAAAGAGGGTTTTTTAACTTCATAATTGCAGTTCCTAAATTTCTTCCCATCTGTTTTTTTGCCATACACATCCCCTTTTCCCTATTTGCTTTCCTTTATTTGGTCCATCTTGAGAGAATATACTCTTTTCTTTTTCTTTCTTTCTTTTCTCCTTTTCTTTCTTCCCTTCCCATCCATCAGCATTTAGTAGCAGGGAGAGAGTTTTGGGTTTTTTAAACCACTCTCCTCCATTTATACTCAGCCCCAAACCCTGGTGTTTGCTTCTATGTAGTAACTCATTCCCCTTAGGAACTGAACAATGAATATTTATGAACTTGACAGATTTGCAAAGACTTTTTCATTGCTAAAGCATTTTATCTTTGTACTATAAACTTTGAGGCAGAATTCTTATATTTCAGAGATCCACATGCATATGCCTCATCCAGAAATTGCTTTAAACTGTTTAAGGAAAGATTTTCTTGATAAATACTATGAAGTTTAAAATAGCTAAATATTCAGCTAAGGACAAAACAGGCTGTATGCATATGATAGAACTGTGATTTCTGCTCCAGGAAAGTGGGGACACAGAGCAGGTATTTCTAGTCTGCTCCTTTCCTGGTTTCAGTGTCTTAAATGTTAATTGCTTAAATATTTAATAAAGACATAGATGAGATAGTAAACAGGAAGCTGTCATTTTACCTTACTTTGAAATGATTTAGATGGTTTTGAAATAAGTATCAATCCTTTGAAACAATACATCAGTGTATTTTGATTCTTAAAAGCATTAATTCTGAAAATGCTCAGATGATGATTTCTTTCTCCTCATCCAGTCTCTCTTGATGTTAAATATAAATATATTGTTGCAATCAATACTCTACACTCACATGTTAATGGCATGTTAAATGGTTGCTAATACAATGTAGAGCTAAAAGTGACTGTCCTTACTTCTTTCAGGGAGCAAGGGTTCAGAACACAGCAAAGAATTTGGGAGTCAGGGACCGGACCCCACAGTCTGCTCCGAGGTGAGTGACTCCCCATGTCTGCTCTTTCCCAGAGGACTTGCCACCATTTCCCAGACAGTGTCACTTACAGCTAATGCAACGACCCCAGGATACACCCAGTGTAGTACTGAATATACTCATGGGAATCAGCCTTGTAAGCATTCGGTGGCAAAACGTGATTAGGCTTAAATGCTCTCAGATTAAATGAAATTTTAGGTGAAGCAAACTTAGAGGTAACATTATCAACATGATTCTATTTTTCAAGTTCCTTCATGAATGCAAAAACAAAACTCCACACAAGCACTACTGAAATCTGTATTCCAACTGTGCGCAACCACCAAGATGCCATTTCCATTTATACTTCTCTGACCGCATGTGCTGTTCCCTGTGGCATGATCACCTGTCCCATCTGTGTCTGTATGAAAAACTGCTACATAAGCGCAAAACCCAACTTAGGGACCATTCTCTCCTTGAAGCTTTGGTAGAGTTTTCTTCCTCTCTGTGTTCCCTTAGCATCTTGTATATTGATCCATTATAGCCTTGATGTGTTGCACTGTATCGTTCCATGTCTCTCTGCCTAACCTGAATAAGAATGCTTTAGAGGCGGGGAATATTCTTTTTGTGCCTACATAGAATATTTGAACTGATTTCAAGAATGCATGAATGAATGAATGCATGAGCTTTCGGTTCGTTATTCTACCAGATGTTCACAGTGCACGTATCATCATAAGAAAGGACTGTAATCCACCTTTAAAATAAATAAACATGGGAACAGCCATCAAAGATTCGACTTCCCTGGTGACATTAGGGTAGGCAGCCGTCTATCTTGAAGTAGGGCAAAGTTAAATAATTTCTTTTACATTTGGTTGTTTTTCTGCATTTGCATTTTAACAAAAAGTAGCCCCCTCCAAGCACTGTCACAGGTGAGACACTCTTTGTTTCTATTTACAAAGCAACTACCAGAGTGAGATTGATGACTGCAGCATTTATGAAGTTCTATTTCATTCTGAAAAACTATGTGGGCCGTGAAAGTACTTGCAAAAGGGAAAATATTTTCCACCTGAAAGTAGATGGAGTGCTCATATTCTAATCGCATTTATTTTCAGTGCCGGCTCCTAACTCTCTTTAATCCTCAAGTCTTGCTAATGTTATCTTTCATAGTTGATGAGATCAGAATCTAAGACTTTCTGTTGCTAAAGAATCATTTCACATAGGCATTCTCTCTCCAGCACCTTAGCAGTCATGGTATATTTGGGTAATAAACCCAGTGAAGCTTTAAAATTCCAATAAGAAAACAATATAATGGCTCAGCGAGGTCTTCTTAGCTGGGGCTTATAAGCACTAATAAACAGTGGGGATGAGACGTAAGCATCCTGATCAATAAACCAATGTGCAAGCTCAACGTGAGAAAAGAAACTGATGAGCTCACTTTGTTTTTTATTGGGTTACGTTTCAAACACTTGAAATACAATAAAACCTGCCAGTTCTAAAGTTGCCATATTTTACAAGGGGGTAACAGCCCTGAGAGAGAAATCTAGAGTAATTTTTCAATTTTAGTTATGCCTTCATTCATTCTACAAACATTTCTAGAGGACCTAAGAAATCAAAAGCATTCTGCTGGGCCCCATGGAGAATGTAAGCATGAGACAGAAATCGTTCCGGCCCTCAAGGAACTTTCAGTTAAAGAGGGATGAGTGAAACACAGCCACAAGAAGAGGGAGAAAGTGAGAAACACTCTGTGAGGGTGCAGAGAGGATGCTAAGAACCACAGAGCATCTGGCATCCCTCCCATCTGGCAACCAGGACTCCTGTCCCAAAGAGGGCAAAGTGAAGAACACATCTGTCTCTCAAGGCCAGGCCCTCCAAGGCAAGACTCGGGTAATGTTTCTGGAAACATCTTCACAGAGATAAAGTTTGCTGTCTCTGACTGACATAGTATTTGACTCATATCCCCAACGAATCTCTATTATAGTTTTCCTTTCCCCATTCACTGCCTTTCATTTTTAAAAAATTCACTCAGCAAACATATATTGAATTTCTGCTGTGTGTTTGTAGATATCAGGCACTTTGATAAGAGCTAAGGATAAAGACATAATCCCCTCTACCAGTCAGTGAGGTGTCATAGAGCAACAACTGAATAAAATGAAACTAGTATACAGTGTGTGTGTGTGATAAGAACCATGACAGTGCAGCCACTATGAAAAACAGTATGGAGGTTCCTTAAAAAACTAAAGTTGAACTACCATATGATCCCACAATTTCACTGCTGGGCATGTATCTGGAAAAAACGAAAACACTAATTCGAAAAGATATATGCACCCCAGTGTTCATAGCAGCAGTGTTTACAATAGCAAGACATGGAATCAACCCATGCCCATCAACAGACAAACTGACTTAAGAAGATGAGGTATATGTGTGTGTGTGTGTATACACACACACACACACACACACACACACACACACACACACACATTGGAATATTACTCAGCCATAAAAAAGAATGAAATTCTGCCATTTGCAACCATGTGGGTGGACCTAGAGAATATTATGCTGAGTGAAATTAGTCATACAGAGAAAGACAAATACTATGTGATATCACTTATATGTGGAATCTAAAAAATAATACAAATGAATATGTATATAAAACAGAATGAGACTCGCAGACATAGAAAACAAACTTGTGGCTACCAAAGAGGAGAGGGAAGAGGGAGGGACAAATTAGACATACAGGATAATAGATACAAATACTATATATAAAATAGATAAACAACAAGGATTTATTGTATAGCACAGGGAACTACACCCATTATCTTGTAATAACCTATAATGGAATAAATCCACAAAAATACTGAATCACTGTGCTCTACACCTTAAACTAACACAGTACTGTAAAGCAACTGTACTTCAATTTAAAAAAAGGAACCATCACAGGAATGGCACAGATTGCCATGGGAACACAGAGAAGGGGCACATAACTCAGCCTAAGGATGGAGGGGAGAGGTTGCAGAGTATTCCTTCCCCAGTCAGCATGGTAATCAATGTCTTCCTCAGCTGATGCAGTGACACCAATGCCTAGAGAACACGTCACGTTCTGAGAACTACACCTAGATCTCTATGACTGACGGTTGAATGTGATTTAAGAATGATGCAGGGTGAGGCTGGAGACATAGGCAGGGGCTGGATCAGGAAGAGACTTGTGCAAGGTATTGAAGAGTCTTGATTTTAACTTGAAGACAATAAGGAGCCATTAATAAACAATCTTTCTGGAAGATTTGGATTTTAGAATTTATGTCTGGCAACATTAGGAGGAGCCATTTGGGGACAACTAAGACTGAAGGCAGCAGATACTTTGGACACTAATTGGATGTAGGAGGTTAGTGAAAAGGAAGACTCTAGGAGGACCACCAAATCTCTGGCTTGGATGACAATGGTGAAAGGTTCTAGTCACTGAGATAGTAGATGGAGGAGAAAGAGCGTGCGTGGGAAAGATGATGAGCTTGACTTGGTGGGATGGCAGTAAAGTGCAGCTGGGCATCCATGTGGAGATGTTTTTGATACAAATGAGGTTCCTCCTCCTTGTAACTAGCATATATTGACTGGCCAGAACAATAAACATATCTTCACCAAGAACCAAATATGACATTCCAGATGTAACGGCGCACTGGTCTTATTTTCTATTGCATTACGCACTTTGGAAACTACTTGTGTAATGAAAATTTGATTTCCTTTATTTACATACTTGGGAGACAGCATATTGTAGTGGTTAAAAGTGAAAAAAATGATTTGGGGTCCCATTCCTGCCAGGTGACCTTATTTAGTCAGGTTATTTATCTTCTCTGAGACAGTTTTTGCCCTCTGTTAAATTGGGAGAATTGCCTTGGGTCAGAGTGTTATTGATAATTTAGCCTTGAATAGAGGCATTCACTTTGTGGTCTCCTTTAACACGGGTTTTATTTGTGCCATGTAGAAAGATGAAGGGCATGATCTATAGACTGAAGTTGGAAAGTTCTGTTCTCTGCAGACTTAAGTTTGGGCTCGAAATACCAGCTCCAGGATGGCTGCCTGAGCCCAACAGGAAAAGGAGAAAGTGGACCTAGAAACGAACGTTTTTTGTGCAGGGCCCGATGTGCACGAGTGGGATGTGAATACGGCAGGGGCTCCAAAATGCTGGGCAAAGTACTCCCGTGACCTAACTCTTTAGCTGACAAAAAGCAGATGCCTCAGCAGAGAGCAAAAGTCCAACTCGTACCTGTTACATTTGACTTACAGACTTCATCTGCCTGTGCTCAATTCCCGAAGCCCCACCATTTCCATGACAGATGTGTCTGAACCCAGATAACCCTGAGTTACTTCCAAGAAGCCTCCCCAAAAGCTGCATCTGCCCAGCTCTGCGGTACCCAGAGCTATTACTTTATTAGGTGATCACAGGGCGTAGCCTTTTCTCCAATTTGCGAGACAGATATTGCAAAGACTGCTCTACCCAGTGGCATTAGTTACGCTGTGTGAAAACATGCAGTGCAAGGTAATGGAAAGTGACGTCTTAGCCCAGATCTCAAGGCATAGGACATTTGCCACTCAACTGACTGTTCCTGTTCTACGTAAGTCCACTGTGCCTTTTCACTCATTAAGCAGCACTTTCAGGGAAATAAAATGATAGAAATAAAAGGGGAAAAGAACTTTCCCATCATTCTATTATTCCAGCACTGGGAACGCAATTTGAAGCAACACCATATCCTTCAGCTGCAAAAGCAGCTTTTAAGAATATCAGCTCAGTTTAATGTATTCTTTTCTCCGGGAAGGATGAAATAAGTTTTCTGATGTGAGATGTCCTCATTTCAGCGTTCATTTTCTTCCATGGAGATGACATGTGCAGTATTAACCACCTTCCAGACTCCAAAGGCAGTAACTTCTCTGTGTTTCCAGAGTAGGAAAGTTCATTTTGTTAACAAGGTTTCTAACTCGATATTAAATCCTTTTCATTCTCTCCCCTTTGATTTCGAATGACCATGGGATTAAATGTTGAAGGGAGAGGAAATTTATAATTTGATAAATTTGTCAACAACTCATTTAAAGTGTGTTCAATTTCATCTGTAAAAGAGTGAGTCACCGCAGCAAGTCCTGGGTTTGGAGTGCTTTTAAAATGGAGCAAAGTTGAAATCTGCACCTTAAATTTTTAGATCATCAGACAAAGCTCTGAAGTAGGACCAGCATGGCCGTGGGCATTCCTGAGGACTACAGGCTTACAACCAGCCACCTTAGATCAGCTTGTATTCTCTCAGGTTCTGCCTTAATAGTGGGTGTGCCCTGGGTATTACCGTTGCAGTGGTTATATCCCCCTTTATTTGAGTTCTGGAGTTAGGAGTCAACCATTCAGAAAAACGTGGACCACTAGAACTTGTATAATCCTACTAGTTCAGTCCTCTGAGCTTTTCCTTCATGCTGTATGGTTTCAAAAAACTAGACCTGCGATGCAAAGAGAGAGCATCTTGGAGCATCTCTGCCAGTTCCAATGGATTCCTTAGTCCACTTGAATCTCCACCTGATTCTATTGACAGATGAGTGACAGTGTGGGCAGAGCTGGACAGGTATTCCTTAGGAAACACCAGCTAATCGTGCCTTGATATTCAGGCCTCAGGACTGTGCCACATCAGCCTAGCCATGACCAGCTGCCAGCACCCCCAGGATGGCACAGAAGGAAGCAAATTTCTAAGACAAGTCAGAAAATCAGTAACCCGTAAGAGGTAGATGCTGTCTTGCTACAAGATAATCGTGATAGACATGATGGTAATTATCTCCTAGAATTCGGAGAGTCACTTGTGCTACCAGCAAGGTGAGCAGCCTGGGTTGGCAGCACTGCAACAGAAGCAGCTGGTGTAAAAACGGCAGCATCAATAGGCATCTAGATGTGCAAAGAGACGTTGGTGTTTTGTAATAACAGAACCGGAATTTTGGAGTTTGCTAACGCACAGGCAATTTTTGGTGAAATTGGTGACATGATCGTGACTGACTCCCAAACCAAGAAATTATTGTCAATGTATTTGTTAAACAAATATAAACATGTCAAGCAATGTCAATATGCCGGGCTGTTGTCACACCTTCCCATGCCTTTTGTAGGCTGTACAAGCTGTGTGAGCCTCCTCCCCCAGCTGGAGAAGAATGAGGAGACTCTCCAAGGAACCAGGCAAGCAGAAGCTTCTGAACACTGGACTAGACAGAGGATGTGCTGGCTAAACATTCTCCACTCACATAAGAAAATGGATTTTTTTCTCTTGGTCTTTCATCATGGTGTAAATAACTAATGTTCAGCTTACACTTAGATATTTGTGCTGGAAATGGATGGAAGTCCATTCAGACAACTCAGCTTCACAAACCGATCTTTCATGTGTGTTAACGTGAATGACCCATCCCTGGAGATTACATAAAAAAATATCAGAGATAAAACGTTAACCATTGTGCCTCCTTTCCCATTTATTAAAATTATTGTGTTTTCTTTCCTCTTCTCCAAATGGAGCACGTTATGTTGGATATTTCCGTTTGAAGAAGTTTGTCATTGAAGAAATGTGGTCACACTTTCCAGATCATCACACAGAAATGTGACAGACGATAGAGACTGGGCGTCTTAGGTTTTCTGTCTCCCACTTGCATCTGAGAAAGTAGCTTGCGGGTGAAAGGTGAAGAGCATCCTTTACTCTTTCTAAGGGAGTGTTTCTCAGTAGAGGAGAAGAGAGCTGATTGAGGTCTCCAGCAAGACCTTCTTCCAGCTGCTTTCAGGGACCTTTTATGCTCGTGGACAGTTCCAGGGAACCATGCTGTCCTTGGCCTCTGAAGTGGGCGTGGCTTCCTTGGGCGATGAGTCCTAATGCTGCGCCGTAGGTGTCCAGGAGATGGGGAGAGGCAGGGATGGGGGAGGGTTGGAAGGAAGACTAGGGTGAAGGAGGGAAAAGTAAGCTTATTTAAAAAGTCAACCTTTAAATTTGAAAGATACCTAAAGCTCTTATTTTATTAAAGGCTTTCATATGAGATGTCAGACTCCTAAAAGAATACACCATGCTGAATGTTTTTCTATCAAGGTAATATATGTATAAGATGAGAAAATAAAGCTTTATTTGTTGAACTTTAAAAGGACTGTTAGAGACCTTGATAATTTATGAAAGTACAAGGTGTATTCTATTTTCATGCTAAAGTTTACATAATGTTTATCCTTTCTACATTGATAAAATAACATTGTTTTTTTAGCATAATGAATATAGTAATATTGATTTTAAATCTGTAATTTTCAAAACAATTATGCCCTTACTGTGATTGTGATGCTTAGGTGGATTTAGATTAATTGCTTATGTGAAATGCTTTTCATAACTAAAGTATATACAAACCATTATGAAATTTTAATTTATGAAATTTGATAATAGTTTTCAAACACTTATTAAAAAAACTTTCATCACTAGTAGTTGTGTATTGAATAACAGAAATACTGTGTTGCATATACATGAGGCCTTTATATACTGGTCAAATTAATAATAAATGTTATTCAGCACAGAAGCACTTAAGACTTTTATGCTAAGTACACATCTATAATGAAAAATAAACCAACATCAGAGATTTCAGAGAAAAAGTTGAACACTTTGAATTTAATGAAGATATGACCTTAATATAAATATCTACATGAAACATATTCTTCACTTTCAGGGGTTTAACATTCTTGATACTATTGCAAGTGACCCTGAAGGTCCATGAAATTAGTAAATTGTGATTTTCCTGGACTGAAATTTTGATTACATTTAACACAGGGCTAATGAGTGAGTAAAACTGATTACCTAGCAAGTACTTTTCATGTTGTCATTCCTGTTTTCTAATCACTACCCTAGAAGCAGTGTTCCTTATTAGAGGCATGAAGAGATCACTTAAAAATTTCAGTCGTACTTTGCTGTTTCATCGGGGAACACCATCTGCTACTGTAGTATTTACAAATCAGCATATTTTAAGATCAAATCTCTATATAATAGGGTTACTTAATATTGTTTTAAGGGTTAAACATGGTGTAAGTGTATCATCTTATCAGAGTGCTTGGCACTTATTAAAATCTCAGAAGTTAGTGATGACTTATATTACCATCAGTCACTGTGATTTTTGATTGTAATAAAAACTGTAGCTAAAACCTAAGTAATTTCTACCTGCCAAGCAATACCTCCAGGTGCTTCACCCATACTTTGTTGTTATTGCTTCATTAATCCTAATGGTGATCTGAGGTGATAGTCTTTGCATCACCCCCATTTTACCGTTGAGGAAGTAAAGCAAAGAATAGTCCAGTGACTTGCCCAAGATCACATGGCTGACAAGTGGTAGAAGCAGGATTTGAACCCAGGAAGTCTGTCTTCTTAATACATTGTGCTGCTTTTCCTTATTCATATAGGAAATGTAATATTGCCAATTATTTGTTAGTAAAGTTGGAGTTATGTGTGGTGTGGGCCATTAAACTATACATCTTATACTGAGAAAAAAGTGAATTGAAATGTGTAAAATGCCTTTAATATATGAAAACCATAGGATTCCCTGGACATTTTACCATTCTGGATACACATTATGAGGTAACCCAATGCTGTTGCAATCTGAAAAAACATGATATATCCCTCATAATTGAAGATAACAGTTTTAGATATGCTTTGAAAGTCTGGAATAGTACATTATATAAAATTTGACTATGATTCCAAAACAGTGATAACAGTAAAAAATGTCAAATGAGTGAATTAATAAAGACAACTCTTCAGCACCACGATGTACCTCTGTGTGACGTCGGACATTTAACTGCCCTTGAGTTTTTAGATGAGAGCGGGTATGTTCAGGGTGGTATGACCATAGACTGGCCTTGAGTTTTTAGATGAGATCGGGTATGTTCAGGGTGGTATGACCATAGACTGGCCTTGAGTTTTTAGAATGGGTTTACCTCAATGCTCACATACTCCTCTGCAAGCAGTGTACCTTTAAACATTACAAAAGCCTGCTAACAGTTATTCCAAGTTCTGATGACTTTGAAGTTCTGAGTTTGGACATCTGCCTCTCTCCACCTAAAAGGGAAGGTCACACCTAGAAATTTTGGTTCTTAATATGGGACTGATTCATAAATACTTGTTAATTAGTCATTCATGGTCAATAAATCTTAAACATTCCATCATATCTTATAAAGTTTTCTCATTAAGTATTACAAAATTTAATATATTATTGAAAGTGTGAGTAATTTGAAGAGACTAGAATTTTACATCTACTTTCATTACATTTAACAAGAAAGAAAGAAAGAGGGAAGAAAGGAAGGAAGGAAGGAAGGAGGGAAAGAGAAAGAAAAAGAAAGAAAGAAAGGAAGAGAGAAAGAAACATGGAGGAAGGAAGGAAGGGAGGAACTTTTGTACTAGTTTTACTTATATTGGATATGTAATTTTGAATTTAGAGTATAAACTTTGTTTTATGAACCAATATCCCCATTTTGGAAGTCTCACACTATTTTCTGTCTTTTCAAATCATATTCTACCAGTGGCTTAGATTCACTGTGTGGTCAGTGGCCACTGTTATTGCAGCAACAATGTTCAATTTAAAAGTAGGTTAATTTCTCATGATACTATAATACATATGACATTATATTGATATTGGTTCTGACTCTACTAATTTAAATTTTGTGATAGTTAAATTCAGAATGAAATGATACTGACCTTGGCACTAACTGTAAAAGCCAAGAAAATGAATGGGCAAAAAAATCCCTAGGGGATATTAACTCATTTAAGAAACCAAACTACTTTCAACCCTTTGGACACATTTTAACAGCAAAACTAATGTTTATTGACTTGGAAGCATTCAGTTGAGTTAGTTACTCTATGTATTTGAAAATAATAAATTTGCAATTAGAACACCAAAGTATTCTTTCGTTAGTTCACGTAGATCTTTTCCTGTGTAGCATGATTTAGTGCAGAATAGAGGGCATACTTTTATTCATCTATATTTTCAGTAAAACATAAGATTGAAATTTAAAATGATCTTAATTTAAGTCATCTTCATTTACATTATACTTTAAAGGTCATTTTTAGATTTTCTTCACTAGCTGTATTTAGTAACAATGAAACTAACCTTTATCGTGTGACTAAATTGCTTCTGAATTTTCAAAAACTATGTTTCATTTTTAAAGGCTTATTTTTAAGTGAATTATCGTACAAAATTATACCTCAATTACTTTCCCAAAGTGAGTAGTAGTTATTTCATTAACATGTATATATATTAGCATTAACCAGTTTGCCAAATGAATTGTCAGTTGCCCTGCATAAACATGAAGGCAAAAGCTTTGGAAACGATTTAGGATGATCTGAACCTCGATTAAGAAAAATATTCTGAACTTTATCAACTTTTTTGAAGGGTTAGAGATGAGCCTCAGAAAAGTTTCACCCTTGATGAAGCAGATGAGGTGGGGTAAAGTTACAGCAGGCATCTGGGCCAGGAGTGGGCTTAGGCTGGTTCCTTTTACATACAGTGGCCATAACCTTTGTAGGTGCTGTGATTCCATAATAGTTATCATGGTTAGTCTTCTGTTTTCAAAATTTTTACTACGTAAAAGCTTTGCTTTTAACAGTGATCTCAGCGTTCATATTGCCAAGCTGTGCTATGCAGACACATGGCCTACTTCACTCAGGATAGCTTGCTTCTCTCACTGAGAAGAGATGTCTGAAGTCTACTAGGTGTACTAAGATATATATATATATACACATACACAGACACATATATTTATAATGTTTTGTTTTTACGGTAATACATTATAAAACTTACTTAGATTCTTCTGTCTTATTTTGTATGAAGGTATGAACTATATACTTGTTCAATATGTTGAATGTCTGTCTAAATATGCCGTAAGCATACCTGGTAGGCTATCTTTTGATCACTGGCACTAGTTTACTGCTCCATCTGGAGTCTATTGACCTGGCTTTGCCGTCAGAAGAAGTAGCCAATTACGAACAAAATTGTTGAATTCTTACATGATAGTTCTAGTTTGAATAGCTAATTTGGGGTGCAAACAACAGAATAAATGTTATCCACTCATGTGTTCATTCAACAAACGTGTTTGAGAATTCACTTTGTAAAAGGCACAGCCAGTGGGCCTCATTTATGTGTTGCATGTATTTGGTTCAAAAATCTTAACAGTATCTCCGCTGTGTTAATCTCCTCTGTGTCTTTTACTTGGAATGATATTATTTGTAACACAAACCTATTCTAATACCATGTATGTATATATACTGTGTGAAGTCAAGAATGCTAAGTAAGTAAAATGCCCTAGAAAAAGTACATTTGAATTTGAGTATCTAATGCCTCAAGCAAATTTACTAGAGTTTCAGATGAATGTATATTTTTGTAACTGCCAAGTAAATGAGTAGAACATAGCTTTTTGTTTAAAAAATATTTTTATAAGTATTCATTTACCCAGTATTCATTATTTTCAACATTAAAATATCAAATTGGTTCTATAAATAGTGATTCTTTTGAATATATTCATATTTAACATTGTATAACACCCAAACTGTAATGACAATTTCATCCAAATATATTATTATAGTAGTCTGTTTTTCCTTTGTAAAATATACATGTAACATAGTTTCAATCACTCAGTATTTTGTGTGTGTTAAAACGATCAAGTGTATTATGTATTTTATGTCATTTATTTTTGTCGGCATAAAAAGACTAGAACAGTGACATTGTACCATACATGTCAAAAATAATAAAGAGAAATCTAGTACGACCATCTCAGTTTCTATCCATTTAAATTTAACTAATTTCTATTATGTTCTCACCTGTTTAGGAGACACAAATATCCATGAAACAGAGCTTTTCACCCTTTAAGAATTCACAAGCTCAGTAGAAGAAATTTGATAAACATGTGAAACAAGTCTACAAATATGACCCAAGGTGAGTTGTAGAGACAGTGACTGTTAGAAAAAGAAGCTAACTATGAGCAGGAAAGCTTCATGGAAGATAAGAGACTGTGTGTTCCCTGAATTAACTAGCCAATCTACCAGGGTTTATTCAGTACCTGTTATGGATAAGCTCCTAGCCTAGTTGCATAATATATGCAATTATAAATGCATATAATTCCCAAACTCTGCAGTTAAAGAACTTGGTATATATTGATGATTAACGCAGTGCACAAACCAAAATTGTAACTACCAACATAAGGCAATACACACTAATACAAAATGAGAGGTAAGACAATGAAAAATGGGTACTATAGAAATTCGAGGAATTTATCAATAGATTCAATCCAACATCTCTTTATGGGACACCTAGGAATTACTTATCAGGTACTGAGCTAAGCTGGCTATTTAATCCATATATGGATTAAATATATATAGCTATTGCACATGTGGAGTTTACTGTCTAGAAGGGGAAGACTGACCAAAAAATACAGAAATAATGAGAGATGGCTAGGTCAGCTTTCAGCATGTGTAAGATTAAGCAATGGAAGAAGGGACTGCAACCTTTTTAACAAAAACATCATGCATACAGGCGAGATGCAAATGTGCCAGATATTTTGGTGAGTTGGTGAGTAGATCAGTTTGGATAGAGGATTAAGATTTGTGAATGTGGTAACTAATGACGTTGAGCTTTTTATCCTGTGTTTTTGGCTATTAATATAATGATTTTTAGGAACTGTCTGTTTAGATGCTTGCACATTTTTACTGAGTTTTTTGCTTTTTATTATTGCTTTATAAAGTTCTTTATATACCAAAAATCAAAACAAAAAAAGATTTGTGAATGGAATTTGATAGGGATTGCATTGAATTCCATAGATTGCCTTGGATTGTATAGTCATTTTAACAATACTGATTCTTCCAATCCAAGAACACGGTATATCTTTCCATCTGTTTGTGTCATCTTCAGTTTCTTTCATCAGCGTCTTAACAGTTTTCAGAGTAAAGGTCTTTTGCCTCCTTAGGTAAGTTTATTCCTCAGTATAGTATTCTTTTTGATGCAATGTTAACTGGGATTGTTTCCTTAATTTCTCTTTCTGGTCTTTTGTTGTTAGTGTAGTTAGTGTATAAAACTGCAGCAGATTTATGTGCATTAATTTTGTACCCTGCAACTTTACTGAAATCATTGATGATCTCTAGTAGTTTTCTGGTAATGTCTTTAGGATTTTCTATGTATAGTATTGTGTCATCTGCAAAGAGTGATAGTTTCACTTCTTTTCCAGTTTGGATTCCTTTTATTTCTTTTTCTTCTCTGATTGCTGTGGCTAGGACTTCCAAAACTATGTTGAATAAAAGTGGAGAGTGGGCATCCTTGTCTTGTTCCTGATCTTAGAGGGAATGCTTTCAGCTTTTCACCCTTGAGTATGATGTTAGCTGTGGGTTTGTCATATATGGTCTTTAAAAATGTTGCAGTATGTTCCCTCTATACTCACTTTCTGGAGAGCTTTTAGTCATAAATGGATGTTGAATTTATCAAAAGCTTTTTCTGTATCTATTGAGATGATCATATGGTTTTTATTCTTCAGTTTGTTAATGTGGGGTATCACACGGATTGATTTGTGGATGTCGAAAAATCCTTATATCCCTGGGATAAATCCCACTTGATCATGGTGTATGATCCTTTTACTGTATTCTTGGATTTGGTTTGCTAGTATTTTGTTGATTTTTGCATCTATGTTCATCAGTAATATTGGCCTTTAATTTTCTTTTTTCGTGGCATCTTTGACTGGTTTTGGTATCAGTGTGATGGTGGCCTCATTTTTTCACAGAACTAGAACAAACTATTTTTTAATTTGTTTAGAAACACAAAAGACCCCAAGTAGCCAAAGCAATCTTGAGAAAAAAAAAAATGGAGCTGGAGGAATCAGGCTCCCTAACTTGAGACTATACTACAAAGCTATAGTAATCAAGACAGTATGGTACTGGCACAAAAACAGAAATATAGATCAATGGAACAGGATAGAAAGCCCAGAAATAAACCCACACACCTATGATCGATTAATCTATGATAAAGGAGGCAAGAATATACAATGGAGAAAAGACAGCCTCTTCAGTAAGCGGTGCTGGGAAAATTGGACAACTACATTTAAAAGAATGAAATTAGAACATTAGATTAGAAATTAGAAATTAGAACAAAAATAAACTCGAATGAATGGATAAAGAAGATGTGGCACATATATACAATGGAATATTACTCAGCCATAAAAAGAAACGAAATTGAGCTATTTGTAATGAGGTGGATAGACCTAGAGTCTGTCATACAGAGTGAAGTAAGTCAGAAAGAGAAAGGCAAATACCGTATGCTAACACTTATATATGGAATTTAAGAAAAAAAAATGTCATGAAGAACCTAGGGGTAAGACAGGAATAAAGACACAGACCTACTGGAGAACAGACTTGAGGATATGGGGAGGGGGAAGGGTGAGCTGTGACAGGGCGAGAGAGAGGCATGGACATATATACACTAACAAACGTAGATAGCTAGTGGGAAGCAGCCACATGGCACAGGGATATCGGCTCAGTGCTTTGTGACCACCTGGAGGGGTGGGATAGGGAGGGTGAGAGGGAGGGAGACACAAGAGGGAAGAGATATGGGAACATATGTATATGTATAACT
Source organism: Lagenorhynchus albirostris (assembly GCF_949774975.1). Lineage (NCBI taxonomy): Eukaryota > Metazoa > Chordata > Mammalia > Artiodactyla > Delphinidae > Lagenorhynchus > Lagenorhynchus albirostris. Next base: position 13,347,315 of record NC_083111.1, read on the forward strand.
GATTCACTTTGTTATAAAGCAGAAACTAACACACCATTGTAAAGCAATTATACCCCAATAAAGATGTTAAAAAAAATAAAAATAAACTCGAAATGGATTAAAGACCTAAATGTAAGACTGGATCCTATAAAACTCCTAGAGGAAAACATTGGCAGAACACCCTTTGACATATATCACAGCAGTATATTTTGGATCTGCCTCCTAGAGTAATGGAAATAAAAACAAAAATAAACAAATGGGACCTAGTTAAACTTAAAAGCTTTTGCACAGCAAAGGAAACCATAAACAAAATGAAAAGACAACCACAGAATGGGAGAAAGTGTTTGCAAACGATGTGACCTACAAGGGATTAATTTCCAAAATGTACAGACAGCTCATACACCTCAATATCAAAAAACCAAACAACCCAGTCAAAAAATGGGCAGAAGATCTAGACATTTCTCCAATGACATACAGAAGGCCAAGATGTACATGAAAAGATACTGCCCATCGCTAGTTATTAGAGAAATGCAAATCAAAACTACAATGTGGTATCACCTCACTCTGGTCAGGATGGCCATCATCAAAAAGTCTACAAACAGGGTATCCCTGGTGGCGCAGTGGTTGAGAGTCCGCCTGCCGATGCAGGGGACATGTGTTCATGCCCCGGTCCGGGAAGATCCCACATGCCGTGGAGCGGCTGGGCCCGTGAGCCATGGCCACCGAGCCTGCGCGTCCGGAGCCTGTGCTCCGCAACGGGAGAGGCCACAACAGTGAGAGGCCCGTGTACCGCAAAAAAAAAAAAAAACAGAAAAAAAAAGTCTACAAACAGTAGATGCTGAAGAGGGTGTGGAGAAAAAGGAACTCGCCTATACTTTTGGTGGGAATGTTAATTGGTACAGCCCCTATGGAGAACAGTGTGGAGGTTACTTAAAAAACTAAAAATAGAGTTACCATATAATCCAGTGATCCCACTCCTGGGCATATATCCCGAGAAAACTATAATTTGAAAAGAGACATGCACCCCAGTGTTCATTGCAGCACTATTTGCAATAGCCAAGACATGGAAACAACCTAAATGTCCATCGACAGATGAGTGGATAAAGAAGATTTGGTATATATATACCCATGGAGAATTAGCCCTAAAAAAGAATGAAATAATGCCACTTGCATCAACATGGATGGACTTAGAGATTATTATAGTAAGAGATTATTATAGTAAGTGAAGTAAGTCAAAGACAAATATATGTTGTTGCTTATATGTGGAATCAATAAAAAGAGATACAAATGGACTTATTTACAAAACAGAAATAGACCCACAGACATAGAAAGCAAACTTATGGTTACCAAAGGTGAAAAGGGAGAGGGGATAAATTAGGAGTTTGGGATTAACATATACACACTACCGTATGTAAAATAGATAAGCAACAAGGATCTACTATATAGCACAGGGAACTATACTTAGTATTTTGCAATAACCTATAATGGAAAAGAATCTGAAAAAGAATATTTTATATATATATATATATACTGAATCACTGTGCTGTCAACATTGTAAATCAACTATACTTCAATAACAAAAGATTTGTGGATGTGATTAGAGAGAGATCTGGATAGAAAAGAAGGTTGAATCTGGATGCTATAGGTCTCTGAATGCCAGACTAAGAAGTCTGGACATTTTATGTGTTAAGAAAATTGAGATATCTAGTTCATAACAGTAATAAAGAATTATGAAATCCCAGTGAGGAGTTTGAAAAATGTGTGTGTTGTTGACTGTATAGGTACCTCATAAAAGTGAAAAGAAATAATCATTGGCGGAAACAAAAATCAATAACTAAATTTGACCTTTTGGATATTGCTGCTATACTGAGATTGCAAATATAATGCAGTAATAAGAAGAAAATGGAATCAACAAGCAGAGGCTATTTGGTTTAGAACAGCATTCCAGACACTGGTGTTCCAGAGATGCTATTAGGTGACACACACACACACACACACACACACACACACACAATGTATTTTGTGGTTCAAATAGATTTAAGAAACACAGAATTAAGCAGATTTCTTTATCATAGGATAAAGAAATCTGACCTTTTAGTGTACTTATGAAAATCATGATTTTGGAAGAGAGAGGTAGGATGTTGTGGTTCCCAGCTTACCAGAAGATAGGACATGTTTCATAGAAGATTTGCTAATATTTTCTTAGAATACTAATATTTGGCAGAGCACAATGTGGGAAAACTCTTCTAAAAACTTCATGATAACACGAAGGAGGAAAAGGTAAGCGAGATGGAGTAGCCATTTATTACCTGGTTGGGGGTGGGGTGCCGTGAAGGCTTAAAGGAAGAACTGACAAATATTTTTTTTTGGTTATCTATTTCTTAAAAAATTTGATTGCAGTATAGTTGACTTGCAATGTTGTGTTAGTTTCAGGTGTACAGCAAAGGAACTGATGAATATTGACGTAAATGAACAGTAACAGTAGATTAGAATTAAAATCAGGTTGTGATATTGTCACCATTCTTCCATGTTCAGGATATTAGGGGCTCGGATGAGCTTATTCCACAGAGAAATGCAGATGGCTCCTCTCCTTTCTGATCGTTTCAGCTCTGTAATATGATGGGACGTTAGGGTAGAGGACATTTTAGTAAGTCAACAATTGACACCAGTTTGCCAAGTTTTCTGGACTAAATTTGTAATTCTCCGCGGCCATGTCCAGGGTGTCTTGTTAAGATGACTTAAAGGTAAAAGACCAATTTTCTCTTCACAAAGGGTATTTTAAAATATGTTAAGTGTGGGGTTTTCTAGACTGACATTGGTCTGCCATTTGAACATGATCTGAATGCAGTAATACAAATATCTCACTGATTTTTTGAAGCTGGGTCTTGATAATATGAACCCGCAGGTCATCTCCGAGATCCCTTGGGATCAGGAATTTTCCAGTGGACCCTCTTCACTGTTAATTAAAGTGAACGAATGGGAGAAAGTTTCAGTATAAAACTGTCTAGAAATTCAGCAAGTCGCAGAGTTCCTCGACCCTCTGCCCTCAACTCACTATCTTGCTTTTACTTAGGAGAGTCCTGTGAATTCCTTGTCAGAAAAGTGATAAAATATATGATTCCAGGGCTGGGTGCTCGGAGAAAAAGGCAGTGATCGCCACATGATATAGTAGAGTGTTCTTCTGAGGGCACTTTAGTGCAGAAGGATGAAGACAAGTGGGGATATAAATGATGGTCCAAGAATGACTAAGGACATCCAGGGACAGGTTGCCAGGAAATATGAGGTCCATTAAAAACTGCTGCCACTCAAACTGCCCTCATGTTGACTCACTGTGAAAAATGTTTATCTCAGTCAGAGGTTAGAAGTTAAGATGTTACCTAACCTTAGCAGTGGGGTATCTGGAAATTACAACCAAACAGAAGAAATTGGCTTGATGATGATATGAAAAGTCTTTTCTATACAGCCTTTGAAAAACTTATTTGAATTGTACAAAATATTGGTTGGAAGGTTAGCCAGGATAAGCTTTTTTTCCCACTTTTCCCTAATTTAGGTGAAATTTGCATAACATAAACTCAACCATTATAAAGTATGCAATTCACCAGCATTTAGTACTTTCTCTATGTCGTGTGTGCAACCGTCACCTCTGTCTAGTTCCAAACATTTTCATCCCATCCAAATAGGTTTTTATTAAATTAAACTTTTGAGATAATTGTAGATTTACATTTTTGACAAAGTTGCAAAAGCAATTCAATGAAGAAAGGACAGCCTTTTCACCAAATGGTCCTCAGACAATTGGACATCCATAGGTATAAAAATGATCTTTAAACTCAACATTATGCCTCATACAAAAATTAACTCAAAATGGATCATGAACCTAAGTGTAAAACACACAATGACAAAACTTTTAGGAAAAATATAAAATAAAATCTGTGAGATCTAAGGCTAGATAGAATTCTTAGACTTGACACAAAAATCATGATCTGTAAAAGGAAAAATTGATAAATTAGAGCTTATCAAAATTTAAAACTTTTTCTATTTTAAAGCCTATGTGAAGACAGTAAAAAGACAAGTTACAGACTGGGAGAAAATAGTTTCAAACTAAATATTTGACAAATTATGTCTAAGAATATGTAAAGAAGTCTGAAAAAAGCCCGTTGCAAAAGATTTCATACTGTATGATTCCATTTACATAGTTTTCTTGAAATGGCAAAATTACAGAAATAGAGAATAGATTAGAGAAAAGTGGACAGGAAGGAAGTGGTGTGGCTATACAAGGGTGACAAGAATGATCCTTGTGGTGATGGAAAGTTCTCCATTTTGGCAGTATTAATACTGATATCCTGGTTATGAAGCTCTGCTATACTTATGCAAGACATGACTTTTCAGGGCAACTGGGTAAAGGGCATCCAAGATCTCTCTGAATTATTTCTTACAACTGCATGTGAATCTATAATTATCTCAATAAAAATTTCAATTAAAAATATAGAATGAGTGGCTTCCCTGGTGGCGCAGTGGTTCAGAGTCCGCCTGCCAATGCAGGGGACACGGGTTCGTGCCCTGGTCCGGGAAGATCCCACATGCCGCGGAGCAGCTGGGCCCGTGAGCCATGGCCGCTGAGCCTGCGCGTCCGGAGCTTGTGCTCCGCAACGGGAGAGGCCACAACAGTGAGAGGCCTGCATACCGGAAAAAAAAAAAAAAAATATATATATATATATATATATGTGTATATATATATATATATATACACACACATATATATAGAATGAGTTTTAGGTGCCTCTCAAAATGGTAGTTTTCAAGGTAGCTTTATTAGTAAGGAAAATATATTCCTGAAAATGAAATCACATTTTGAGATAAGGTAAGAGAGATAAGATAAGCATGATAATTTCTTCCTTATTCTTTCCTCCTCCTAGCATTCATTCATACAATGATTCAGAAAGTCATCTGCACGAATTGAGCACCCACTATGTGAAAGCTTGGTGTTGGAATTGAGTACCCTGCCGCCCTTCGGGGCTGCTTGAGGAGCTCATATTTTAAAGGTGTGGCAAGCCTGTGACCAGAGGAACAGTCTAGTACTCTGATTCAGGGGGCCGCTGCAGCAATTAATAGCTGTGTGACCAAGGGCAACTTACTTCTTTGACCCTCAAAATTCTCTGAGCTGTAAAACTATAATAATCATGCCCCTTACTTCACAGGACTGTAGCATGTATTAAATGAGATAATGTAGGTAAAAGTTTAGCACTGAGCCTGTCACCTAGAAACACCCTATAGTGTTCACTAGATAACAGAATATTAAATGTTATGAAGTAGAGCATAGTTAGGGGGAAGGACCTATCCTCCATTTCTTCAGACAGATGGCTTATCTGGGGAATAGGAAGATGGGATTGGAGGGGTTCGCTGCCCTTTGAAAGCATGGTATGCCATGTAAAGGAGTTTGCAGTTTATCTTGCGGGCGATGCTAGACCTTTGGAAGTTTTCAAGCAGGTCAGCAAATGAAATGATCAAAATAGCTACGTTCACAGCAGTGCAGTTAGAAGGCTGTTAAACAAAATCAAGTTTCTCAGAGTGGGATTTTCAGACCAGGTTCATCAGAGTTTCTTGAAGGATTAAGCTTAGGGATTTCATTTTAGTAAGCTTCTCAGGTGATTCTCTTTGCACGTTGGGATTTGAGAATCGCCGGTCTACAGGAAAAGTGATGGAATTCTTAACAAAAGAGTATCACAGAGAATAGAGAAGAGGAGTTCTGAGAAGTACATAGGAGGTACATTAACAAGATGTGTTAATTCACTGGATGTGGGGAAGCAAATTAAAGGAACAAATCAAGGACATCTCCAAAGGTTTTAGCTTGGACAGTTGGCCCCCATAATAAGGGAAGGCAGGATGAGTTGCAGTTTTGAAAGAAAATAAAATACAGTTGGCCCTCCATATCCACAGGTTTCACATCCACAGATTCAATCAGCTAGAGATCGAAAACATTTTTTAAAAATTCCAAAACGTTTCAAAAAGCAAAACTTGCTGCATGCCAGCAACTACTTATATTGCATTTACAACTATTTACATTGTATTAGGTATTATAAGTAGCCTAGAGATGATTTAAAGTATACAGAAGGATGTGCATAGGTTATGTGCAAATACTATGCTATTTTATTGAAGGGACTTGAGCATCCCAGGTTTTCGTATGTGTGAAAATCCTGGAAACAATCTCCCATCGATACCGAGGGACAGTGGTATATGCACCTTGCAGCATGTTGAATTTGAGGACATCCAGGTGGAGGTAGCCAGTAGTCCAACTAAAAATATCTGTATGGATTTTAAGTAAAAGATGGGGACTGGAAATCTAGGAAATATATGGGAATAATAAGGCAAGGCCACCTGCAAGAACACATGGAGTTAGAAGACTAGAAAGCTGAGTATAAAATTCTGGGACACTAAACTTTAAGCAAAAGTAAAGATGCTGTGAATGCAACCCAGAGGAAATATTTTAAGTGGTTGAGAGGAGATTCAAGAAATAACGGTGGTCATGGAAGTCAGAAAAGTAGAGTTCAGAGAGGGAATTGCCAAATGATTCATTGATTTTAAGTAGATTGAGAAGTAAAAAGAACATTTGACTCTTTTTAATTATTATTTATTTATTTTGCGGTATGCGGGCCTCTCACTGTTGTGGCCTCTCCCGTTGCGGAGCACAGGCTCCAGACGCGCAGGCTCAGCGGCCATGGCTCACGGGCCCAGCCGCTCCGCGGCATGTGGGATCTTCCCGGACCGGGGCATGAACCCGTGTCCCCTGTATCGGCAGGCGGACTCTCAACCACTGCGCCACCAGGGAAGCCCTGACTCTTTAATTTTTTAAATTTTCTTTATCTCTACATACTTTGTAAGATCAAAGAAAACGGTTTTCAAAAAAAAATTATAGCGATTAATCTCACCAGTGCCCACTGTCCATCACCTTTATATATCTATTATATAGATTATATAATATTGATACCTGTATTGACCCTGTTCTTTGAGTATAAGTAATAGAGAAACCAAACTTTGAGTGACTTGAACAACCAAAACAAAACATTAAAAGGATACAATGAAGTTGTTAAATGTTTTAGGACGATCTCCTGGGCAGGACCAGCCCTCAGGATTAAAATGTCATCAGAAATTTCTCTTCATCTCTTCACTTTGCTTTCCTCTGTTTCTGCTTCTTTCTCAGACCATCCCTCCCTTAGTGATAGCAAATTGGCCACCAGCATCACTGAGCTTGTATTTCACACAATTTACCACCTGCAGTTGAAGAGAACTTACCAAAAGTGCTGCAGAATTCCTGCACTGCTTTTGATTGGTTTAGTCTGAGTCATGTGACTTCCCTTAAACCAATCGCTAGAGCCAAGCAGATTCTGTACTCTTATTGGCAAGACTGGAATTACACTGTCTATCTCTTAACTAATAGTGGGGGCTGTCAGAGGATGCCCAAAAGAAAATCAGGGTGATATTACCAGAAGCAGAAATGGATTCTGGGCAAGCATAAACAACTGATGGCTTTGAGAATAGTACTAGTCATGTGCCAATCTTAATTACATGCTTTATCTTGCATTGACAAGTCTATTAGTGTATTTCCTCTTCTGTGAATTTCCTGATCTTTTAAAACTAGAAGTATTTATCTTTAAAAGAGACACTTGGTCCAGAAGACAGATTACAGTAGGTTATATATTGAGCAGAAAAGGAAAACAAAGGTCACTTTTCTTATCAAGTTGATGAAAAGGAAGGGAGCTATAGTTTGAATAGGAAGCAGTATAAAGTTTTTTGGGTTTGTTTTTGTTTTAGCTTGTAGGCATGGGATCAATGAAGATTTATTTCTTTGTTAAGAATGAAAATGCTAGATTTTTTTTCCATGTAGCTATTAGGTCAAATGCTTTTCACGATAAGCGTATATAAATATACATGTCTTGGATTTGTTTTATTTGGCTTCGGATCCTGCGGTCCATTATTTAACTGTAAGTCTCCAATGTGATGTTAACCTCGGGAGAGGTTCCCATGTGTTTTGGGAAAATGTGTTAAGGAGTCCCAATGCATATTTGGCAAATTAAGTGAGCCAAACAGAGCTTCATATTTTATATCAGACATCATCCAAGAGTTGAAAAGTTGTCAGTGTGGCTAGCTAAAGAATTTAGATACATTTTGAAATTTTAATATTTAAATTGCACACATTATTGTCCATAGTATAAAAGTATTCTTAAAAAGTAAACCAAATGAAGAAGGTTGTTGGTACACAATCTTGTATTCAGATCTAAACAATGTGTGGAGTGTGCGATTCTGAGCTTATTCCCTGACCATTCTCTCCCTGCTTTGGGGATAAAGTTAAAAGTCAGAGGTAGAAAAACGAGATGATTATTACCAGGGCAGTATTCACTGTGTGAGTTAATAAATAAATATCACTGGCCTTGAACTTCAACTTTAAAACTCAAATCCAGAGAGAAATATGACTTGTGAGTAAAAGAAGTTGATGAAGGGCCGTCACACTGTGTTTTCACATCTGACATTATAAATCATGAAGACATGTAAGAGGCATTGCCTTTAGCTTTTCTCAAGTTTCTGGGGTACATTTCAAGCATCTTTTGGAGTGACTTTAACCCACTGTCACTTATTCCTCAACTAGAGGAGAAAAGGAAAAGGGCTGTGATTAAGTTTCATTTTTCCTAGGACCATTTCATCAAAGTCTATGACATTAGCCAAACAGAGTTATCAGATGCCTGAGCCCCGGGTGACAGACTACAAGTGATGCCAAGTTCATCATTAGAGAAGAGGCAGAGTGAAAAGTTATCCGAAATATCTTTTTTTTTTTTTTTTTTTTTGGTATGCGGGCCTCTCACCATTGTGGCCTCTCCCGTTGTGGAGCAACAGGCTCCGGACGCACAGGCTCAGAGGCCATGGCTCACGGGCGCAGCCGCTCCGCGGCATGTGCGATATTCCCGGACGGGGGCACGAACCCGTGTCCCCTGCATCGGCAGGCGGACTCTCAACCACTGCGCCACCAGGGAAGCCCTTATCCGAAATATCTTATATTAACATCATGGGAGTAATGTCATCTGAAATGTTAAAGTTGAATTACATCTCCATTTCCAGTATCAGAATTATTATTATGTTAAGTATAGAGACAGTGGAAAATGGCATGCCAGAAAGGAAGGGTATGATATCAGTAAGGTAATGTATATTCTACAGATAAGGCAGTGCTAATTCTATGATTGGCATAATTTTCCTGATCTTAGCTGACTGAGTGATGGGGCTTAGGGGGTTGTATTGACCATGGCTTTTATTTTCTGCATTCTGATGTTTTGACATCTGCGGCCTTACTGACCCTGAAGAGTCTGCTCCTCCCAGGGTGACCCAACTCCTTGACAGAGTAAACAGCTCACCAGCTGCAGTGCTTTTCAAATGCAAACCAACCAATCCAGGGCCCATATCCCCACCATCTTTCTTATCAGGCTCTCACACTTGGGCCCCTCTCCCCCTGCCCTAGTCACTGCAGGTCCAGGTACCAGACAACTAGGGACAGCCCCTGCACCCCAGAGCCTGCTGCTGTTGCTGAAGCAGCCAGTCCAAGCCTGCTTACCCTGCCCCACCTGTTTCATCTCAGAGAAACAACAATAAAGGCTCTTGTTCTCATGTTCCCTCCTCCTCCTCTGCGTCCTGACCAACCCTGGTGCTTCCCCTTTTGTCCCCCTTACGGCATGGTGTACCCCTCCTCTTGGGAACTGTAACAAACTATCTTTTCTTTTTTTTCGTTTTTTGTAAATTTATTTATTTATTTTTCACTGCATTGGCTCTTCGTTGCTATGCGCAGGCTTTCTCTAGTTGCGGCGAGCGGGGGCTACTCTTCATTGTGGTGCGTGCGCTTCTCATTGCGGTGGCTTCTCTTGTTGCGGAGTGCAGGCTCTAGGCACGTGGGCTTCAGTAGTTGTGGCTCACAGGCTCAGTAATTGTGGTTCGCGGGCTCTGGAGCACAGGCTCAGTAGTTGTGGCGCACGGGCTTAGTTGCTCCTCGGCATGTGGGATCTTCCCTGACCAGGGCTTGAACCCGTGTCCCCTGCAGTGGCAAGCAGATTCTTAACCACTGCTCCTCCAGGGAAGTCCCAAACTATCTTTTCAATGGCAATCATCTCCTGGTCTGTCAGCCTTACTATCCCCAAATAATAATAAAACCTATCTTTAAACAGGGATGGGGGTATGAGAGGTGGCAGGAGTTAATTTCTTCTTAGGATATCTGATACACTGACAGTAAAGCTCTGTTGGATGGTCAGATTGTTCCCAGTACCACTTTGTGACAGTCCTGGCAGAGTCTCTCACTTTTAACTGCTTGAAGGCAGGGGACATCAAAACTTACCAGCATCACCTACCGTACTTCAGAGTCCATCAGCTTTAGGATTAGAACTGCATGACATTTTTCCAACAGAGCCAGGACTCATTCTTTTTTTAAATCATGTAGTGGGTTAATCTCTATGTGGGGAATAGGGGTCAAGTGGTAGTTCCTAAGTCTAGCTCACCATCAGAGTCACTCACAGAATCAGAAGACAAAAACGTACCTTTTCTCAGGCCTCCCCCCAGTTTCACTAAGTAATTCTGGTGACCTGCCAGGTTTGGAAACTCTTAAGAGAATATAGCTTAAACCAGTGCAACTTAAACTTTAATTTGCATATACATCCCCTGGAAATCTTGTTGAAACACAGATTCTGACTCACTGGGTCTGAGTGGGGTCTGAGATTGCATTTCTAGTGAGCACACATTTTGAGCAGCAAGGACCAGCACTCAGTTTACCCAGAGGGGCCTTTAAATATAAAGATTCCTGGGCTTCCCTGGTGGCGCAGTGGTTGAGAGTCTGCCTGCCGATGCAGGGGACATGGGTTCGTGCCCCGGTCCGGGAAGATCCCACATGCCGCAGAGCGGCTGGACCCGTGAGCCATAGCCGCTGGGCCTGCGTGTCCGGAGCCTGTGCTCCGCAATGGGAGAGGCCACAACAGTGAGAGGCCTGCGTACCGCAAAATAATAATAATAATAATAAATAAATAAATAAAGATTCCTGGGAACTTGTCTGGAGATTCTGATTCAGCAGGATGGGCTGCACCTGGGAATCATCTCAGATAATTTTAATCATCAGATTACTTTATCATTTAGGATACACCAGCCTAACGAAAATATCTGAGAGTCGTACAATAGTGACAATAGCCATAATACAAAGAATTTATTTTTTAATGGTACGTATTAGCCCCCTCTATGTACCAGCACTGTTCCAGGCTGTGGGGCTAGATGATACATTAAAACAGGAATTCTCGCTTCCCATGAAGAGGGTGGCCAATGAAAGAGTAAACTTCCCAATAGATAAAATAATTCCACAGAATGGTAAGTGCTTTGAACATGATAAAGCACTATGGTAAGGAGACAGCATCCTAGAGAGTTGCTGATGGGCAAGATAATAGCAAACACAACAGTAACTGTGCTAAAAAGGACACTTAGCATCTGGGAAGCAGATTTTACAAGTCAGGAAGTGTTGAAGCATTTTGCCTGCATGATTCTGTTTCCTTCCCACACCCAACTTAGGACAGATCGACTATCATCTTCATTTTACAGGTGACGCAGCTGAGGCTTACAGAAGTTTACTAAGTTGTCTTTTAAATTTTTATTTTTAATTGTGATGAAATAGCTATAACATACAATTTACCATCTCAACCATTTTTAAGTATACAGTTTGCACACATTGTTGTGTGACCAATCTTCATAACTGTTTTTAAGCTTGTAAAACTGAAATGCCGTACCCCTTAAACACTAACTCCCCTCCCCACTCCCCCAGTCCCTGGCAACCACTTTTCTACTGTCTGTCTCTAACAATTTGACTACTCCAGGTACCTCATACAAGTGGACTCATACGGTATTTGTCTTTGTGTGACTGGTTTATTTCACTTAGTCCAATGTCTTTAAGATGTAGCATGTGATAGAATTTCCTTTGTTCTTACAGCTGAATAATATTCCACTGTATGTATGTGTGGCTGAACCACACTGATTCCCTTTGGTCAGCTTCATCTTAGGCCCATAGTGCCACCCCCTCCCTTCTCTGCATGACTTGAGTGTTAGACTGCTCACAAGGAATGCACCCAAGCCAGACAAGTTTCCTATCAACTTTTCCCCTTGCCTACATCTGATATGAAAACTGGAAGAATGCTTTTTGCTGACACAGGTGGTTAAGGGTCATGAGAGCCCCCCCCCCGCCCCGGGAGGAGAAAACACTCCCATTTCCAGTCAGTGCAGATGTGCTTCTCACTTGGTAGTCAGATTCCATTGGCCTCTTTAAATCACCTGCAGCCCTTTGGGTGGTGCAGAGTGCAGCTGAGGAAGCCCCTGGATTATCGCGATCCTGCCTGCATGTAAGTTCCCCCCAATGCACTTCATAATTGCACTTTATGGAGTTGCCTATTTCATTTTTTGCTCTCAAAGTTCCTTCTCAGTTTGGAGGCTATTAATCAATATCTCCACCTCCCTGCAGTGTATGTGCCACATTTTGCTTGTTTATTCCTCTGTGGATGGACACTTAGGTCGCTGCCGCCATGTGACTCCTGCAAACACGCTGCTGTGAGTGTGGGTGTAATAACTGGCCTTCTTGCCTGTTTTCAAACACATCAAACTGACCAAGGTCCTTCTTGCCTCACGCCTTCATTGCTAGTTCCCCTTCCAGGGAGGCCTCTCCTCACGTATTCTCCTGGTTCAGTCTGACACTTTGCTCAAGTCTCTGCCGAATGTCACCTCCAAGGAGAAGCCTCCCCTGACAACCCCATGTAAAACTGTGCCTCCCCGGCCTCATGTCTGTGATTTCACTTTGCTTTATTGTTCTTCAGAGCACTTGTCAGTACCTGGCATTATATTATGTACTCTGTTTGTTTATTGCCTGTCTCCCCCTGTCCACAAATATTACCTCCAAGAAGGCAGACTTTGTCTCTTCCTATAATGTTCTATCTCTAATGCCTAGGATAATACCTGGCCATGAGTAGGTGTAAATATTTATGAATGAATGAATGGATGATGGAAGGAAGGAAGTGGTGAAATACGTATTTGAATCCAGACACTCTGCTTCCAAGGCCTTTGCAGGGGTGTTGGATGGATGGGGCATGGAAGTAGAGCTTCTAGGTGGAGGAAAACTTGTGGTGGGGATGCATAGTATCCGTGATGAGGTTCTAGAAGTATCATCCAGCTGCTACAGTTAGAAGAAACAGAGCCTAAGCATAAGAAATCAAAAGTGAAACAAAATCCTTAGAGTGGGTGGAATAGTGGCCCACAGAAGATATGCCCATGAACTAGCCTCCGGAACTTGTAAATGTAACCTTATTTATAAAAAGGATCTTTGAAAATGTAATTAAGTTTAGAATCTTGAGATGAGATCATCCTGAATTATGTGAGCAGATCCTAAATCCAGTGACAGATTCCTTATAAGATACAGAGGGAGATTTGAGACACAGAGGAGAAAGCCACGTGAAAACAAGGCAGAGACTGGAGTTATGCAGACACAGCCATGGCGACTCTTGGAGAAGCAACAAGGAAGGATTTTCCCTAGAACCTCTGGAGGAAGCCCGTCCCTGCCAACGCCTTGATTTCAGACTTCCGTCCTCCAGCTCTGTGAGAGAGTATGTTCCGGTGGTTTCAAGCTACCAGGTTTGTGGTCATTTGTATGACAGCCCTAGGAAACTCATAAATCCTACATTTAGCAAATCAGAAGCGATTAGGAGTGAAGGCTAGAGTTTGGCTTTCCTGCTGGTTCTAGGACGCAGTTGAGCCACGTTGAAGACAGGCCTTAAGGCACCAGGGGTACTTGCAACCTCCTGACTCTGCATATGTGACCGGACTGGCTCTGGCGCTGCACAGGGCAACATGGGGCAGTGTCTTCCCTTCGGGCTTCTGGGTGAGGTGGGCTGTGTAGAGCCAGCAAGGGCTAACTGCACCGCAGAGTGAATAAGCAAGCTCTTTCAGCTGCGGTTTCCACGGTCTGTACAACTTTATATGGTTTAACCAAGTGGCAGAGGATTGTAAAATGCAAAATATACATACCAAAAAAGAAAACATCGTGGGGAATGAAAATATCCCCCCAAAGTCAATTCTCCAAATGATAAAAAAAAAAAATTCCCATTTCTAAGTCTTTATCAAGTATATCCAATATTTTGCTAGGTGAAGAAATGGCCTTTTTTTCTTTCTCTCTCTTTCTGAGATTTTAAAGAGCTCAGAGAAGAAGTTTATTGAGATGCATTTAGATAAAGTTCTTTCCCGAGACAGGAAGATGAATTTAATAACCTACTGCAGTCCCTTATAGCCTTGCACTTCTAAAATTTGCTCAGTGCCCATTTATCCTAAGCCAATATTTCATATAAAAATTTTAAGCCTTTGGAGTTATAATCACCTCAAATAAAGCTATAAATCTTCTGCATAGTCTTGCTTAGTGTTTCATATAATAACTTTTAATTCCAGAACTTTATATTTATTATGAGAATTAAATTTTGTTTTATGCTTACACTAGCTTAATAATAGCGTTGGGATTATAAAGCAATAGGAAAAACTTGTTACTATTTTAATAAATACTAAGCTTTTAACTTGTGAAATTCTCTCAACTTTTTCTTCTCTAGCCAGCACATGGGCTTGTGTTATGGCGGTTTGCTATAGACGGAATATTTGTGTCCTCCCAAAATTCACATGTTGAAACTTAATCCCCAGTGTGATGGTATTTGAAGGTGGGGTCTGTGGGGTGAAGCCTAATGATGTGGGTGAAGCCCGTATAATTAGGCCATGAGGGTGGAGCCTTCATGAATGGGATTATTGCCCTAATAAAAGAGGCCCCAGAGAGCTCCCTCTCCCCTTGTAGGGTGCAGCAAGAAGCTGGCTATCTGTGAACCAGGAATCAGGCTCTCACCAGACAGCGAATCTGTTGGCTGCTTTATCTTGGAGACTCAACCTCTAGAACTGTAAGAAATAAGTTTCTGTTGTTTATAAACCACCCAGGCTCTGGTAATTTGTTGTAGCAGCCCAAATGGGCCAAGACACGGTTCTGCTTGGTCAGAAACAGACACAGAGCAAAAGCCTTGCCCATCACTACAACAGTTCCCACATTGTCTGTATTTGTGGGTTCTCCAGGAAAATTGTCTGTTTTCTCCAGGTTTCTCTAAGAAATCTTCATGTGGAATAGTGGAAAAAACAAACAACATACATACGTACATATGACAAGGATTGTGTACAAACACCGGCTAACCAGATACTTTGGCCAAGTCAACCTCTTTTACAGTATGGATGTGTAAATTAAATAAGATGATGTAAAATGCTTAAAACAACTCCTAGCACATAGTAGTATTTAATATATGTTACTTTCCTCTAATACATCTCTTTTCCTTTTTCCATGATAGTTTCATTTCCCCGTCAGCTTCAGGGAAAATAACCTTTATCCTTACTTGTTTTGTATCAGGGGTGTTTTTAGGAAATCCAGTCTTTTAAGTCTTCGTAGTCAAAACTTTCATCTAAAATCAGCTAGTTGCTAGCTTCCTGATTATTAGAGATTTCCAGACTCAGCCATTCCCATGTTAGAAATTTGGCCATCCATCAATAACAGAATTTCTTCTATTTTCTCCTCTCAGTATTTCAGCAGAACAGGTAGCAGCAAAAGCAGGTTTCCACCAAACTCTATATATTTATGCCTATTCATGCTGTTCCTGCTCCAAAGGGCTATCCATCTCTCAGGATACAGCAGACGGAGCAATCATTGCTGACTGATTTGAATAGAAAGTCTTCTGAGTTGGTCACGAACTTGGCTGCACATTGAAAGATGAGTGTGATTTTGCTACATGGAGTTAATAAAGAAGAACAGACAGGGTTTATGCTAAAATGTTTGGAAAATATAAATAGCAAGGCTCTGGTAGGACAATGCCACATTGACTATTGCTATTATGTTCTTTTTTGCAAGGGGCTCTGAATCAATCTTTGCTAATGATGGCACATGGACCACAAAATATGTTAACAGGTTAAACCAAAGAAGAGCCGGCAGTGGGGTGGGAAATGGGAACTAGGAAAGCACTGTGAGGGTCATGGAGAAAATACACTGCAGCAGAAACACCTCTTCAACCTTTGCTAAATGCTTCTACCATAAAAGCGGTAGTTTAGTTTAGAAAATGATTTCAGTTCTAGAGTCTAGTTTAAAGCTCATAAAAGCTTCTCTTTGGAGATTAATATCACTGTGATGTAATCAGCTTTAAAGTGCTTTTATAAAAGATCTAGAATCACGGTGAATATATTCAGGTAGCATGAAAGTGGGAAATGCTCTTCAAAGAGTATAATCATTAATACAAATGCATTTCACTGTGAACATTTCAGATACACGAATACCCTAATTTATCAAAAATATACATTGAGCATAAGTAATTCTTTCCAGAAAGTTGTACAGCATTTTTTAAATTGTAAGTATCCCTACTGTGATCATCTCTATTTGGTAGTATAACCATACATCCATCAGATGAGCTAGAACTCTCAGCTGATAATGGCAAAGTCGGTCATCTACCTTAGGCAGGTGGTATGTGCAGGGGAAGAACACAGGAGACCTGACTCCCAGGCTCAGGTCCTCCACTGAGAAGTCACTTTGGGGAAGGCCCTACATGCTTTGGGACCTGTTTTCTCATATGTTGAATTAGAGAGTTGGGTCAAATCAGATTTAAGGTCCCTTCCAGTTCTAAAAGTATATCAGAGGAATTGATCAAATGTTCAGGAGTCCCAGATGGAAAGAGAAGATGAGGAAATGCTTACTAGAGAAGGTGGAATTGGAAATGGACACCGAAGGATTCAGAATGGAAATCAAGCATGTTAAGTTTGCATTCCTGGGGAGCAATCCAATCCATTCTGTCTATAGGTATGGAAGTTAGGGAATGCAGAGCCTTAGAGGGAATAGCAAGGGCCCTCGTTTGTCAAGTACGGTAAGAATATGTAGAGAACAGGTGTGGACATGCAGATCAGGACCACACAGTTTATTTATTCAGCAGATATTTATTAAGCAGTTACTATGTGCCAGACACTGTCCCAAGCATAAGATATAATAATGAGCAAGAGAGGCAGGGTTTCCTTAGGGGAACTTATGGTCGGGGGAAGAGAGATACTTAACAGCCATGATAGGAAAGCTTATGGCAAGAACGTCTTCAAGTCTGTGGAGCTGGGCAGTCTTTGAAGATGTTATATTTAAGAGATACCTAAAGGGTGAATTGATATTAGCCAGCACTGTTTGGAAGACTGTCCCAAGCAGTGAAATGTCTGCCTTTCTTAAACTTTTATGTCTAAATCCTGTTAACCAAATTACAGGGCTAATTACAGCGTACATGTGTCCAGTAGCCAATAAAAATGAGTCACCAGGGACTTCACTGGTGGTCCAGTGGCTAAGAATCCGCCTTCCAATGCAGGGGACACAGGTTCGATCCCTGGTTGGAGAACTAAGATCACACATGCCGCAGGGCAGCTAAGCCCGTGCGCCACGACTCCTGAGCCCGTGCACCTCAACTAGAGAGCCCGCATGCCACAAACTACAGAGCCTATGCACCACAACTAGAGAGAAGCCCACATGCCGCCACGAAAGATCCCAGATGCTGCAAGGAAGATCCTGCAGCTAGGGCCCGACGCAGCCAAAAGATAAAAAAATGAGTCATTGGCACCCCAAGCAATTGAAGTTGGCAGGCAAAAGAGGTATATTTACCGACAGAGAGGGGTCCAAGCATTTCTGAGAAGACTGCTTCCAGGAAGAAAGTGGTGTCTACTGGCTGCCCAGGTTGGAGGACCTTTTGTGATTGAAAAGAGGACACATTGCAAGGCACTCTGCTGCTACAGTGATTTAGAAGAATGAGAGAGAAAGAGAGAGTGAGATCTCACCCTCGTTGCAAAGCCTGGCTTGTTGCATCCTGCTGCTGTTTCTCCTGCTGCTCCTGCAGCCACCATGTCTGCCATCAGCTACCTCATGCACAGATTCAGGTGCTTACAGAGACTGGAGTTAACAAATGTTTACAAAGCTCATGCTGTTTGCCAGGGATTTCTCCATATACACGCTTCTCAGCATTGTTCCCAGTGCTGGAAACTTAAAAGATAGGGATTCTGCCAGCAGCCTTCATTTGGGCTGCAACTCTTCCCAGAGTCTCAGGTCTGCTGGCCTACTACATCAAATTTTGGATTCACCAAGCCTCCACAGTCATAGTCTTGGAGCTCCGGCCAGGTGTTCAGGCCTGAGCCTCCGAGGTGGGACAGCCGAGTTCAGGACATTGGTCCAGCAGAGACCTCCTGGCCCCACGTAATATCAAACGTCGAAAGCTCTCCCAGAGATCTCCATCTCAACGCTAAGACCCAGCTCCACTCAGCAACCAGCAAGCTTCAGTGCTGGACACCCTATGCCAAACGACTAGCAAGACAGGAACACAAGCCCACCTATTAGCAGAGAGGCTGCCTAAGATCATAATAAGTTCACAGACACCCCAAAACACACCACCGGACGCAGTCCTGCCCACCAGAAAGACAAGATCCAGCCTCATCCACAGAGAAGAGGCACCAATCCCCTCTACCAGAAAGCCTACACAACCCACTGAACCAACCTTACCCCCTGGGGAGAGACACCAAAAACAACGGGAACTACAAACCTGCAGCCTGCAGAAAGGAGATCACAAACACAGTAAGTTAAGCAAAATGAGAAGACACAGAAATACACAGCAGATAAAGGAGCAAGGTTAAAACCCACCAGACCAAACAAATGAAGAGGAAATAGTCAGTCTACCTGAAAAAGAATTCAGAGTAATGATAGTAAAGATGATCCAAAATCTTGGAAATAGAATGGAGAAAATACAAGAAACATTTAACAAGGACCTAGAAGAACTAAAGAGCAAACAAACAATGATGAACAACACAACAAATGAAAATTTTAAATCTCTAGAAGGGATCAATAGCAGAATAACTGAGGCAGAAGAACGGATAAGTGACCTGGAAGATAAAATAGTGGAAATAACTACTGCAGAACAGAATAAAGAAAAAAATATGAAAAGAATTGAGGACAGTCTCAGAGAACTCTGGGACAACATTAAACACACCAACATCCAAATTATAGGGGTCCCAGAAGAAGAAGAGAAAAAGAAAGGGACTGAGAAAATATTTGAAGAAATTATAGTTGAAAACTTCCCTAATATGGGAAAGGAAATAGTCAACCAAGTCCAGGAAGCACAGAGAGTGTCATACAGGATAAATTCAAGGAGAAACATGCCAACACACATATTAATCAATCAAAAATTAAATAAAAAGAAAAAATATTAAAAGCAGCAAGGGAAAAGCAATAATATACAAGGGAATCCCCATAAGGTTAACAGCTGATCTTTCAGCAGAAACTCTGCAAGCCAGAAGGGAGTGGCAGGACATATTTAAAGTGATGAAAGAGAAAACCCTACAACCAAGATTACTCTACCCAGCAAGGATCTCATTCAGATTTGATGGAGAAATTAAAACCTTTACAGACAAGCAAAAGCTAAGAGAATTCAGCACCACCAAACAAGCTTTACAACAAATCCTAAAGGAATTTCTCTAGGCAGGAAACACCAGAGGAGGAAAAGACCTACAATAACAAACTGCAAACAATTAAGAAAATGGTAATATGAACATTCATATCAATAACTACCTTAAATGTAAATGGATTAAGTGCTCCAACCAAAAGACATAGACTGGCTGAATGGATACAAAAACAAGACCCATATATATGCTGTCTACAAGAGACCCACTTCAGACCTAGGGACACATCCAGACTGAAAGTGAGGGGATGGAAAAAGATATTCCATGCAAATGAAAATCAATAGAAAGCTGGAGTAGCAATTCTCATATCAGACAAAATGGACTTTAAAATAAAGACTATTGGAAGAGACAAAGAAGGACACTACATAATGATCAAGGGATCAATCCAAAAAGAAGATATAACAATTGTAAATATTTATGCACCCAACATAGGAGCACCTCAATACTTAAGGCAAATACTAACAGCCATAAAAGGGGAAATTGACAGTAACACAATCATAATAGGGGACTTTAACACCCCACTTTCACCAATGGACAGATCATCCAAAATGAAAATAAATAAGGAAAAAGAAGCTTTAAATGACACATTAAACAAGATGGACTTAATTGATATTTATAGGACATTCCATCCAAAAACAACAGAATACACTTTCTTCGCAAGTGCTCATGGAACATTCTTCAGGATAGATCATATTTTGGGTCACAAATCAAGGCTTGGTAAATTTAAGAAAATTGAAATCGTGTCAAGTATCTCTTCCAACCACAACACTAGGAGACTGGATATCAGTTACAGGAAAAAGTCTGTAAAAAATACAAACCCGTGGAGGCTAAACAATACACTACTAAATAACCAAGATCACTGAAGAAATCAAAGAGGAAATCAAAAAATACCTAGAAACAAATGGCAATGAAAACACAATGACCCAAACCCTACAGGATGCAGCAAAAGCAGTTCTAAGAGGGAAGTTTATAGCAATACAATCCTACCTCAAGAAACAAGAAACATCTCAAATAAACAACCTAAGCTTACACCTAAAGCAATTAGAGAAAGAAGAACAAAAATACTCCAAGTTTAGCAGAAGGAAAGAAATCATAAAGATAAGATCAGAAATAAATGAAAAAGAAATGATGGAAACAATAGCTAAGATCAATAAAATTAAAAGCTGGTTCTTTCAGAAGATAAATAAATTGATGAACCATTAGCCAGACTCATCAAGAAAAAAAGGGAGAAGACTCAAATCAATAGAATTAGAAATGAAAAAGGAGAAGTTACAACTGACACTGCAGAAATACAAAGGATAATGAGAGATTACTACAAGCAACTCTATGCCAATAACTTGGACAACCTGGAAGAAATGGACAAATTCTTAGAAAAGCACAACCTCCCGAGACTGAACCAGGAAGAAATAGAAAATATAAACAGACCAATCACAAGCACTGAAATTGAAACTGTTATTAAAATCTTCCAACAAACAAAAGCCCAGGACCAGATGGCTTCACAGGCGAATTCTATCAAACATTTAGAAAAGAGCTAACACCTATCCTTCTCAAACTCTTCCAAAATATAGCAGAGGGAGGAACACTCCCACACTCATTCTACGAGGCCACCATCACCCAGATACCAAAACTAGACAAAGATATCACAAAAAGAGAAAACTACAGACCAATATCACTGATGAAAATAGATGCGAAAATCCTCAACAAAATACTAGCAAACAGAATCCAATGGCACATTAAAAGGATCAAACACCATGATCAAGTGGGGTTTATCCCAGGAATGCAAGGATTCTTCAATATAAGCAAATCAATCCATGTGATAAACCATATTAACAAATTGAAGGAGAAAAACCATATGGTCATCTCAACAGATGCAGAAAAAGCTTTTGACAAAATTCAACATCCATTTATGATAAAAAACCCTCCAGAAAGTAAGCATAGAGGGAACTTACCTCAACATAATAAAGGCCATATATGACTGACCCACAGCCAACATTGTTTTCAATGGTAAAAAACTGAAACCATTTCCACTAAGATCAGGAACAAGACAAGGTTGCTCACTCTCACCACTGTTATTCAACATAGTTTTGGAAGTTTTAGCCACAGCAATCAGAGAAGAAAAGGAAATAAAAGGAATCCAAATCAGAAAAGAAGTAAAACTGTCACTGTTTGCAGATGACATGATACAATACATAGAGAATCCCAAAGATGCTACCAGAAAACTACTAGAGCTAATCAATGAATTTGGTAAAGTAGCAGGATATAAAATTAATGCACAGAAATCTCTTGCATTCCTATACACTAATGATGAAAAACCTGAAAGAGAAATTAAGGAAACACTCCCATTTACCATTGCAACAAATAGAATAAAATACCTAGGAATAAACCTACCTAAGGAGACAAAAGACCTGTCTTCAGAAAACTATAAGACACTGATGAAAGAAATTAAAGATGATACAAACAGATGGAGAGATATACCATGTTCTTGGATTGGAAGAATCAACATTGTGAAAATGACTGTACTACCCAAAGCAATCTACAGATTCAGTGCAATCCCTGTCAAACTACCAATGGCACATTTCACAGAACTAGAACAAAATATTTCACTATTTGTATGGAAACACAAAAGACCCCGAATCACCAAAGCAGTCTTGAGGGAAAAAAATGGAGCTGGAGGATTCAGGCTCCCTGACTTCAGACTATACTACAAAGCTACAGTAATCAAGACAGTATGGTACTGGCACAAAAACAGAAATATAGATCAATGGAACAGGATAGAAAGGCCAGAGATAAACCCACACACATATGGTCACCTTGTATTTGATAAAGGAGGCAAGAATATACAATGGAGAAAAGACAGCCTCTTCAAAAAGTGCTGCTGAGAAAACTGGGCAGCTACATGTAAAAGAATGAAATTAGAACACTCCCTAACAGCATACCCAAAAATAAACTCAAAATGGATTAAAGACTTAAATGTAAGGCCAAACGCTATAAAACTCTTAGAGGAAACCATAGGCAGAACACTCTATGTCACATATCACAGCAAGATCCTTTTTGACCCACCTCCTAGAGAAATGGAAATAAAAACAAGAATAAACAAATGGCTACCTAATGAAACTTAAAAGGTTTTGCACAGCAAAGGAAACCATAAACAAGACAAAAAGACAACCGTCAGAATGGGAGAAAATATTTGCAAACGAAGCAACTGACAAAGAATTAATCTCCAAAATATACAGGCAGCTCATGCAGCTCAATATCAAAAAACAAACAACCCAATCCAAAAATGGGCAGAAGATCTAAATAGACATTTCTCCAAAGAAGATATACAGATTGCAAAAAACACATGAAAGGTGTTCAACATCACTAATCATTAGAGAAATGCAAATCAAAACTACAACGAGGTATCACCTCACACCAGTCAGAATGGCCATCACCAAAAAATCTACAAACAATAAATGCTGGAGAGGGTGTGGAGGAAAGGGAACCCTCTTGCACTGTTATTGGGAATGTAAACTGACACAGCCACTATGGAGAACAGTATGAAGGTTCCTTAAAAAACTAAAAATAGAGCTACCATATGACCCAGCAATCCCACTACTGGGCATATACCTGAGAAAACCATAATTCAAAAAGTGTCATGTACCACAATGTTCACTGCAGCAGTATTTACAATAGCCAGGACATGGAAGCAACCTAAGTGTCCATCGACAGATGAATGGATAAAGAAGGTGTGGCACATATATAGAAAGGAATATTACTCAGCCATAAAAAGAAACGAAATTGAGTTCTTTGTAGTGAGGGGGATGGACTTAGAGACTGTTATACGGAGTGAAGTAAGTCAGAACGAGAAAAACAAATACCGTATGTTAACACATATATATGGAATCTAAAAAAAAAAAAAATGGTTCTGAAAAACCTAGGGGCAGGACAGGAATAAAGGTGCAAATGTAGAGAATGGACTTGAGGACCTGGGGAGTGGGAAGGGTAAGTTGGGACGAAGTGAGAGAGTGGCATGGACACATATACGCTACCAAATGTAAATAGATAGCTAGTGGGAAGCAGCCACATAGCACAGGGAGATCAGCTGGGTGCTTTGTGACCACCTAGAAGGGTGGGATAGGGAGGGTGGTAGTGAAATACAAGAGGGAGGAGATACGGGGATATATGTATATGTATAGCTGATTCACTTTGTTATACAGCAGAAACTAACACACCATTGTAAAATAATTACACACCAATAAAGATGTTAAAAAACACTTTTTTAAAGATCTAAAAAAAAAATGAAGTATATTTACCATCCCTCGTCTAGAGATACTATGCCAGATATAGCATGCCCTCTCCTTGTTTTTAAACACAAAAAGCATACTTACAGTTCAAAAAGCGTTACAGAGAGTCGTCGAAAGTCAAGAAATAGAATGTCAACAGCAAAGTGTTCTTTCAAGCTTAGGCAAATTTCAGTAAAATTCAGTAATTTTAAGAAATGGAAGTTGTGTGGTAAAGCAGCTTCTGATTAGGTCTTCAAGGCTGGATGATAGCCCAGAGGTAGGAGGCTATAAATTTTAAGTTGTGAGTTTCTTCAGCAAGATTTACCAGTTGGAGTATATAGTAAGAGAAGTCTAATGGTTAGATTCATCTAAGGTTACAGTTTGGCAGGAAAAATAGAATTGATAGTAATTGTACAAAGGGGTCTAGGCAAGATAGAAGAGGACATAAAGTCAGAGAGTTGGGGGTAGAGCAGGAGAGAAGGAACTGACAGTTTCAAGAAAGATGAGGAATGTATTGGGAGAGAGAGGAGAAATGAAGGAGAAGCATGCCAAGAGTTAGATATTGAAATTTGAAATGTCCGAAAGCGGGGCAGTTCTAGGGGATGACAATGTTTAGGGTGTGGCCACAGGAGTGTTGGCTGAAAGAAACAGGAAAGAGCACGTCCCTGTGAAGCTGTGATTTGTATTGAGTTCTCATGTAGATATTTAAGTCATCCAGGACAATTACAAGTGTAGGAATGGGGTCAAAGCTTCAAGTCCTATGACAAAATGTTCAAGGAATGTGGGCAATTTTATTGCAACTGGGAACAAAAAGGGAAGCAAGTAAATCCCAGTAGCAGGGATTATGTAAGCATCAGATGCAATAATCAACCTAAAAGCCCCTGGGAAGGAGGAACAAGGAATTGTTTGGAAGGGATAGTGGAGAGCAGGAGGGATACAGCCACTTGCTTCCGGGACGATGATGCCTGGAGAAGACGCAATGAGGCAGAGCCTTTGAGGAAGAGCTGAATACACATAAGATCATGGTGTGAGTATGGGACGAAGGGGTGGGGGTGTGTAAGGTGGGCACAGTGGAAATAAACGGCCAGGGGTTCAAAAGAACAAAGATGGGTTTGGAAAGCCAAGGCCTAGGGATGAGAACACAAAAATGGAAAAGAGACCGAAAAGGCTTGGGTTTATGACAATGATGAACGGTGGCCAGGATAAGGGTCTTGGTGTTCATTAGCTGATTTTAAAACGCTGACTTGGATCTTGGATATAAAGGCGTGTCCCTGTTGATGCAGAGAGAACGCAGTTATGTCTGAGGCCAGATGACCATCTCTGCCCTGTGGCTGACTTCTGTTCTTAAAAGCTGAGCTGTCTTTTGTGGAAACAGGCATAGCCGGACAGGAGCTGCGGTGACCTGCCCAGAGTTCTTCTATGGACACAAACAGATTTGTGGAAAAGGGAGCGGCATCTTACTTGAAGGTTACTAGGCAAGGGCATTAACTATCAATTGGTGTTAACCAGTTTATCTGGGTTGGAATTCAGGGTTGGCCTCTATTCTCAGCAGGGAGCTGGAGTGGAAGGTGTGTGGACCAGTCAGGAGTGAAAGGGGGGCTGGGAGAGTGTGGAAAGAGAAGGTAAATCTCTATCAGCTACATGCTCACACCAACCACTAGGACTCCTCTGGCCACGGAAAGCCATACACACAGGATTCAGACCCTGTCACTTTTGGCAAGAATTCCTCAAACATTTCCAAGTCTAGCCCCCTGTGATTGCATGACTGTGTGTAATTAAGGCAGCGGGACAAGGGTGAGTCGGGGCATGGACCACACAATCACGACTGTGAACACATTGAGCACTGAAGCCACTTAGGTGCAAGTCCTTTAAAGATGACCTAGTGGACAGTATATGAATGTTGGTGACAGGTTACTGTACCCACTAAAGGGGAGCAAATGCATCCTCTTCTCTGGAAAGTGAAGCCTGAGGTGGACACATTTTACCCGACCTCCTATCTGCTTTGAACAGCTATCTGAAGAGTTTGGGGGTGAACAGCCAAAGATGTGAGCCGCATCCTGAATTGGATGAAGACACATACCTTAGGTTTTCAGCATATAAGTCAGGAGGGTCGTCAAGACTTGTCTCCTGGAAGCATCCTTAGGATAGGTTTTCCACTCAGCATGGAATCGCTCAGAGCACTGCAAACTGCAACACGTCCCAACTGAATTCAAGAAGAGAGAAGAGGGGGGAACCTGGAAAAACCTAAATCAAAATTGACCTTTAAGACCTATTAAAAGGTGACTGTGCTAAATAAAGGCTAAATAACATAGATGCAAATAGCAACCAAATGTTACCCTCTAGAGAACAATGGCACTGTGACATTAATAATACACATAGCAGACTGGGAACATAGGTCAGGTTTTCTTTGTGGGAAGTGACTTTTTTTTTTTTTTTTTTTTTGGTTTTCATAATGCGAGAAGCTGGGTTTGTAATTTTGTTTCTGACTCAGTCATTTACAGCAATCTATTCAGGTACCAGTATTATTCACCCGTGTTTTAAGTAAAAGGTAGATGAAAAAAATGTGATTGTAAGGCTCCAATATTTGATTCAGAATAAAGTTAACTTTCCCTTTTGAGAGTATATCTGTAGCTTTTTATTTCAATTCAAGTTCAAATTAGAGCTGTATGAAGCTTATTTTTTTCGAACAGGAATTGAAGTATGTAGAGTACTTTATGTTCTCTTTTTTTAAGTGGAACTTGAAAGAGAAAAGGCTCAAGGAAAGTTCTCAAGGAGGTGTCATCATTTCCCTGTGGCCCTCTGTCTTGTCTTGTAAGTTAGTTGACACCCAGCTCCCCTGCCTGCACCCCTCACCACCTTTAAGGTGGGCCTCACAAAAACAAACCAGATCTCAGCGAAATGAAATTTAGTGAAATGAAGTGAGGATCTGGGTCAGGAAGGGTCCTCGGCCACCAAATAGAATGGATATCTGCCTTCAAAAGTTTCAGTTTTATCCAAAAAAAAAAAAAAACTCAACGATAGCCAAACTTTTGACCTATTTAAAACATTTCCATGGAAATTGTTTATATATATACACACACATAAATATACTTTAGCTCATATGGAAATTGGTTCTATATTTAGTTTATATACTTCCTTCCACTTAATCATTGTAACGTAATCCTTCCTGATGCAATTAAATCCCACTTCCTCTGCTTCGGTAATTAATGAAAAAAAGAGAACACTTTTTCAATTTGCCAGTGTTTCCTTCCCAGGCTGCACATCTTTTAGTTATCTGTTTTTTATTAACATGAATGAAAACTCAAATGGGAAACTTAGCAAACATGGAATTTTATTGTGTAAGCCTCAGTTAATCTCTGATGAGGTATTCAGTCTCCATTTCTATAATGTCAGTTAACTGAGTAACAATGAAAATCGATTCCAATTTCTATCAATGCTTAGCAAGGTTGATGGGTTAAGGTCCATGGAAGCTAGTATTTTTATTACACAAATTCAAATGCAATTGATTCTTCTCTACCATTTTGATACCAGACATAAAACTTTATATAATACATTATCCTTTTCCTACTACCTCTTACAGTATTTTATTTTGAAGTTTTGGGAGATCTCAAGCTGTGTTTTCCAGACCCCAAAGCTAAGATATGCACTAGGATTGATGTGCTTTTTGGAGACAATTTTTTTCTAAAGTCTGGTTTTTATCCAAGAATTATTTCCTTCATGAAGCTGTAATCATGAAATACTTTTTCCAATAAAAATCCTTCAGTGATATACCAAGAGCTTTTGCAACAGTTTATTACTACAGAAAGAAGTCATTTAAATCCAACAAAGCACCATCCTCATTTAACCTCCTTTATGAAGAGGTGAGCTTAGCTATTATAAAACATCTTTCCAAGTTTGGGCTTAAAAACAATTATGCAAACAAATAAAGATTTGACATTGGGTAAGAGCATGGGTTTTGCTTTGGGAAATTTTGAATCTTTGCTCTTTTATTTGCTAAGCTGCCTAATCTTGGGAAAATTAACTCTTATCTTCCCTCACCTGAGAAAGGGAGGAATATTGAGCCCCCCAGAGGTGCTAGTGAGGAATAAATGTCATAATGTAAATAAAATACCCAGTCCGGCAGCACCACAAGCATTCAACAGATGGTAACTGTTTATGTCAATTTAGCTATATTAGTTTGCAGTTATATCAGTCAGTTGAGTTATTTTTTATCAATTGTGTTATGTTAGTTTGCAGTTGCAACCTTTCCTTTATTTTTAGTTTCATTTATAAAAAAATGTTTAGCAATGAAAATAGGATAGGAAAGGTTACCCCCTGAATTTATGAAAAATCAAAAGGAAAGAATATTTACAAAATTATTTATCCTATTATATACTGTATGAATTATATAATAATTGTATATTATTATACACACATACATAAAATATTAATAAAGTTATATATTTTATTATATATTTACATATGTAAAATTATTATTTTATTTTTAGCTTACAGCAATGTACTAGTGTTTAATTACTTTCCAAGTGGTTTTTCATAAGTCAAATGGCATCAGTTAGTTAAAACTTACAATGTGTAATACGTGTGTTATGGCACGTAAGATTTTCTGGACATAAAAGTATTAAAGTAATAATCACCTGTGACCAAGTTCATACAAATTGCAAGTCAAGGGATGTCCAGTACATTAATGAAGTTTTGTAGAACAATTGGAATCATTTGCCTTGACAAGATTCATTATCCTTATGGTAATCTGAGCTTCCTATAACCACGTGGATTCAAGAGATCAGGGAGCGAACTACAGCCCCTCTAAAGGCAGAGCACCTGTGGTGGCTCCTCTGACGTTTTCGCATAAGCCCTACCAGTCCTTCTTGCTGAGATGTCTGGGAGCTCTCCTAGGAATGCTGGGAGTTAAACCGGGGAAAGAATAATCTGTAATCAAATCCAAACGGTGAAGTGCAAGCCAAAAGGAGAGACAGAGTCACGTGAGGGTTAGAAACTCAGCACCAGGAATGTGGCAATGAGCAAAGTCAGTTTGAATCTAGCAAGTTCTACATACAACAAGTAGAGACCGAAAAGCACCTGATGTTTTTCTTTTTCATTTCCTTATTTACGAAAAATTTCATTAGACACTAATTGCATGTTTTGTAGATGCTCTGCTCTGCTTTAAATATAGACATGAAAGAGTTTGGGTTTTATTCTGTGACAGTTGGAATGCACACACAAAATAAGTTTTGAGCAGGAGAACATTGGATGGGAATTTCAGAAATATTCATCTGGCAATAAGATGTCAGCTCAATTTAAGGTCAAGGTTTAACTGTTACAAGCAATAATTTCTAGAGAAAATAGTCAAAGTATGACTTGGGGAAATAAACATAGAAATGGAAATGAAGAGAAAATAAGGAAATTTATCTTGGAAGTAGAATTGGCATGGATTGGCAACTGGTTAGATGTGAGAGATCTCTCCTTAATCTATTTTTTTCCCATAATTCTTAGAGACATAGTCAATAATTGTTGGCTATACTACAGGAAATCTCTTGTCTTTTGCATGTTTTGCCAAATGCTCTTTTTCCTGTTTTGAGTCTAGAGCCAAGATTCTAAATTTTATGATACAGTAGGGAGTGTTGTAAGCGCCAGGTGGTGAGTACGCTCCAAGCACACCTATTAAATGCTACGACTGTAGAAATCTAGAAAGAATAATCAACAAAACACACAATTTAATGTTAACTTAGCAAAGCGTGTATAGTATTTGCTTTGTTTCCCCTCTCCCTGCCACCACATTTTTGGTTTTATAATTCATCAAAACATCATTTGGGATGCCTGGAGATTAGAAATCGCTTTCTATACAGCTTTTTCTACGTTCCTGTTTACTGTCCATGTTATAATGGACTCTGGTCCCCACAGCTGAGACCCTCAGCTAGGCAGTTTCTGATTTCAGCAGGAGGTCTTCAGTACTTTAAGACACCACGTGAAGCCTTTGCCAGTTTCTGAGGTTGTGAGCAGAAGGGGATCTTCGTTGTATTTTCTCATCATTGCTGTCTTTCCCCCACCTCTCTCCATGGCTTTTGTGTTGAGGCATAGAGTCACTTCCATTCCCTTTTTGTAGACTTTGCCCCATTTAAACCCTCAAAGATTTCTCTGCCCATAAGCTCTATTCCTACTTCTTTCTAACTTCTATAATCTTTCACCACACTTAGATGGAACGCTTTTCCCACTTCATTTATAATAGTTTATCAAGCACCATTTGGTTTTGGCCTTGGAGGGCTGATGGAAATCAATGAAAAACATTTCCTGCTTCATAGGGAAGTGGAATCTAAGTTCCAGGTTCCATAGAAGTAGACTGGGGAGCTGGCTGTCCCCCAGGAAAGGCAGAGATGCGGGAGACCAGAGGCAGCTGCCTGCAGTCTTGTTGACACTTCCGTGGATGGTTATGTTGTTGGCAGATGGTGCCTTGATAGATGTTCACTGTGGTGTTGAAAATGTTGTGAGCACTGAACCACGGGCAAGTCTTTATTCCCCTTGTTTCTGAAGCGACAAGAAAATATTTTCTGTCTCTCAAAACACTGCTGCAGATCCCCTGAGACTAGTTCAAGAGTGGAATTCTGGCCATTTTAGATTCCCACTCTTACGAAGTGTAACTACAGGGACCGAGAGACCACCCTATCTGTCTGTCTGTCCATCTGTCTATCTGTCTGTCTATCTATCTCTATTCACTTATTTATTTGGGGAAGCCATCCCTAGTTCTATTTTTATTAGAACTTTTGAACTATTTTATGTTTCCTGGCTGAACGGAAAAATGAGAACAAATAAATAAATACACAAATGAAGACTTCCTTAGCAGTCATCGGTTTGGATTGAACTGTGATTCATCTTGGACACAAGCAAATAGCCACCTGTCTCAAAAAAGTCACACCAAGTTCTGCTCTAGCAGAAACTAGCTGGGGAAGCCTAAACAGTAAGCTACAGCTTAAATATAGGCTGCAAATGGTTTCCTTTGTTCCTCTGGAAGGAGAGTGGTTTGAAAGAGGAGGAGTTGGGTGACAGAGCTCAGATACTTCTCATTTAAAAAAACTTCGTCGATATTATTTTCCATAAAATTTCTGTTTCTCAGGATTCTTTTAAACATTTTTGTCAGCAGCATAGCTAGGCATTGTTGATTTGTGCCTTCAGAAGCCTCAGAGCAAAGTGATGAGAGGACCAGCAGGTGCAGTTCAGCCCCATTGTCTGCAGCCGGGATTGTTTTATTGTCTGTTACTTGGGGTTGTGTGGGCCAAGCTATTCCATAGATGTCCATTCTTCCCTCTCATCTTCGTATCAGTGTTCTGTTCCTGCACCTGTATTCTATTATCGCTTTGTACACAGGTCACCTATAATACCCTCCACATCATGTTCTAGTTTTCTGTTTATACAGAAAAGCCAAACTGCTGACTCATATAGCATGTAATTTATAAATAAGCGAATTCTCCATCCTTGATTACAGTAGGCAAAATAATGACAGCAAAAATATATTTTTCTTCATGGTTCAAGACTAATCATTGGGGACTCTCCATTCAAATTTGACTATAGAAGGATGTTGTATAATTCATTATCAAGATATATATGATGGTTGGGAATGAAAAGTTTCCTTCTATCCTTCTAGGTTCTTCTGGCTGGTCTAAGAATTCAATTGACATGAGACACGTTAACAGGAGAAAAATCAAACAAAAGTTTAGGAAACATGGGAAAAACCCAGGAAAACTGAGTAACTTGCCCAAATAGTCTAAGCCTTCACCTTAAATACCATCTTCAGCTAAAGACAAAAGGGGATGTTGGGAGTAGTGGATTAGGACTTCAAAGGGGAAGAAGGCAATTGACATGGGGGTGAAAAAGCAAGTGTTTGGGAAACAAAGCTTTGTTGGACCATGCAGAGACAGTGGGGCACAAAGGGAACTCTGATCTCCAGGCTCTGCTAGTTTCCCCACCACACCTGGCCCGTATTCTTTGTAGATATCTCTGGTGATGCTCTATTCCGGGAACAGACCCTTTATCTAAATTCTTTTAGGTATTTAAGGGGGAGGTAACAAGTTCCTGAGTCTTCTGTTTTCTTAAAAATAGTTAGCTTAATCTTCATTCAAGAGACACATTTTGAGGTGGCAAATTTTGCTCCCCTACAACTTTAAGGGCATTTCTGTCCATTTTGCAAAGCAAAGCATACAATAGGAATTGGCATCTGACCCATAATTCAGAACTGAGATTTATCAAAGGACCTCTATCACACATAATGATAATTTTACCTGGTGAACACTAGAGTTAATTGAAAGATCTGAATCCAAATCTTAATTCTTACATTTTGTAGCTTTGTAGATGTGGGTGAGTTTTTGAGTTTTTATTCTCCCACCTTTAGAAGGAACCAGCAATAGGAACTGACACATAGGATTAATGTAGGGATCAAATGAGGATTTATATAAAGTGTTTAAAAACAAAGTGCTATGTATTTGTTGTTAGAGTGGTTGAGAAGGCATAGGTCTTTAACACTACACTTTGCAAAAAGTATCTGGTTCTTCTATTTTCTGTGATATGCAAATAAAAGTTGATCTTTCAGGAGACTGCATCTCCCCCAAAATAATTTTTTCTTTACTCAGAAAAATAGATAAATGATTCAGAAATACTTAGGAAGGGAATGTCAGTTTTATTAAAAATATTTGGTAATGCTTTAATTCAGTGGTTTGTGGTTCTACCTGTAGTTCCCTTTTCAGTTTCACATCCAGTTAGACATTTAGAAAACTGGAAGGCTCATTTGTTTATTTCTCTGTTTTTGAATGTTTTAGAGGGTGGTTTACGCTTTTAAATTATTAAAAATCTGATTAATTGGTTCACAAATGGTTTTCGTTTTTAAAAAAAACTGTACTGATTATATTAGATGTATAGTTCAAACACTGAATTCCTGTTTTAAAAGTTTGATAATACTATTACCAAATTTAAAATCAGAAGAAGTCATAACTAAGAATCCTTCTTTAAGATTCTTGGTTGAAAAATGGATTTGATCATTGTATGTACGCACATGTTAACTTGAATTTAAGTATCATTGTTACACTCACACAATATCTTTTTATCGCTAAGTTGTAACCAGAAGAAATGCTATTTGGTTTTTTCATATAAAAATATAATCCAAGTGGAACTTAATTAGTTGAAATCGTGTTTTGTTTTATTCATGGCCTTGGTGTGAAGGGCGTTCGCTTTGTTGGCTCGGCCCAATACTCTCCTGCAGCCTGGTCGATTTGTGGTGATGTGCTGTCTCTCTGTCCTCAGCAAGAGGGTAAAGAGTAAACACAGATTGCTCTCGTTGAATTTATAAAATACTGTGAACTGGAAATCAAGTTACGAAGAACACCATGACTTACAGGAAAGGTTAGGACACAGCAGAGTAACAACACTGAAACAAAATGAAGCCCCACCTAAGATCCTAAGAGAGGGTCCCATTCCATCATGGCAGACTAGTTCCCCTCTTCCCAAGACCACCCCTTACCATCCTGATCTCTGTCTCCATTTTTCAGGACCTCTCTGGATAGGACACTGAAGCATCCTCTTTTTTGAAAGTATGTTGTCAGTGACCTTGCCACGTATATGGCTTTACCTTTTGCCTATGAGAAAACTTCCAAATCAATCTATGATGTCCTGAAAAACAACTTCAGGGCGATAAACTACAGGTAGAATCAGAAATGAGTGTACTTAGTTCAGCACTGAGAAGTGGACACAGTATAAATGGAAAAAGCTCCATAGATAGGCACAAATCAAAAAGATAGTTGCAGAGTACTAATTGCCACAAATCAGAAGACAGTCTTATGTACAAATAGTGCTTTATCTGTCCTTTTGACTTTGCTGTCAGTAGCCATTTTCAAACACAAAAGATGCAATAATCTTAAATACTTTGGAGCAAAGGAGTGTTTTATATTTTTTATGGCCAAAAGCCTAGATCAAGGTCAACTTTTGGTATTAAGCCCAAGTTTAACTGATGGTGGGTCAAGGTATTCAGTCAGCGACACACAGAGAATATCTGACATGCAGATATTTTGTGATATGTCCTCGTAGTTATTGCTTCATGTGAAACATACCTGAAGCTAATAGAAGGGAATTTCTTACTTGAATTGAGGAATGGAAAGCTTTTAGAAAACATAATATTATTCCCTCCAACCAACACAAAAATCCATGTGACTGTGATAATTTAACTAATAAGTACTAAGTGGATAAATTTTAGCAACTTCTATGTACAAGCTATGAAATTTTTAATGTCTTTAACTAAAAGGTTTTAAAATACAGTTGGAACGGAAATATTTTCTGACATATAATCCAGTATCTTTTATTGTTTATAAAATGAATGATGGGAAACTAAATGTAAACCCAGATATTGTTTTTATCTCTATGAAAGCATAAATTCCTTATTATTAAGCAACTGCAAAATCTTTTTATGAGTTTAATGATGTGGCTGTTATAACACTAGATTGAATAAACTGCTCATTCGTTTGTGTTTTTTGTGAGACAGTTTCATTAAGAACAGTTAAGTTGCATTATGTGAAGCTGTGATCAGAAATATTTCTCATTTAAATTGTAAAATGTCTGAACAGCATAGTATTGGGGAGAATTACATCTATATTAGTTAGAAGACTGAGTTTCCACCCTTGGATTTTTAGCAAAAATATTTTCATTATGTCTTAATTTAACTTTGCATCTTTAACTTTTTATTTACAGTAGTATTTTTGTACTGGGTGTCAGGGAGGGAGAAATTTCCCCCTCTACCCCTCTTGAGCTCTTGTGGCTGGACTAATAATAAAATTGTTACAAGACAGATTAACAGGAGAAGAAACAAATTTAATTCATGTGCAAGGAGATCTCATAGAAATGGGACCTAAGAAGTGGCCAAAGCAGAAGGCTTTTATATTTTTTAGACAAAGAAACAATAAATTTAAGAGGAATTGACAGGACAAAGAAATGTAAGTGGCATGGTTAATTAGTAAGGAATTTAAGCAAAGTTTGGGCTTGGGTAGTAAATTAAGAAAGAAGTAACAAGGTTTGTTTCTACAGGCTTCTGGGCCCGGAATCCCCTGTCTGGTGATAAGGATGTCTTTCTACATCCTTGTTCAGAGAGGGTACCTTTCACATGGGAGATTTATTTCCTGCTTTCGGGAAACAGAGAGGAAGGTCAAAGTGTCCCTCTTACAATGGCTGTTTCTTAACTAACTTTAAAATAATCAATATGCCATTGAGGCATTGTTTGGGGCAGCCTGTGCTGGTCCCCAACATGGGTTTATTATTAAAGACTTGAGTTCTGAAAATTTGTGAGCAGCAAGTTCAAAGTGACCTTCAAGGTTAAGTGGAAATCTTCTCTTTTTTTCTAGCAAACTCCCTCTCTCACAGCTGTCTTTCCAGAACATTACCATTTTCTCAAGTTCTCTTTCTCACCCATTCTTGTGCCAATACTGTGGTGTTTGCTTTTAACCCATCTGGGTCTTTATATTCTAAGTGGATATGTAAAGTACAGTTGGATCTTGTTTGTTTGTTTGTTTGTTTTTAGCAATATAGTAATTTTTGTCTTTTGAGTGTTTATATTTAAATTGATAACTGATACAGTTGGTTTATTTTTTTTAACATCTTTATTGGAGTATAATTGCTTTACAATGGTGTGTTAGTTGCTGCTTTATAACAAAGTGAATCAGCTGTACATATACAATCCCCATATCGCCTCCCTCTTGCGTCTGCCTCCCACCCTCCCTATCCCACCCCTCTAGGTGGTCACAAAGCAGGGAGCTGATCTCCCTGTGCTGTGCAGCTGCTTCCCACTAGCTATCTATTTTGGTGATACACTTGGTTTAACTCTATCTTCTTGCTATCAGTTTTCTACTAGTCCAATGTGTTCTTTATTTGATGTTATTTCTCCTTTCCTAACTTCCTTTAGAATAATCAAATATTTTTTATTGTTGCATTTTTCTCCTCTGTTTAGTTCTAGTTCTAATTCTTTGTGCTTTTGGTAGTTGAATACACATTTCAAAATGCCTTCTTATTACCCTTAAGTAAATACTTGCACCAATTTCTGAATGATACGAGAACCTTACACAAGCTTATGCCCATTTTACTTCTTCCCACCAAACTGACACATCTTTGAGAGTGAAAAAGTTATGCTGTTAATAATTGTTACCAGAATTGGCATAGACTGGGAATATGTTGGGGCAATTCAGGACATGGAGAGACCCTGTGGACCCTGAACAACAAAATGGAGTCACTTATGTCAAAGGGATGTAAAGTGGAGGCAGAGGTCATTAAGGACGCAGAACTTACACACATCCACACCTGGAGGCAACATAAACTTCTGATTTAGCCAACCAGTCAGGCCACCTGGAGCTCATTTTCTTCAGTCTCTGGAAACTGCAGCTTAACCACCAATCAGCTGTCGACAGGTAACTGAATGCCTGCCAACACCAACCCCTGTTCCGCAAAACTACCTAAGTTACCTCTCTGGAATGTCTTTGTTCTCTTTCTAAACCGCTGCCATTTCT
The DNA here is from genome assembly GCF_949774975.1 of Lagenorhynchus albirostris. Lineage (NCBI taxonomy): Eukaryota > Metazoa > Chordata > Mammalia > Artiodactyla > Delphinidae > Lagenorhynchus > Lagenorhynchus albirostris. The sequence continues at coordinate 13,383,646 of NC_083111.1, forward strand.
ACTTCCCTTGGAGCTTCTTTGAGTTGCTGCTCAAATCTGTGCTTCCCGAATTGCAATTCCTAAGACCCTAAATAAACCCTTTTCTCATCTGCAGCTTTATGGTCGGGCCACCCAAGATGGCTGCCCTCTTGCTCTCTATCCATCCCCTGCTCAACCAGTGCCTGCTTCACCTGCACCTGCACCCTACTCACGTGACTAACCTTCCCGCATACTTGTCCCCAGAACCCAGCTAGTGATTGTTCTAACCTTTAGATCAGAACATCTCCACCACGATAGCTTATCAAAGGAGTGGTAATGGGTGTGCCCCTCTTCTAGTTTCCCTGGTAACTGATGGGCCAACCTGACATCAATTCCCCCTATAACTGGTAACCTCCCTCACCTCCAGGGAGCAAAGACTGCTACCGTGTCCTGCCCAGCACCTACCCAAGCCTCCCACCTTGGCTGAAGTTCTAGTTTATTTGGGTGTCCTCTGTTCCTGGCTTCTGTTCTTGGGACTTTGTTTCCTGTTTTGTCTTGGTGAGTAATTACTCCTGGCTTAATGGGAAGTTTGTTTTAAGGGTGAGACTGTTGCAGCCTCCTCCTAGTACTCTTGCTGGTTTTATGTACAAGAACTATGGTCCCCGGCTTCCCTGGTGGCGCAGTGGTTGAGAGTCCGCCTGCCGATGCAGGGGACGTGGGTTCGTGCCCCGGTCTGGGAGGATCCCACATGCCGCGGAGCGGCTGGGCCTGTGAGCCATGGCCGCTGAGCCTGTGCGTCCGGAGCCTGTGCTCTGCAGCGGGAGAGGCCACAACAGTGAGAGGCCCGTGTACCGCAAAAAAAAAAAAAAAAAAGAACTATGGTCCCTCAGCCTATGAGTACTTATCTCACTGGACTATGATTACCTGGGATGATTTACAATTAAACTGGCCAACTTGGGGCTCCTTTGAAATTCCTAAGTTATTTGACCTGGGCAGTCCATTAGAAAAGGGATGTAAGACAAAGCAGTCCAAATGGGAAGCTTATTTCAATGGCATTTTGAGACCTCAAAATGAGTTAGCTATTCCCAAATTGCTTCCCTCCAGGACACTAACTCCAAATTATCTAAGGCTAATTCTGACTAAACTCAAAGAATACTGACTAAACTCAAAGAAACTACTAAATGTTCCTCTGTCTCTGTTTTCTTCTCCTGCTGGTGCCCACCTCCTCCACTTCTCTCAGCCCATCCCCCTCTCTACCCAGCTCTCAAATTTCCCTTCTATAATGCTGAGGTTGATTCCTCGCAAAAGACTAGCCAGACTGCGCCCTGCTGTAATGACAGCCCCTTTGAAAACCATGTGTAAAATGTAGTTGAAGGGTGGATCAATGTTATCTCTTACAAATCTTTGCAAAACTGGAAATGCAGCTCCAGAGGCAGTTCAAATCCCACCCATTGCTTTCCACTGAGCCCCACACCTCTCCTATTTATTTAAAAAGTCATGTAACCTCTTCGGTAGCTCTTATCCAGACCATCTCCAATTCCTAAGACTGAAAAATAAGGAAAAGAGACCGCTTTAAACACAAACTGCTGAAAGGATTCTCTCCCAAACAGCCTCCTTAAAATTGCTTGTCAAGGTCAAATAAACATCTTAAAAGCCTTCTCCACAAGCAATAAAAGACTTCAGCCATCTGAGTGGGTAGACTTAATTTATTCTAACAGTTTTTTGTAAACTAGTGAGTTTTGTATTGTACCTGATTCGTGACTAAAATTTTAAAATGAAAACTATGGTATTTCTATCTGTATGTATGTACGTCCATATACGTTCATTATAGATGTGGTATTTTTCTACCTTTGGATGGTATAGCCAAAATTAATTTGTAAGAGAGTTTATTTATTTGGATTAAACAAATAATAAGCACTTATATAAAATTCTCAGAAATAGAAACAAACCCAAATGTTTTTCAAGTTCCCATGATCAAGGATTAATCCTTAGTAAATAAAAGCTAGTTTAAATTTGGTTTACTTAATACGGACAAGTCTTTAGAATTATTAACATTAAGTATAATACTTTCACTGTACCTAGGATTACTACAAATTTTTCAGCAAGAAAAATAACTTGGTAAGTTGGAATTTTCATAAGTAAACTAAATGTAAATGAGATAAGAATTTTTAGGTGAACCTTTAAGAATAATTATGCTTTTCTGTTATGAATACCTAAAAATAGTTTCCCCAAATCTTTCTGGTAACTTGAAACTTTAGAGTTTTGCTAGGTTAAGTTAAATGATGGGAATTCATTGGAAGTCTATGTTATTTCAAAATAAGATAAAATACTGAAACGTTGTTAAAGAAATCTAAGTTTACCTACTTTTGTCTTACTACAGGAAAACTAAAGACGTTTGGGTCTATTAGAAACATGTTTTGTACCACTTTGAGAAAAAAATACTGGTATAACAAACAGTTCACAATTGCTTAGTTTTTACTAAAAATTAAGGTTTCTAAGGGTTAAGAATTCTAATTAATATATGTACTTAAAACTACTAAAATTAATAAGGAAAACAATTTCATATGCAAGGAAATTTTTTTAAAAGGTCTAAGGAATGGAAGACCCATTTTGTTAAGAAGAAGAAAATGATTTTGTCCTAACAGCTGGTTATTTCTAAATGGGAAAGAAAGAAGGAGACAAATGGGCGTAGAAAGTTGTAAAAGGCTTGTGGAAAAAGGGATCTTTAGAAAGGAATTTTATGTGTGGTCAGGACTGGCTGAAATTGGATTAAATTAAGTAAATGAGTTTTAACTTCTCGGAAATATTTTTTTTTTCTTTTAACATCTTTATTGGAGTATAATTGCTTTACAGTGGTGTGTTGGTTTCTGCTTTATAACAAAGTGAATCAGTTATACATATACATATGTTCCCATATCTCTTCCCTCTTGCGTCTCCCTCCCACCCTCCCTATCCCACCCCTGTGGGTGGTTACAAAGCACCGAGCTGATCTCCCTGTGCTATGCGGCTGCTTCCCACTAGCTGTCTACCTTATGTTTTGTAGTGTATATATGTCCATGCCTCTCTCTTGCTTTGTCACAGCTCACCCTTCCCCCTCCCCATATCCTCAAGTCCGTTCTCTAGTAGGTCTGTGTCTTTATTCCTGTCTTACCCCTAGATTCTTCATGACATTTTTTTTTCTTAAATTCCATATATATGTGTTAGCATACGGTATCAGGAATATTTTTGTCTGTTGTCTTTATAAATCTCCGCCATTTTTACTTCCCTGAGAGCACGTTTGAGTTGCTACTCAAATATTCCTCCTGAATTGCAATTCCTAAGAGCCCAGATAAACTCTTATTTGTAGTTTTCTGCGTTTCTTGGTTGACAAGCCTGTTTATGTGGCCCTCCTCTGACTAGAACATACCCCTTTCGAAACTGCCACTGTTGTGAACAAAATCAGCACAGAGTAACGATGGAGATAAGTTGGGGCCGGGTCGGGGCCGGGAGGGGGTCACAGATCATGAGCCCAGTCCTTGATCTGCCACTTTCTAACTGTGTAATTTTTGGCAAATTAATTAAACTGTGCTGCCTCAGTCTCATCACCTGTGAAACAGGGATTAAAATGTGATCAGATGAGATCAAACTCATGTAGATGTTATGAGGATTTTTTTAAAAAAATGCTGAGGGGGCTTCCCTGGTGGCGCAGTGGTTGAGAGTCCGCCTGCAGATGCAGGGGACGCGGGTTCGCGCCCCGGTCCGGGAGGATCCCGCGTGCCGCGGAGTGGTTGGGCCCGTGAGTGGTGGCCTCTGAGCCTGTGCGTCTGGAGCCTGTGCTCCGCAGCCTGTGCTCCACAGCAGTGAGAGGGCCGCGTACCGCAAAAAAAAAAAAAAATTGCTGAGGGCACAAGACACTGCCTGGCATATAATAGTTACTTAACAAATGGTAGCAATATTTTTCCCCATCGTTTTTTTCATAAACACATACTTGCCTTAGCTGAAGTTTACAGTTTGCATTTTTGAGAATCCCCTGTTGTTCAAAGATTGGGAGGCACTGTCCCACCAGCCCAGCAGGAATGGCCTTCAGTCTGTCCCTGCTACTGATCTTTCTTAATGCACATTGAGCACAACACCCTTCTGCTTGCAAAGCTTTACAGGTTGGCCACCACCTGAGAATGAAGTCCAGACTTAGCACAGCACAGAATTTCCTTAGTCCTTCAGTGCCACTCCCTCTATACAGCCCACATTCTAACAAACTCAACTCTTGCTTCTCCCTGTTCAATAAATCACTCTTTGGGGCCTTTGCTTAGGCTACCTGGAGAGCACTTACTCTTCATGCCCAATCTCATCTTCGCTGTTTAAGTTTCTCTGGTCTTTCACAATTGAGTTAAGTTTTTCCTTTTCTCTGCTCCAATATAACCTAGTATAGGTAGGCAGCTCTGAAAACAAGATAAATAAGTGTTTGAGAGTTAACCTAATAACTGAGATCAACATGCCAAAGACACTTTATTTTTTTATTTTATTTTTAGTATTTTTTTAAGATTTTTCTTTTTTTTTGATGTGGGCCATTTTTAAAGTCCTTATTGAATTTGTTACAATATTGCTTCTGTTTTATGTTTTGCTTTTTTGGCCATGAGGCATGTGGCATCTTAGCTCCCCAACCAGGGATCAAACCCGCACCCCCTACATTGGAAGGCGAAGTCTTAACCACTGGACTGCCAGGGAAGTCCCTGCCAAAGACACTTTAGAGGTAACATTTCTCCAGTCAGAATCACGAAGTGCTACAATGGTGGTTCTCATCCCCAGAGAGGCATTTTTAAAAATTCGTTGGATGTTTTTTGTCATAACCATGATTGAACATACAGTCACTTCTGCTATAATGCTTGTTTTGAAACCATAAATTTATTCCAAGGAAATCAATATATTAGGGAACACATTTAGCATAAGGTGAATGTCACATTTGCTTTTTGCAAAATTTCATCAGTGGGAAAGCTAAGATAAGGTAAATGACTGCATCCGGTTGAATCCAGATGCATGAGAATACACAAAATACACACACACACACACACACACACACACACACACACTTCAAACATCTACCAGCTACCTCAGTTTACCATGTATGTTATCCTACAAAGTTATGTTTTATTGTTCTTTGGCATTTGTGAATATATATATATAGACACAGACAAAACACTTTTTCAACATCACAAGTCTGTTTAAGCATTCTGGTTCAAAACTCCAAGCAGTACTTACAAAAGAGAAACCACTTGAGGATCCTAATGGAAATTGTCAATTATCCTATTGGTGCTAGTAGTGTCGGGTTTAGTGGTTTCCAACATCACTGCAATTTCCAAAGTCTTCAGTTGCCAGATGAAACTCCCACTGCAGATGAGAAAGCTGGAAAAGAATTTCCAGCAATAATACATAAGTTAATTAAAGCAGAAGGTTATACATTGGATCAAATTTTCAATTTTGATGAAATAGATATCTGTTATAAACACACGCCGTGAAAGACCTGAATCTCAAATTCAAAAACGTGCACTGGGATTAAAGGCTGAGAAAGAGCTCTGAAAGGATAATGAGTCATACCTCTCTGCATCTGGTGTTACAATTCAGAAAACCCTCCTTCTAGTACCTCACCATCATTTTCAAGTTGCAGCCCTTCCCGTGCCCACTTCCCCAAACTCCAGGTCTTTTGGAAGGTAAAGTGCCGTATTTATCCTAGATTTTTTTTCTTTTCCTTTTTCTTTTTTTTGGCTGCGTCACGCAGCATGTAGGATCTTATTTCCTGACCAGGGATTGAACCTGTGCCCCCTGCATTGGAAGCGCGGAGTCCTAACCACTGGACCGCCGGGGAAGTCCCCTATCCTAGATTTTATGCACTTATTACCATTGAACATATATAAAATTGTGCTACCCTTTTTATTAGGTTTCTGTCTTTAAACATGTTGATGACAAAACTTAGCCCATTCTTCCCTATCATAAGCCCTATGGTTCTTAACTGCAGAATTTTGCATAGTAAGTGTTTTTTAAGGAGTGTGTATGTCATGTTAAAGTAGAACTAGCTGTACCACTGATACCTAGTGTGCAGATGTTAGGAATGGTAGACGTTGCCTATGTGGGAAACCCCCCAAATTTTATGTTGGACACTGCTTCCCAGTGTCCCTTTTGGCATAAGCATAGATGAAAAACTATATATAATTATCGGAGCCTAGAACCCAACTCAATTTTACATATAGACTAAAAATGTTTTTGAGTAGTTTATTATTAAACTGAATTTTCAAGAAATGTCATTACCATGTAAATTAAGAGGGGATTTTTTTCTCAAGAATTGTTCATCATCTGGGGAAGGCAGTCTCCTGATTGCAATGCTAATTAGGATTTTTTAGTCACCAAAAAAAAACACACACAAAAATGTAATAAACAAAACCCCACTGTCATCCATCTGCTTTTATAAGTGATACCTAGTGTGCAGATGTTAGGAATGGTAGACGTTGCCTATGTGGGAAAACCCCCAAATTTTATGTTGGACACTGCTTCCCAGTGTCCCTTTTGGCATAAGCATAGATGAAAAACTATATATAATTATCGGAGCCTAGAACCCAACTCAATTTTACATATAGACTAAAAATGTTTTCGGTTGTAAGGTCATAAAAATAAACCATGGGAACAAATAAACTCCATAAATTTCCAATTATAGGATTACCTATAATTTAGGTTATTACAGAATAATGTTAAAGATGGCACAAAACCTTCTAAAATTAACAAAAATGTACCTACCAAGAACACAGTTTTGGAACTTTGAGGTTCACGTACAGTACTCACTGGAGGAGCACGTACCTGTAGACTCACTAATTTTGATTTCTGCTGTTGTCCCCAATTCCAGCGCCAACTTCTCTGTGTTATGTGCATTAAAGTTTATTGTAGGCTCAACAAAAAGTTTACAGTTTGATGCCAGCATTTATTAGTGGTGTTACAAATCAATTCCAAAAAAAAAAATATGTTGGAAACACAATAGTCAGCACAAGCACAATCCAATAATTTGTGAGCAGTGTTGGCCACTTTCCACGGAGGAGTGCCTGGGGAGAATGGAGGGGAAACTTCACAGCTAAGTAGTCACTGGTCTTTTCACTTATTGGCTTTTAAATAGTGCAATATATTGTAGAGATATCCCCAGGTAAAGCAGGGGTGAAAAGGGCCTCAAAACATGGAAAAAGTAGAATACTCATCTCTATAATGTTCAATAAAATAATTCATTTCTGATATACGATGAGAAGATCATGGCCATGTTGAGTTTGAAAAAACTCACCATAATATTAAGGCTTTTGGCAATTTTCTCATAGCTGGGACATTTGTGATTTAAATCACCTAATTTAGTTCTTTGCTCCTTTTCCTTTTCAATAATGTTTTTTTCTTGTTTTATTCTAAAGCAACTGTGTATGTATTACCCATTCTTTAATAGAGATAATAGATTAAATGGAAATGCCAATGATTTATGATGATTGCTTCTTTGACATATGTAATTTAACTCTCTTGGTTATTTGAGATTCTATTGCATTCAGTTACTTAAAAAATATTTTCATGTGTAACTGTACATGTGACCTTATAATGCATTTCATTTGGAAAATGAGGCATCACCTAAAGTAGTATCTTTTTAAAAAATTCCCAGAACAGTAAATGATAATTGATAAAGCGTGCATTCATTTCAACTCAATTCCAAAACCTTGCTACATGTTCAGCCCTAAACTAGGTGCTACGTGGAATACAAAAGAATTCTACTTTAGACCGTGTAGGTGACAGTATGCAGTCTCTGAGCATGAATAGTTACATTCTTTGCTCATGAACAAAAACGTACACCTTGGGACTGAATATCAATCTTTAAAAATCGAACTTGGGATATTAACAAATGATAGATCAGATTTTCCTGCTAAAAGAAGATAATGAACAAAATAAACAAACAGATTTTAAAAGACAAACCCACTGGGATAATATGAGGAAACTGGGTGGAATAAGAAATAATCAAGGACCCAGTTTTCAACCTGGGTGTTCAGAAGAGGGAATGTTAATGCTTCAGCGACAATCATGTAAGATAGCTTTTTAAAAATAATTCAGTATAACAAATACCAATGTCAAGATAATTGCTGAAAAGCAAAGACGTCTGAAAATATTTGCTAAGCTAACTACAATTCTTCTTTTAAAACACTCAAGAATTGAATTTGTAAATCTAAGAAAAATGGGGACATTTAATCTTTATGGAAACCCCTAAAAATGAGTTCTGATTCATTTACAAGGAGCCAGTAAATTTACAGTGCTGGCCTTTCAGGGAGGTGCATAAGCCCCTAGGTTTCTATAGATGGGCATGAAGTGATGGTCTTGGCGAGGGTGGCAGTCATCTTCTGGGGTACGTGGCAACAGACAGCAGGGCACTAGTTTCTGGAAAGATCTAAGTAGAAAAAGAAGTAGAAAGACCCCATTCCCAGGAAACTAGAGTACCTCCTGAGCACCACAGGAGAGATTCATGTGCTCAGAAAAGAGAAATTAAGAGGGAAGTTTGAGAATCAAATAGACCCAGGTTCCAATCCAGACATATGATTTGGAGAAGTTACTATACCTTTCTAGTTTTAGTTATCTAGGCAGTAAAATATAGAAAACTGCAATACATATTCTGTATACTACTTTTGAGAATTTAATATGGTGCTTGGCATATAATAAACGTTGCCCCCCAAAATGCAGCTTGTGTACTAAAGTTGGTCTAATGTTGTGCTGATAGAACTAAGGAAAAGATGGAAGACAAAGGTTAGGGCAAAGCTAAATGTGGCAGGGGGGTGTTGATGGCTCCAAAGATAAAAGGATGAAAGGGCAAGTGAGGGCTGGTGAGCACAGCAGGTGACCACAGGAGCCAGTAGGGACTGGGTGAAGGAGATGCAAGGGTACCAGGAATGTCTTCAAATCATTAAGAATTGTGTTTGGATGGATATGTCTGCCTTTTCCCCTCCCCTGAGGACAGTGTCCATAGCTTTCACTGGCTTCTCAAAGGAATATGTAACTTAATTAAAAGGAGGAAACGCTGGGAGAGCATTTTCCTCTCTTCATGATTAAAGCACTGCAGTGGAAGACCAATTCATTCTCTTATTTTTAGGGGGCTTCTTTCCTGCCACAGCCAGCTCATTTAAGTAAAACAAACAGGTGCATGGATCTGCACAGCATGTTCATGGCTACTGAGTGTGAACTTGGGCTTCTCTCTGCAAGAAGTGCGATCAGCTGAAGAAGGTGTGACTGAGATGAAGAGATAGACTTTGACATTTACAGAAAAAAGATTGTCTGAGATTCAAAATCTGCGGTTGCATTTAGTGATCGTGGTGCTACTGAATCTTTTATCAAATTTGAAATTGTTTGCATTCGTGAGTACACAGCATTCTTGCCAGGTAAAGCTACTTTAATTTGGTGAGCTCAGGCCTGGAGTGTATTTTATTTCTAAATTTATTACTTTTCTCAAATTTATTCAGTTCAGGAGGTTGTAAAGTGGATGCCAATGCCTCTTATAAGGTAAAGATGTTGTTTACTTTGGCCAGCTTCAAACGCTTTTGGAAGGAGCCGGGTGTCAATAAATACAAATATAGTCGCACTGACTTCAATTTGGTAGAAAGAAATTTGGTTCTGATACTTTGAACTGCAGTTTTTAGCTCATGACCCCACTCCTCAGCTGTAATTCTACAAAAATTTTCCATTAAGGGCAGAGCACATTAATTTTATCTTTGAGCTAATATGTACACTTTATTGAAGTCTTTCATACGTTTTTAAAATTGTTATTGTTTTTTAGACTATCAGATGTAAAAATATATGAAGTCTATTCAAACATGGAATAACTCAGATTGTTGCTTTTTATAATCCTTTTCTTTTCAGTGAGATCATTCAAGTTTTGTTTCTCCCCTAATATGAGATCTCAACGAGCTTAAGCAACCAGGGGTGACATCACATCAAGTCATCTGGCTCAGGATAAATTTAGACAATATTTCTTAGTAACTGTTTTGGCTGAAATTCATACAGAATAACATCCTAATAGCTATTAATATGGTGAAAAGTTCACTGTCATCTATCAGAATGCATAGCACGCAAAGAAGATTCACCATCGTACATTTTCATTAAATTAGCACCTTTGACCCAAAAGTTCCAATACAAGAATTAACAAGAATAAAAACATTTTTGCATCAAACCCAAAAGTCCATGACATACCAGATCCATCTATGTCCCTTCATACATACATGGTCAATAGCTTTGTTTCCTTTTCATTACAACATTTTTTTTACATTAATATGTTTTATTTGGGAAAATTGTTCATATATATTTAAAGGTTTCTAGTTAATAAAATTCTATTTATTCTGATGGGAAGCTCAAACAAGTCTTTTTTAAAAATTTCTGTGCTTTATTGAGAAAAGGAACACTGACATCAAAAACGTGTCGCCACAAACCCAAATCAGGTCTCATATCTGTGATGTTATTCGTGATGACTAAGGTGATTATTGGTGAGCCTGGCACAGTGTAAGATCTGAAAGTCTTTCTGAACCACCAGGAAATGATTGAATTATTGAGATACAGAGGATATAATATGAAATCAGAAGAGCTGTTTTAGGCTACTGACTCGTCCACTTACTGACAGATCCTTTGTGCACTTTCCCCAGTCTCCCCTAATATTGAAATTTTACAAAAAATGGCACTTTATCATCACCAGAATGTTTGCATTGAACTTATTCACTTACCCAGTTTTACTTGTTCTCATTTATGTGTGTGTGCATTTAGCTGCATACAATTTTATCCACTACCACAAGGATCTCTTCTGTTGCCCTTTTATTATCAAAGCTACCTTCCTCGGCCCCTCCCCCATCACTAAGCTGTTCTCCATTTCCAAGTTTTGTCATTTCTAAAATGTTATACGAAATGGAGTCATACAGTTTGCAACATTTTAGGTTTGGCTTTTTTTCACTTAGCATAATTCCCCAGAGATTCACTCCAGTGACTGCTTGTATCAATAGTTCATTCTCTTTTATTTCTGAGTAGTATTCCACAGTGTTGATGGAATAGCATTTGCTAAACCATTCATCTGATGAAGAACATCTGGATTGATTTCAGTTTTGCATTTTTGTGAATGAAGCTGCTATGAACACTCACGTACAGGTTTTTATGCAAATGTTTTCATTCCCCTGGGTTAAATGCTCAGGAGTGCCATTGCTACACCACATGATAATTGCGAAACTTTTTCCAGAGTGGCTGTACTATTTTACATTCTAATGTGCAGTGTCTGAGTGGTCCAGTTCCTCTACATTATCACCAGCATTTGATATTATCAGTATTTAAAAGACTTTATCCATTCTGACATCCATGTAGTGATGTCTTATTGTGGTTTTAGTTTGCATTTTCTTGATGGCTAAAGATGTTCAGCATCTTTTTTTTTTTTTTTGGCGGTACGCGGCCTCTCACTTGTTGTGGCCTCTCCCGTTGCAGAGAACAGGCTCCGGACGCGCAGGCTCAGCGGCCATGGCTCACGGGCCCAGCTGCTCCGCGGCATGTAGGATCTTCCCGGACTGGGGCACGAACCTGTGTCCCAAACGCGTGTCCCCTGCATCGGCAGGTGGACTCTCAACCACTGCACCACCAGGGAAGCCCTGTTCAGCATCTTTTAATGTGCTTATGTACCATCTGTATATCTTTCTGGGGGAATTGTCTCTTCATCTCTTTTGCCTATTTTCTATTTTAATTGTGTGTTCTTTCCTGTTGAGTTTTGGGAATACTTTTATATGCTACACATTAGTCCTGTGTTGGATATCTGATTTACAAATAATTTCTTCCAGCCTGTAGTTTATCATTTAATCTACTTAATGCGGTCTTTTGCTAAGATGTTTTAAATTTAGGATAAAGTCTAATTTATCAAGTTTCCCTTTTATCGATTGTGCTATTGGTGTCAAGGCTAACACTTCCTTTGTTTTGCTCTAGATCCTTAAGATTTTATCCTATTTTTTCCTAAGAATTTTATAGTTTTACATTTTATATTTAAACCCACATAATTAACCAAATTTGAGTTAATTTTTGTATCAAGTGTGAGGATTAGGTCAAGCTTCATTTTTTTTTGCTTGTGGTTGTCCAATTGCTGCAGCACCATTTGTTAAGAAAACTGTGGTCGCTCCACTGAAGTGCTTTTGCACTTCCATCAAAATTAAGTTATATTTGCGTGGGTTTATTTCTGGGTTCCCCTTTTCATTCCAGTGGTCTATATGTCTGTTCCTCCAATACTAGACTATCATGAGTACTGTAGCTATAAAATTTGACTTTTTTGGTGAGAGTAATTTTAATCATTTCATTCTTCTTTTTCAAGATGATCCTAGCTCTGGTAGAGTCTATGAATTGCCATATAAATTTTAGAATAACTTGACCATGCCTATAAAATATCCTGCTGGGATTTTGATAGGAATTGCATTAAATCTACAGGCCAATCTGAGGAGAATGGCCGTCTTTACTACATTCATGAGTGTAACATGAACATGCATGTCTCTCTATTTATTTAGGTCTTCTTTTATTTATTTTATTAAGATTTTGTAATTTTCAGCATACAGATCCTGCACATGTTTCCTCAACTATATACCGAAGTATTTTTTTTCCTTTGGAATGATTATAAATGGTGTTAGGCTTTTGATTTCAGTTTCTGCATGTTTACTTTTAGTATACAGAAATGTGATTAAATTTTGTATGTTGCTCTTGTATTCTGTGACATGACTGAATGCACTTATTAGTTCTATGAGTTTATGTGTAAATTCCTTGGGATTTTCTATGTAGCTAATCATGTTGCCTTTAAATAGAGATAATTTTATTTCTTCCTTTCGCACTGGCATGCCTTCTATTTCTTTTTCTTCCCTTACTGCACTGAGTAGAGTTTATAGCATTATGTTGAATAGCAATGGTAAGAGGAAACATCCTTGTCTTATTCCTGATCTTAGGGGGAAATCGATCAGTCTTTTACCAGTAAATCTAATGGGTATATTCAACTGACATGTTCTTGAACAAATCAAATCATCAAATTGTATTCTGACTCATTTCGCATCTGTAAAAATAGGGAGAATCATAGAAAATATGTCTCTGAAATCTGTTTCTAGATAAACCAGTGATGGTGTGAAAAATGTAAACTAGCAAATGAGGGAGTTATTTTGGCAAAGACTCTCATGAGATTTTGAACCAGAGATTTCTTCAAGTTCACCAAATCAATAAATACTCAGAATATCTCACCATGTGACTTTAGGCTTTAGACATTTCAGTCTTCTCCTTGTCAATTTCCTATTCTATAATTCAACTTTTTAAAATGGATCTCAAAGATTCTTCCAGTTTTCTTTAACTCTGTGTTTTATAAGCTCTATTCTGGGCATTAGGTCAGATACAACGATTGAGACTGTTCTGTATGTGTTTAAAATGTCGTTACAGACATAAGATCTATACATGTAAAAATATTATTTAAGATATATTGTTAGAATCAAATTGTGGTCAAATATATGAATGAAAGCTTGCTAACTCCATGAGAGTAAAGACTGAGGAGTTGATTTTAATGCACTGTTTATCCCCAGTGTCTAGAGTAGAGGCTCAATGAACATTTGCTGAATTCATAATGGGTAGCACAGTAGAATTATAAAAGTTACATTTGATATGGTGCAATTTCCAATGAACAAAGAAGCATAGCTAACTAATCAAAATGGATGCCGGTTGGTATGCTGTACCAGTGTGCACCCTTGATATGATCCATGGGTGCAGATCCAGGAGAGGGAGAAATTGTTGGGTGGCTAGAAGAGGTGCCAATGGAGCTGGGCTTCAAAGATTAGTAGATTTCAAGTGCGGGGGGAGCGGGATGGTATTTAACTAGGGGAAATTATTTGAGTAAAACCACCAAGGTTAGAGTTGTGGAGAAAGCAGAACAATCTGGTTTAACTGGAGGATAGGAAAAGGAATTTTTAAACGTAGTTTGGCATCCAGGTATTGGAGGGTCTGACACTTATTACTTTTTACTGTTATCTAAATATTCGTGTACTTTTCCTGCTTCAAAACAATAATAACAATAAAACAAAAACTTCTGAATGTATTTTTTGATCATCTTCCTTTTCATTATATTATGTTAATTAATTTTTAGAAGTTCAGTTTTAAAAACCATTAACCATTTAATAAAAAGTGGAATAATGGTTCAAAATGTAGAAATTATTTATTATAGCAATACTTAAATGTTCTTATAAAATCAAATGAAACCTATTACCAATATTAAAAAACTGAAGGAAAGACATTGGCATATCTTGACCATGTTATTTTTAGAGCCTGTATAACCTATATTGGTTATCTCTTTCTATAGGAGGAAATGAAAACAGCTAGTAAAGTTTTATGTGGTATGAGTAATAAAGAGAGTGGGAGGGTCACTTTATGTGCTTATAAATAAATCATATTAAGACTCCTTCATATGTTTTACAGTCCTCCTCGACCCTGTTTTGATCTAGAAGGCATTGAAGAGAAAAGCAAGTGGGAGCCATTGTTTTGTTACATAGAAGAAAGGGCTAATAATTGTTAAATCCAGGACTTGGCCTCTCTTCTCTTTTTATGTTTTCCCAGCACTGTCAACTGGGACACAGACTGTCTTCTATCAGAATCTGGAAAAGTGAGACTTAATCACTGATTTTAAAAAATATCTGAAAAGGGGCTTCCCTGGTGGCGCAGTGGTTGAGAGTCCGCCTGCCGATGCAGGGGACATGGGTTCGTGCCCCGATCAAGGAAGATCCCACATGCCGCGGAGCAGCTGGGCCCGTGAGCCATGGCCGCTGAGCCTGCGCGTCCGGAGCCTGTGCTCCGCAACGGGAGAGGCCCGCGTACCGCAAAAAAATATCTGAAGGAAAAATTATTATTATAGAAACAGACAAAAACACACATTTCACTATTTGATTTGAACCTGGAATCTTATCGTATACATTGTATATACTGGCAAAGAAAGCCTGTGATAAGCGAGGCACCAAAATGTTTTTCTCGCTTAAGCAATACACAGGAGATCTCAAAACTGCACTATTGTGTTTTCTTCCACCCAATAGCACAATTGTTTCTTTCTAGGAAAATCAAAAGATAAAGAGTTGCCTCTAAATGATGAAAATGCAAATGTGGCATTCAGTCTTATTGTAACCTAAGTTCCTTTCTTTCTCTTAAATTGGGAAGGTTTGACCCAGCAAAATAATACAACGCATTCACCTTAAGAATTGCTTTCATGCCTTTAAGACGTTAATCGATCATCTCCTAACTAATCCAACTTTTCCCTCTGAAGGGCCATTGCAATTATTGGAGGGGAACACAAAAGCGTTTGGAATCCTCCTTTTCTTTAGTTTTAAAAGATGCTAATCTCAATGGTAATCTCCATAGGCCAATTTGTTAAACGGAAAATTAGTTTAATACTTGGGGAGTAGAACTTTTAATTAGTTCAGCGCCAACATCATTGTGGTGTTTGACTAATTGCAGTCATTTTCCCTTTTAAATCCTTTTCTTATCTCCTGTATCTTTCCAAAGCCCTTTAGCATTCTGTGATTTTTTTTACTATTATTTCATTCTTTCTTGTATCCTTATATCTGCTACGTGATCACTTACACTGCTCTTCGTGTCATTATTTTTTAATTTAGTAACATTTTTATTTAATCAAATAAATCCAAAATATTACCATTTCAAGATGTAATCCGCATACAAATGAATAATATATTTTATATTGATTTTTACTGAGTGTTCAAAATCCAGTGTATAATTTACACTTACAGCACATCTTGATTTCAAAGTTAAATTTTATCAGATTATTTGGTCTGTATTTAGATGTTATAAGATTTACAGTTGAAAAAGAGATTCACATGCCCAAGTTGTTCCAAATACACCTTAAAAATTTTCAATAACTGAATCAAATATCAGTTTTTAAAATTAAATATACACTAATGAAAATTAAATTTAAAAATCCCTTTCTTTTTATTGTAATAGAGCAGCTGTAAGATTTACATATAGGTTTCTGTGTGAACATAATGTTTCATTCTTCTAGGGTAAGTATCCAAGAGTGGGAATTTTGATTTCTTAACTTGAGGCATTTCAGGATTAGGTTTTGTTTTGATTACCTAGACTACTAAGGCATTAAAGCCACGTCAATCTAATGACCTTTTTAATTTAACAATTCAGTTAGATTATTTTGGCATCATCTGCATTTCATTCTAAGATCTCTTGACCTTTTAAACTGCTTTCTAAAAATTCGTACATATTAAGGTTCTTTCTTTGATCTGTAAAGTTCCAAGGGTTTTGATAAATGCATAGCATCATATGCCCACCACTACAGTATCATAAGAAATAGTTTCACTGCCTTAAATAAATCCTCTGTGCTTCACCTACCCTACCCAAACCCAACCACTGATGTGTTTACTGTCTCTATCATTTTGCCATTTCCAGAATACCATATAATTGAGATCATAAAGTATGTAACCATTTCAGACTGGCTTCATTTACTTAAGCCATATGTATTTAAGATTCCTCCAAGTCTTTTTGTGGCTTGAGAGCATGTTGCTTTTTACCATCAAGTGAGACTTCAGTGTATGGATGTACTATACTTTGTTTTTCCATTCATCTGTTGAAGAGCAACTTGGTCACTTCTAGTTTTTGGCAATTATGAATAAAAATGCTATAAACATTTGGATGAAGGTTTTTGTGTGGACATTAGTTTTTAAATCAGTTGGGTAAATCGGGAGTATAATTGCTGGATCATATGGTAAGACTATGTTTAGCTTTGAAAGAAATTGCCAAGTGGTCTTCAAAAGTACCACTTTGCATTCCTAGCAGAAATTAACAAGAGCTTCTGTTGCTCTGCATCCTCCCCGACAATTGGTATTGTCAGCTTTTTGGATTTGAGGGTAAAGTCTTAATCCAACCTGACCGCTGTCCTTATAAGAAGAGGGAGAGGCACTCGGGATGCATGCACACAGAGAAAAGCCCATGTGAGGTCACAGCGAGAAGGCAGCCATTCGCTAGCCAAGGGGAGCGGCTTCAGGAGAATGCAAACCTACCAACACTTATTCTCGGGCTTCCAGCTCCAGAACTGTGAGTAAACAACTTTCTGCATTTAAGCCATCCAGTCTGTGGTGTTTTGCTTTGGCAGCCCTAGCAAGCTAACATACTAGGTCTCATATGTTTTTCTTCTAGAAGTTTTATAGTTTTTAATTTGATATTTAGGATTATGATCCATTTTTTTTTTTTTTTTTTTTTGCGGTACATGGGCCTCTCCCGTTAAGGAGCACAGGCTCCGGACGCGCAGGCTCAGCAGCCATGGCCCACGGGCCCAGCTGCTCCGCCGCATGCGGGATCTTCCCGGACCGGGGCACGAACCCATGTCCCCTGCATCGGCAGGCGGACCCTCAACCACTGTGCCACCAGGGAAGCCCTATGATCCATTTTGAGTAAATTTCTGGGACAGTTGTAAGGTCCATGTCTGAGCCAAGCAGTATAGATACTACAAGATGTCATTTTTATTCAGGAGCTAGGGGGGAGTCAAGTCATATAAATTCCTACTCTAAAATCTTCACACCTAACTTTCCAAGATTCACATTTTCTTACATAGACCAGCCTCCTCTCGGTTTCTTCAGTTAAGTCAAAAATATGTGTTCCTCTTTGCCCATGTATTTTTTCTTGTTAGTATATTTCTTGAGCTGTTTTCATATTATTTCTTTCCTTTCTGTGAATTTTTTTTTTTAATTTGGAGCACCAAGTTGTAAAGATGTGTGTATTTACCTGACAATTATACTACAGTTAAGTTGAGAAGGGTGAATCAATAGCTTGTATTTGTTTTTCAAATTAAATTAATCCTGGACAAGAAAACAAACAAAAATACGGATGTAGAACTGTACCCACACCAATTATTGGAAAGACTTCTTTTTCTATTAAATTGTTCTTGCACCTTTGTTAAAAATCAGTTGACTTTTTGTGTGGGTATTATTATTTTAATATTTAAATAAGTGAATTTGAATTAAAATTTAAAACTAAGTATTATCTGCAATTATGGTAATAATCCACCTAGCTCAATATTAACTATAAGGCTATAAACAGATCTGTATAACTTACTGAATTATTTATCTCCAGCTTGATTTTTTTTTTCATAGATGAGTTCAGACTGATCTATTCCTTGAAGAGAATACTTCAATTTAAGGAAAATACTAATTATTTTGATTGGCATTTGGGCAGGCTGGCTCCAGGCCAGAGTTTTGCATGTGATCTTTCAGGTCCAACCATAGGCAATTACAAAGTCCTTAGTTGAGAGACCCCACATCAGACCGGGTGCACAGACAGTGCACGCCAAAGGGGGTTGCAGTTAAAGACTCCACTCCAGTCGGACTCCACACTTCCCAGTCCTGCTTCCTGTACTTACCACACATGCATACTTTTGCCAATGCAAAACTTTAACATGTTACAGTTGCTTTGATCACATTTTATCCTTTCTTCTTATTTCTTTGATTCTCTACATTCCATCTGGTTATGTAAACATTCTCATGGTTTTAAATTTTCATTTTCTTCACTTTGGGGTGAGGAAACTGGTGGCATACCTATTTTCAGAGATGTATTTCATTTGAGTGTAATGAAACTAACACTAGATACATTTAAAGCATAGACTCTATAATTTCACTTTTATTTATTTTCGGGATCTCAAGTCTAGTTCCTTGTAGCTATGAAGTATTGCATCTATTTGCAATCCTCAAAAGATTCTACGGAATTTTAAGCCAAATTTACTTGGAGAATATTTTTTCCTAATGCTTCAGTAGATTCGCACAACAGCTGCTGATTCTCCTTCAAACAGTTTGGTAACATGAAGATCTGGAAAAAGTACCACTCAGGGCTCCTTCTGTATACCAGGTCTGGAGTTTGCCACTTGTAATTGAAACGTAAGGCACCACAGATTATTTTATAAGTAGTAATTCCATCTCCATCACTGTGTAAAATCAACTACTTAAAAAGCTATTATATGTATTTATCCAGCTGACACCTGCACACATGAATACACAACATTTCAGAATGGAAAC
The DNA here is from genome assembly GCF_949774975.1 of Lagenorhynchus albirostris. Lineage (NCBI taxonomy): Eukaryota > Metazoa > Chordata > Mammalia > Artiodactyla > Delphinidae > Lagenorhynchus > Lagenorhynchus albirostris. The sequence goes on from NC_083111.1 coordinate 13,402,674, forward strand.
ATATTTGCAAATTCATTACAGAACACATCTTCTCTCTCATATTAAATTCCACAACAGAAATCATAGTAGATAAAAGGGTAACAGACTCTATCCTACCTATAATGCATGCATTCAAGTTTATCAAATGAGACTCTAAATTATCATAACTTAGAATTTTAAATACTTGAATATAAAATAGCTTCAGCTAATACTTTCTTAAAATGTTGATGACACATATATATACACAATGCACACACATATGTATTCATTTTTTAACTAAATGCTATTCTATATTAAAAGTATCAGGTCTCTCCTGGGGCAATCTGAATCTTACTACAAAGAGAGTATAGAATGCCATTGATATGGATCTGTGTGGTCATTAATGGAGATGCTATCAGTTGGTAAGTTTGGTTTCAACAAGTAATGTGTGTCCTTGCCTTTATGGAATTCACAAACCAGTAAGAGAGACATATAAACAAAGTTATTGGAAGAGAAAAAGTAAGTATATGAATAGAGGTAAGTGCACTGTTTCAGTTAAATATAGAAAGGATGAGTCAGAATGAGTCTGTCTGGATAAGTCAGAAGAACTCACAGAAGAGGAGATCACTGAGCTGAATAATGAAGGAAAGTAGAAGCTTTGTAACTAAATAGAGAAAGAAAGGGGGTATTTTAGGAAGAAAGTATGTATTGTGTAAAGTCATGAAATTATGAAAGACTAAGATCTGTTTGACAGAAGGTAAGTAGTTTGGTATGGTTGTAACATAGGATTCACATGAGAAAGAAGAGCCTCTCTTACTGAGGATGAAATAAAGTTCCAATGAAAATAAAGGTAATTGGAATATCATACCATCCAGCACTTAAAACAAAATTTTAGGATTTTGAGGAGTTTCTGCTTGTTTGGTTTTGGTTTTGCTAATTAAACTGAAATATCTAATTCAGTCATTAAGCAAGTGTTCACTGAGAAAAGCCTGAGATAAAAGTAAAATAAAATAAAGTATACGCAACACACCTGAAAAAGGAATTTCATTAAAGATCTCTACCTATATGATTGACAACTACCTTAATTAACATATTTTCAGTGTGAAAATGATATGGGGATATCTGACTATATAACGGACCCATCCAAAGGAAAAGGCCTGTAGGTATGCATGTTTGAGGGTATCCCATCAAAGTAATGAGGAAATCTCAACAAGATTGTCCTTAAGAAAAGTCAGCCACTCAGGAAGCTACAGCCACCAGGGTGGACCTTTTACTCTGCCTTTTAGTGCATCACTGTTAAAAGTGAAAGTACAACCAAGGATCACCAGACGGTTAAGAAAGGTTTTAACATGAAAGGGACCCAAACAAATCAGTAGGAGAAAATCTTCAGAGGAAACAGAGAGAATGCAGAGAGTGGTAGAAAACTTCAAAAATGAGCTACTGGGGGCCCCACTTCCTGTGTGGTGCCCAAGTAATTTCCTACTAGACTGAACTTCCTGTATATTAGGTCTATAAACTCTGGACAACATATGAGAAACAACTACCTCAAGACACTAACGAATGAAGAAAAGTAGGTAGATTCTGGAAGGGAGATGACATTTGGAAGAAGACACCCCCCCACCTTTTAAAATGGCTTTTAGCCTAAGAGCAGCCTGAAGTTGTCACCACATTGAGTGACCAACAATAAGCAAGAAAACAGGTAGTCTTTCTGGCCAGAAGAGAGGACAGAGTTTGGAGCTATCAGAGACTCTGGAGAGGGAAGGGGAAATCCTAAAAAAGGTGAGAGCAAGGGAGAGGGATCTCCAAATGCTATGTTCAAGCTTTGCAAAAGATACCTGGTTGACCCTTACGCATGCACATGTGAAACAGAATCCAAGCAGCACAGAGTCCAGTATGAGATCAACCAAGTTAACTACCTACAAACCAAAATTTGACACTATTTGAAGGAATAAGGCAGAACCTAGACTTTCTAAGTCATAGAGTTCATGATAATGAGGATATAATACAACATTACTCAGCAAAGAAGAATAGGAAAATATGACCCATTCTCAAAAGAAAACAGAGACTCCACCCATTAATGACCCAGGTGTTGGAAACAGTATACAGGATCTTAAAGTGGATTTTTATAACTATGCTGAATGAGCAAAGTGTACTCATAATAAATGAAAAGATAGAATAAAATTAAATGAAAATTTTAGAATTTAAAATACAATATTTGAAATTAAAATTTACTGACTAGATTTAGCCAAATGGAGATAGCAGAAGAAAAGATAAGTAACCTTGAAGATAAAGCAGTAGAATTTGTCTAATCTGAAGAAGTGGAAGGAAAAGAGAGGAGAAAAAAGGGTGAGCACCTCAGGGATCTGTGAGGCAATACTGAAATGTCTAATATACATGTATAACTGAAGGAGAACAGACTGAGAGAAAAAAGTATGTGAAAAATAATGGCTATGACTTCTGCATCTGGCTAATATGCATGACCCAATCATTCCACTCCTAATGAAAAGATTGTACATGAATGTTTATAGCACCTTTCTTTGTAAGGGCCCTGAAGAGGAAACAATCTAGATGTTCTTCAACAGGTGAATGCATAAACATAATGTGGTATATCCATACAATAAAATACTACTCAGCAACGAAAAGGATCGGGCTGTTGATACATACAGTAACATATGAATGACAAAATAGTTACACTGACTGAAAGTAGCTAGACAAAAAGATGGACACATTGTATAAATTCATTTACATAAAATTCTAGGAAATGCAAAGTAATGTATAGTGTTGGAAAGGAGATCAATGAGCTTGTGAATGAGATGGAAGGTGGGAGAAATTATAAAGAGAAGAAAACTTTCTAGGGTAATGGATACGTTCATTATTTTGATTGTGTGGTGGTTTCCTGAGCATGTATGTCAAAGTGTATCTAAATGTACACTTAAATATGTGCTGATTAGGGTATGCCAATTATACTTCATTAAGCTGCTTTAAAATAAGCAGGGAACACAAATGTGAAAACTTAAAATAAAACCAAACTTTGGCTCATCACAATAAAATTACTGAATACTAAAAATAAAGAGAAAATCTTGAAAGCATCCAGAGAAAAACAACATACTCTAATAGTTGAACAAGGTCATGGAACAACATACTTAGAGTTTTGATAGACCAGAAAAAACATCTGACAACCCAAATTTATATATTCAGCAAAAACAAAGAAGGCTAAATAAAGGCAACTTCAGATAAGGAAAAGAGAATTCGTCATCAGCAGATATGCCCTTTGAGAAATGCTAACGGGAATTCTTCAGGCTGAGGGGAAATAATACTGCATCGAAATTCAAACTTCAGGAAGGAATTAAGAGCACTGGAAATAGAGTTTTTTCATAAGGCTAAAAGGGTCAGTTCGTCGGGAAGACATAATATTCATAAGTGTTTTTCTCAGAACAGCTTCAAAATTAATAAAATAATGATAGAATTGAAAGGAGTAATAAATGATTCTACAGTCATAGTTGAAGAATTTTTAACACTTTTTTAGCAGTTGATAGGACTAGATAAAGAAAATCAGTGAAGACATAGACGGATATGAACAAATTACCAACCACCTTGACCTAAATGATGTTTATAGAACACCACATTCAGCAACTACAGAATATACACTCTTTTCAAGCACACATGATATGTTCAATATGATAGATCATACACTGGAAGATGCAACAAGTCTTAATAAATGTAAAAAATTGAAAGCATACAAGATACGTTTTCTGAGCATAACAATTAAACTAGAAATCAATAATGATGCAACATCAGGGAAAATCACTGAAATCATTTAAAGCCCCCTATTTTCTTTAGCAAAGAAATTAGAAAAGACTTTGAACTGAATAATCAGCATAAAACCATAAAGCTTTTGAAGGGAAACACAGGATAATATCTTTGTGATTTGTGGAGAAGCAAAGTTCTAAAATCTGATGCAATAACCATAATAGAAAAAACTGAAAAGTTAGACTTGGCAGAATTAAAAACCAATTAACAGAAGGCAGCATTAATAACTTGGGCATGCCACAGATTTGAAGAAAATATATATTGCAAAACACATATCTGACAAAGGACTGGGATGCAGGGTATATAAAAAACTTCAACTCAGTAATAGAAAGACAGCTCAATAAAAATGAGCAAAGAATTGAACATACACATCAACACGCACATGATACAAGCACATGAAAACGTTCTCAACATCATTAGTTGTCAGATTAAGACTACATAGACATACCACAACACACACATCAGAATGACTAAAATTAGAAACGCTGTCAATACCAAATTTTGGTAAGGATGTGCAGCAACTGGAAAACTCACATATTGCTGGTGGGAATGTAAAATGTGACAGCTATTTTAGCAAAAGATCTAGCATTTTTTAGTAAAATACATGTTTACTAACCTACGATCCAGACAAAAAAATGTATATACTACGCTGCTTTATTTTTATGAAGTTCTAAAACAGTCAAAATCAATCAATGATGGAAAAAAAAATTGAACAGTGGTTCTTCTGAAGTGGTTTTAGGATTGGTGATTAGGAAGGGATATAAAGGATCTTTCTGGGATGATAATGATGTTCTATCATGATAGGCTTTGCATTATACTTACAAGTATTTGCATATTTTAGAACTCAGCAACATTTGTGCATTTGATTGTATGTAAAGTTTACATCAAAGGAAAAAATACTTAAATATTGAACTCTGTGACAAGAGTGCTTACACTGAATACAGTTGTCTGCAATTTACTCTAAGATGCATAAAACCATATGGTATATCAAAGTAAGAATAAATACATGAAAGAGCAAGGGTAATAAAATATTAATCCAAGAATCTAGGTGATGGGTATATTGGCATTTACTCTAAAATTCTTTCAGTTTTGCTATATGTTTCAAAATTTTGCTTAAAATTTTTTTCAGAATCTAAAGTGCTATAACCAACATCTTTAGAGAGAAGAGAAAGCATAGCATTTGGGTACACTGGGCCTGCAGGATGCCAGGGCTGGAAAGGTCTGTGCTCGCAGCCAAGACTATATTAGGGATCTTGGAAGCGTTGCCAACGTGTACGACATTCAAGAAGCCACTAACCAACTCCTGGATGTGAACTTTCATGAAAACCAGAGATCTATTCAAGTGACAGAAAGTGGCCTCAGAGTGAACATGAGCATCTCCAAGTCACTATTAGAGTGACTGTACCCACTGGTTTTGAACAAACAGGGGCAGATGAAGTGAGAAAAAAATTCAGGTCATCATGCAAAATCAGCAGAGACCAGGCAAAATATATTTTGACGTTTCAGTGGAAAGTCTGGCTCAGGTTCATTGTCTGAGATCAGTTGATAACTTACTTGTGGTTGTTCAGGAGTTTAAAGATTCTAATTCAAAGGGGGGAAAAAAGGAAGTTCTAAAGGATTTTGAAGAATTGACTGGGAAACTCCTGCACTCCGATCCTTTGAAAGTATGGAAAATTGACGCCAGTTTCAAGAAAAAAAAAAGGTGTAAAAAGATAAATCAGAATTCATGTAAAAGGAAGATGGATAATGGACAAGGAGACAAAATCGTTGAGAGAGTTGTTAAAAAAGAGTTTACTAACAATGCCTTAAGTTCAAAAGAAGAAATTGATTCTCAAGTGCTGAAGTTTAGAGTCACACGCAACAGGGTAGAAGAGAAACATTGCTTTACTGCACTAGAGACCACAAGAGATTTGGGGGGCGCTGTTCAAGATTATTTTAAGTGGAAGGCTGACATGACCAACTTTGATGTGGGTGTTCTTTGAATATCCATGATAATGAAATCACTGTGGGTATTGCATTGATAGAAGAGTCTCCACCAAAGAAATATCACACATTTTGGATTTGCAACTCTCAGATCTTCTCTTGCTTATGGGATGCTCCAGCTCTCTTCCCCTCACCCTACTGATATAATAGTTGATCTGATGTATGGACGAGAAACAAAACAATAGAGAGGGCGACTGAATGATCTCACTGTTATTATGTTGTTGGTAATAATAATCCAATATACCAGTGGCTATGATTAGAGCAGCAATTACATCTAATTTTTATTGACAAAGAGCCAAATTAAATAAGGCAAACTAAAAAAAGAAAAAAAAAAAAAAGAAGGCAAACTACCCTGGGGCTTGCCCAACGATGCTGCTCAATGGGATATCTGCAAACTGGCTCTGTGGATATATTGTAATGTTAGTTTGAAAAAGGATGGACTCCAAGAAGAGAAATTGGAACCTTTATCCAGCTTGCCTACACTACACGAATTAGTGGAAGGTACATCAGAAATAAATTAAACATGTATGAGGCATTGATTGAAGCCAGGGAAGCAAAAAGTTGTACAGGGAAATGTTTCCTTCATCAATGACTACAAGGCTCAGCTGTGATTATTATATGACAGTATTAATGTCAAACTGAATTATTAACCAAAAATGACTACACTAGGTGAATGGAGGAATGGGTATATAAGAGAATGAAATCTTCATGTTTCATAGTGTGAAGTCAATACATATTAATATTGAAAGAATCAAAAACAGTAATATGTGTTATAATTTAGGAATTTGATAGTAAATACCAGAAGAAAGTGACCTGAACAGCTTTTCTCTGGGAAACACAAGTCAGAGGTGAGGAAGAGACCAGAAGACAGCTTTTTAAAACAATGTGCGATAAGCTGTGTAAAGTTATTTGACTTTAAGTAAACAAATAAGAAAGTAAAATTTAATATGCAGTGATGTTAAAGAATGGTATCACTCAGATGACTCTTTGTTGAGAAAATTCATTCCTCCAGCTCTAATTCTTATTATAAAATATAAGAATCTTAATGTTTTTCTCCATGGGAATAGGTATGGAAAAGTTAAGCTTATTAACAAGAAATGTATGAGTATAAACTTTAGTGAAGCAATATACATTTTCCAGTGAATTTATTTATTTATCTATTTGGGCATATGAGAAAACTCAGTGATGTTTTCTAGACCTCTCTGCACTCAAGAAATTTACCAAGGGTACTGGAAATATGAAAAGTACAAAAATAAAAATGGGAGAAATTTTTATAGAATATTGAATTTACTTAGAAGAAATAGTTGTGAAACTTGCTTTATTGTATTCCGTATAGATCTAACAAAATATGTCACAGACGTAAGTTGATACAGATTGATTTCCATAAAACACAGCTTTGAGCAGGTCACTCCAAGCTCAAAAACATAACTTCTGTCTTATCACCTACAAAATAAAGCCTGAATTTCTTGACATTTAATGCTTTCTATGCTCCACCCGTAAAACGTATTTCCTAGGTAATTTACTGCTGTTCTCCTTTGTGTACCCTTCAGGATAGTCAAAATGAGATTCCAGCAGTGCCTCATAATCAATCCTTTATTTATTGTCTCTATGACTGTTTGTTTGTTTGTTTGGTTTTTGTTTTCCATTGACTAGTCAGCATCCTCTTCCCTCATCTCTAAAATTCTGTTTATCTTAAAAATTATTATTTTATCCTAAGAGTATTTATATATTAAATTTGCATAATTTAATTTAGTTTAAATATATTTACGCTTACAATTATTTATCTTAAAAATTATTTTCTTAAGAATTAAAAATAAATTATTTTACCTTAAAAATCAACTTTTTTTTTTTAAATCAACTCTTAACCTTACATCTCTTTCTAGCTATTATCTGGTCTAGATTCTGTCTTTTACAGATATGTTTCTTGAAAGGACTTAAAAATGTATTTAGATTTAATTAGGTCTTTGGCTACCTTAGCCAAAGCAATGTCAGTAGAGTGCTGGAAAGTTACAGAGATAACTGTAGATATCTCATAGAGATAAGTAAGAACTCAGAGAAAGCAAATGGAGATCTTTCTAGGCTAGCTGTGAGCAAACATTTTTCTTTTGAATTTATATTATATATAAATTATTCCATAATATATTACATATATTATGAGAAAGAAGGAAATTCTGCCATTTGTAACAACATGGCTGGACCTTAAGGGCATTATGCTAAGTGAAATAAGCCAGACAGAGAAAGACAAGTACTGCATGATGTCACTTATATGTGGAATCTAAAAAAAAGAAAAAAGAGTCAAACTCACAGAAACTAGAGTAGAATGGTAGTTGCCAGAGGCAAGGGTGTGGGGAAATAGGGAGAGGTTGCTAAAAGGGTACAAACTTTTATTTATAAGATAAAGCCTGAGGGTCGAATGTAAATTATGATGACTATGGTTGAGAACACTGTATTGTATAATTGAAATTTGCTAAGAGAATAGCAAAAAAAAAAAAGTGAGGTGATAGGTGTGTTAATTAACTCGCTGGGAGGAATCATTTCACAATGTATATGTACATCAAATCATCAGGATGTTTGCTTTAGATATCTTACAATTTTATTTGTCAATTGTACCTCAGTAAAGCTGAAAAAAGAATAAAGGGGCCAGGAAATACAATGTTTTTGTATATCTAGAATAACAGTGAAACCAGATAGTTCTGAATCATGAATGCTGTGTGGTAGGAAAACTATAGAATAAGTGGTCGGTTGATATGTCCACCATATAGATCCAACGTGTTTTGGTAAGACTTTTTTCTCTTCATATACCATTTTTCTCTTCATGTTTAAAGTAGAGTAACACTTTCCCTACTCCCCTGAGAAACTGTAAGTGAGGTCAAAAGTTTTGTCAAGTAAACTGTGGGATTGCAAAATCATATTGCAGACAAACATTTCCAGTCTTCCAGTTATGCTGTGAAAAAAGAAAATGACTCATTAGATGTGTGAGAAATTGTGAGATGACCAGCAGGATACACGCTTCTCTCTGCATGAGAAAGTCCAGAGTGGCCATGAGGTAATCACTTCCTCCTTCTACGCCCAGAAGAGAACTGAACTTGGCCTGCCTTGTTTGAGAACAGACACTGTGCAGAGGAAGGGTGCTAATTGTTTATCATGTTGTATCCCAAATTCATATTATTGTGGGGCGTTCCTGCCAGGCTTGCCATACGGGTTATGCGGTGAACCTCAATCAGTTTATTTCAATTTAAGTAAAGTGTATGGTACGACTGCTAAGTAAAAATGTTGTGATGTGTGTATGGCCTGAAAGGGTAGTCAGAGAATCATGACAACACATGACATCATAGCAGAATAAGTGGTGTCTTACAGACTGGGACCTAAGGTTCCATTCCTGTGCAGAGTCAGATGCTGAGATGTCGTTTCTCACAGCCTGAACATCCTCAGACACTCACACTGCCTAGTCTAGGGGAAGAGAAAGCTTTTTGCTCAGAATGCCTCTTTGAACCTAAAAAAGCTGAGGGGCCTATATGGCGAGCAGAAAGCCAGGTGGCTAAACACGAAGTGTGTGGACAGAACGGGAGGGAAGAGGCACGCCAGGGAGCAGCCAGCCAGCGCTCTGGCCGCGTTCCACGTGGGGAGGATGAAGGCGTCTGCGTTTCTTTCTTCCCTTCTTGCGTCTGTCAGCTTCTCTAACTCGCCACCTTCTAACATCCTTGCTCCCAGCCTGTATAAACGCTCGGCTGGCCCACACTGAACAACAACTATTTTGCTTGTATTCTGGGGCACAAAGAGCCTTCTACGTAAAATTCATTTATCATTAGAATCATTAAACTTGAGAAGTAGTGCTGTGATGTGGCCAATGTTAGATTGTCCGGGCTGGGGATTGAAGGGAAGATCGTTTTTTAAATATTCATAGACAATACAAAAACAAATGTATAATATGCGTTACTCTAATTGATTTATCACATGATTATGTAGCGTATGCTGTGTGTCAGATATAGTTCTAAGTATTTTTATTAATAGTAACTCATTGACTTCTTATACCAGTCCTACAGGTTAGGTTCTATTATTTACATACGTGTCCTACAGATGAAGAAATTGAGGCTCAGGGAGAAGAAGTAAATTGCCCAAGGTCACACAGCTAGTAAGAAACTAGTTGGGGGCTTCCCTGGTGGCGCAGTGGTTGAGAGTCCGCCTGCTGATGCAGGGGATGCGGGTTTGTGCCCCGGTCTGGGAAGATCCCACATGCCGCGCAGCGGCTGGGCCCGTGAGCCATGGCCGCTGAGCCTGCGCATCCGGAGCCTGTGCTCCGCAACGGGAGAGGCCACAGCAGTGAGAGGCCTGCGTGCCGCAAGGAAAAAAAAAAAAAAGAAACTAGTTGGGATTCAAACTCAGATAACCTGCAGAGTCCCTACCATTAATTTAATGCTGTGCTGCAGTGTGGTGACTAAAGAAAACACGTGAAGAGAGTTTAGTGGCTCATTGTAGTTGCTAATTCGATTGTACTTATTTTCTTTATGGAGTCCAACATCTGGGGAGTGCTTAAAGATTGCTCAGGTGCTGAAAAATGCTGTCAGGCATTTAAGGGTCTGGCAGTACAGATAACTTGAAAACCCTCCAGCTACAAACACCAGGAATTGCTCAATAAATTATAACTAACATCCTTATAAATGCATGACTGAACTGCTAAGAAAGGCCGGGAAATTGCCTTGGGCCAGAAATGAAGAAGAAACGGAAAATCAGGACAGGTGAACTGCAGAGCTGATGCTGTGACTGCCTGGAGGTTATTTATCTCTTTTAATAATATAGGGGCATGAATTTAATACCAATGCAGGGAGAGTTAGGACTGAGACCCACGCCTTTCATAGGGCTACCCCTTCGGTGTGAGTGAGAAGTCAGGAAAAGCGAACTCTCAAAAGTTGTGGGAAGGATTAAAAATTTATACAACCACTTTGGAGTGCAATGTAATCACGTCTCATGAATTTGAATATGTGCATCCTTCTGACCAAGCCATTTCTTTGCTAGGCTTATACCCTGGAGAAATTCTAGGCCATGGAAAAATCAGACATGGACAAGAATTTTCTCACAACATAGTTGCATCAGTAAAAACTTAGAACAGGAGAGTAGATAAGTGAATTATGCTATATTCATACAATGGAATACAGTGCAGTGAACATCAATGTCCTGTAGACATGTATCATCAGGGATAATTCTCAAAACCTTCACTTTTGTGAAACAGAAAGATAAGTTGCAGAGTATTTGCAGCATTGAGCCTAAGCGCTGAAATATAGAAAAATCAGAAAGAATTTTAAAAATTATAATTCTTAACCTCAAGAAAAAAAGAAACTAAAAGCACTTCTAATTATCCCTTTCCAACACAGAAGCTGTACCAGCAATGCAGATGTAGTTGGCTTCCCTTTGGCCCAGCGCTTACCCTCCAGACAGACCCTCAAAACAGGTCTTGGAGTACAGCGAGAAAGAAGTGGTTTTACTGAATGTTTTCTACTTACAGGAATATATATATATATATATATATATATATATATATATATATATATATATTCTCATCTATTTCACCAAAATTCAAAGCAAATCAATATACCTGTAACTCTCCTTCCACCTACACTGTATCTTTGCCTCTCTGGCCTGGCCAAGTGTCTCTCATTTCCTGAATCCGCACAGATGAACATAGTCCCAAACTTACGGCAAAGTCGTTTAATTCCCTTTTGCTTTTAATCCTGCATTTTTAGCCCATCATGCGGCTCACCAAATAAAGGACCATTTTAAGGATCTGTTTATAACTGTGTGTGTGCTTTATACTAACATTTTTTTCCATCACAAACAATTAAAAAAACCAGGAGTCAAAGAAGACCCTGGGACATACATAATATAACAATTATTGTTATTTCTTAAAAAACATTTTTATTGAGATATAATTCACACAAAATAATTCACCCATTTAAAGTGTACAATTGAATTTTTTTAAGGACGTTCAGCAGAGTGGTGCAGCCCACAGCACAATGAATTTTAGAACATTTTGATCACCCCTAAGAGAAATCCCCATACCTATTAGCAGTCACTCACTATTCCTCCACCTTGACCCCCTTCACCTCCCCAAACCCTCTCCCCCATTACCTGCCTCCTGCTCTCCCACCAGCCCTAAAAAACCACTGATCTACTTTCTGTCTCTAGACATTTGCCTATTCTGAATATTTCACATCAGTGGAAGCACACGATATGTGGTGTACTGTGACTGATTTCTTTCACTTAGCATGTTTTCAAGGTTCACCCATGCTGTAGCATGTATTAGTACGCCATTCCTTTGTATTACCACATCATATTATATTGTATGGTCATACCACCTTCTAGTTAATCTTTCATCAGATAATGAATATTGGGTATTTGGATTATTTCTACTTTTTGGCTTTTATGAATATTGCTGCTACAAACAGTCATGTATAAGTTTCTGTGGCGTCATGTGTTTTTCTCTTGAGTTTATACCTAGGATGGAACTGCTATGTAATATAACTTGATGTTTAACCTTTTAAGGAACTGCCAGACTGTTTTTCAAATTGGCTGCTCCATTTTACATACATACCAGTAGTATATGAGGGTTCCAACTTTTACACATCTTTGCCAACACTTGTTATTATCTTTTTGACCGTAATGAATAATGATGTTAGGCATGTCTTCACGTACTTATTGGCCATCTGTATATCTTCTTTGGAGAAATGTCTATTCAGCTCCTTTGCCCATTTTTAATTGGTTTATTTGGTATTTTTATTATTGAGTTGTAAGGGTTATTCATATATTCTAGGTATGTCACTTATCAGAAGTATGATTTGAAAATATTTTCTCCCATTCTGTGGGTTGTCTTTTAACTTTCTCGATGGTGTCCTTTGCATCAAAAAAGTGCTTGTCCTTGATGATGTCCTATCTATTTTTTTCTTTGTGCTTTTGATGTCATATATAAGAAAGCATTACTTAATCCAATGTCATCAAACACCTTTGTTTTCTTATAAAATTTTATAGTGTTAGATCTTATCCTTGAGATCCATTTTGGGTTTATTTTTTGTCTATAGTATGGTAGAAGTCCAGCTTCATTCTTTTGCATGTGGATGGCCAGTTGTCCCAACACCATCTGATGAAAATATCGATGAAAATATTGATCAACACCATTTGATGAAAATATTGAATTACTTTGACACTTCTGCCTAAAATCAATTCACCATAAATGTGAGGCGTTATTTCTGGACTCTGAATTCAATTCCATTGATATATATGCCTGTTCTTATGCCAGTACCACACTCTTGATCACTGCATAGCTTTTTAGTAAGTTTTGAAATAAGGAAGTGGGAGTCTTTCAACCTTGCTCTTCTTTTTCAAGATCATTTTGGTTATTCTGGGTTTCCTGCATTTCCATATGGATCTTAGGATGAGCTTGACAAAGAAGGCAGTTGGAATTCCAGTGGGAATTGTGTTGAATCTGTAGATTAGACGGTGAGTATTGCCATCTTAACAATCTGTGAATACAGGGTATTCATTTTATTTAGATTTTCTTTAATGTCATTCAACAATGTTTTATAGTTTTCAGAATGTGAGTTTTATTACTTTTATTAAATATATTCCTAATATATATCTTTTTCATGTTATTATAAATATAATTGTGTTGATTTCCTTTTTGGGTCGTTCACTGAAAATGTGTAGGAATACAATTGATTTTTGCATCTTGATCTTCTGTCTTGCCACCTTGCTAATAAATTGATTTACTAGTTCGAATAATTTTTTTAAGTGGATTCTTTAGGATTTTATATATACAAGATTATGTCATCTGCAAATAGAGATAGTTTTACTTCTTCCTTTCTAATCAGGATAATTTCTTTTTTTTCATTTTCTTGCTTAATTGTGCTGGCTAGAACCTCCAATACAATCTTGAATAGAAGTGACAAGATTTTTAATATATTTTTATTTTTTAGACTATGTCTCTCTGATTTCTTTCTCTCTTACGATTAGTAGTAAAGTATTAAAATAAAAGCTCGTGTCTTTTTTCCTTAGAAGCAGCAAAGGAGGAATGAACTGGAGGAAACCAAACATTGCCCTACAGCTATTGTCTGAGAAGAACAAAAAGGGAGAAAGAGGAAATGGTGACCTTTAGTAGTATGAAGAAGAGAAAATCAAACTGGGGCTCTCATGCCTCCTCCAGGAGACAAAAAGTGTGCAGGAAACTGGTCTGGGCCTGAGACATGTTTTTGAGAATGGACAGTATGAAAGTTTATAGAGGTTCCTTGTCAAAGCACGAAGCTTACTCATTTTAGAATATGTATCAATGTATGTAGGATTACCACACAATCAAGAGTGCTTTAATGTAATTAGATCTCAAAAATTTTTGCTGGAGGGAAAAGCTCATTTTAAAATAACTCCAAACTTCTCTAACTTTTTCTTATATAATTCATGCACATCAAAAATCAAATTCATCAGTATCAGGTATTAAATGATCTACTTACTTCTTGTGGACGGGAAAGAAATAGATTACTTTAAACTAGGCCTAGGTAGCTTTTGATATGCTAGTTTTTCTTTATTTTGAGTTTGAAAATGAGTATGTGTCATCAAATAAAAGTTTAAAAATATTAGACTGTCAACAATAACTTCCAAGTTAGGCCTTGATGTTTTTTTCTCCATAGTGCTTCTCCTTTTTTTTCCCTAAAACTGTCATTTGAAGTCCATTAAAATATTAAATACAGACAAATAAAAATATATCACTTAAATCTCCAATTTTTCATAAGTAGCAAGCAATACAGTGAAATGAGAGCTATTTTAAACTAAGAGGTAAGATATGAGAAAATGAGAAAGTCAGTCTAGCATTACTTGGTCAGATATTTCTTACCTTTAAAATGGGGAAAAGAAAGGAGGAAATATGGGTTATCTCTGAAATATCCTCCAGTATAGCCAAAAGCAATAATACAATGAATATCCATTTATTACCTGCTCCTTGGCATGCTCCGTGCTAAGTGCTTGATATATTCTCATGGGAACCTCACAACAACACTAACTTAGGAGGAGTCTTTTTAGTATCATCTAATGGTGTATCTGAGAGAACTGAGGCTTAGGCAACAACTTGTCAAAATTCACAAGTTGGTATGTGCTAGAAGCAGGGTTCCAATCCATGGAATCTGTTCTGTGTTCTTTTGTGAGACGGTCAGTCAGGTGTGGCCACAATAGCAGACACAGGACAGGCTCAGGAAAACAGATTTTTATATTCACAGGTCCTAGAGACAGGAGGCAGGACACACAGGGCCAACATGGGGGACCTCAGAAAGTAGGAGCGAGGGGAAAGCTGAGGTTAGACCTTTAGGGTTTTCTTAAGAGTCAAGGCAGGGCAGAGTGAATAGTTTAAGATTGGCTAATTTAAATAATTTCCTTGGGCTCTGAGATATAAGGGTGGTCCTTAGTTGCCTACCTGGCCCTGGGATGATTAAGGCAAAGGGATATTGACTCATAGGTGTCTGGGCCAGATAGAGGTGGTCTGGTTCTGGATTGGTTAGCTTACATATCAAGGGCACACGCTTTGCTGTTTCTAAGTACTGGCTAGCCTGAGGAGGGGCAGTCTCTCCCCAGTCAGAAAGGTTCTCAAGATGTCAAACGCCAAAGATAAAAACTGTATGATGTCACTTATATGTGGAAATGAAAAAATAATACAAATGAATGTATATGCAAAACAGAAACAGACTCACATATACAGAGAACAAACTTGTGGTTACCAAAGGGGAGAGGAAGATGGAGAGGGACAAATTAGAGGTATGGGGTTAACAGATACATACTACTATATATAAACTAGATTAGCAACAAGGGTATACTGTATAGCACGGCGAATTATACCCACTGTCTTGTAATAACCTATAATGGAGTATAATCTGCAAAAATACTGAATCGCTGTGTTATACACCTGAAATGAATATAATATTGTAAATCAACTATACTTCAATTAAAAAAATTTAAAAAGATGTCAAACACCATAATATACAGGAAATTTAAAAATGTGAACAATACAGAGTCTAACTTCAGAGCCTATGCTTTTAAACAGTCTCCAGTATTGCCTCTTTTATTCTAAAAACGGTTAGTGAGAAATTACCAAAAAATTATATTACAGTGTTCACATATCTTTCACATACTGTTGAAAAATAGGAGATTGACCAGTTGCATTAGAAATGCAGTAAATGGTGTGATTGAATACTGTTCTAAATAGAAATAGCTTTGAAAGTAAAAATAGTACCAAATAAAAACAAAAAAAGAGAGAAGTAATTGAGGTGTTGATGGGTATTCAAAACAATTGAAGTAGAAATTGGTCTTGTGTAAT
The DNA here is from genome assembly GCF_949774975.1 of Lagenorhynchus albirostris. Classification (NCBI taxonomy): domain Eukaryota; kingdom Metazoa; phylum Chordata; class Mammalia; order Artiodactyla; family Delphinidae; genus Lagenorhynchus; species Lagenorhynchus albirostris. Next base: position 13,418,767 of record NC_083111.1, read on the forward strand.
AAAATGAAAGGACACAAGCTTCGGAATAAGATGGACTTGGATTTTGGTTTTCTCACCAACTAGTAGGGGATGTTATTGAACTGCTCTGGGCCTCGGTTCCCTCATCTGTAAAATGCAGTGATAATGATCGGTGATCGTGGTCACACAGTTGGAGCTGTGTGTGTAGCTGACCCACAATTCAATCTCGGGTTTGACCCCAAAGCCCGTTTAATTACCTTTGAGAAAGGTACACTCTAAGGGAAATAAAAATGTCAAAGGACACTTAAGCTAGCAGGTCAAATACTGAACAAATACAGAGACCATTTATTTTCTCTTAGAAGCAGACAAGACACATATTCGAAAAATTCAGTCTTGCATATTTCATTTCATAAGGTGCCAGTCAGTGCCTAATTTAAGTTTTTCACTGGAGGGAGACTATTGTGAAATTAAATATTAGGAAATAGAAAAGGTTGACCATATTTCTTTGTTCCCTGCTTAAATTCCAAAACAGCCTTACTGTCATTGCTTTAAGACAAGTTTTTACATAATGCCATTTTATTAGAGATAATGAAATGAAAAGGAGAAAAGATTATATTTAAATACTTTATAAATACTTAGAATAATGGTGTATTGAACAAAATCGACTAACTTTATTATGCATGAAAAGGGGGATTTAGACATAAATGACTGAGGACCTGGTTATTAAATATGCCTCATGGTTACCTAATGAATTATCAGCATTTAATTAATTCTTTATTTCTTTCCTTCCTCTGTTCTTCCATCTGTCCACCTATTCATTCATTCATTCATTCGTTCATTAAATTTTTGGTTTCCTAATCCTCCCAGGTAAAGTTAGTAAGTTTAGCTGCTGTTCCTCATGACCTCATCAGAAATCTTTCGTGGTAGATATATAATAATTCAGTGTGATTCTCTGACGTTTGTGGAAGCTTCGCGCAAACCTTAGACATCACAAAAGAAACCTCTCTGACTCTCAGGACCAAAATCATCAGAGGGTTGGAGAGGGATGGGTATTATCCACAGAAGATAGACCAACATTTGCTTTGGAAGGAGGGAATCTGCTGACTACTTTGGGTACCATAGCTTCCAGAGTGCTTTTGCAGAGAGCTGTCATCCCTTTTTTTTTTTTTTAATTTAAATCCCCTCTAGGCAACGGTGGTTCCACTAATTCTGCTAAAATGTACCTTTAGCCTTTAGTGCTGGAGTGGTTGTGATGTGCCGCATTATAGCTGAGTATTAGCTGGCATTTACAGAGACGTGTGTTTGAGAAATAGGTCCCGTGTTATTTATTCCTTGATAGTTAGATTAGAGCAATAGCACATCCTGTCCTAGGCAGAGTGCCTGACTCTCCCCAGGGTGCACACCAAGTAGAATTGTTTTCCTTTCTAAGTCATCCTTTGTTTGTTTAGTCGCTCTTATTTTCTCCTCCCTTTCAATAAATTCAGTATCATGTTATAGTATTCTGTAGTATTTTTCATTGTTTAAGCTGTTTTTCTTAACAAAGACTCTCACTTATTGGTATGAAGAATCAAGACAGTATCATTTTGGAAACTATAAGTAAAAAGCATGTCGGGGTTAACAGTTTATTAGTAATTAATATCAAAGCTATCTGCAGTTTGATATCTGTAGATTTACTTTAAATGATTCATGATATAATGCAAATAAATGTTATAAAAAGTTATTGACATAAAGTATTTTAGATGGTGATTGCTTATAAACATGCCATATATTAAAAGTTAAATATTAAAACCTAATATTTAGAGCTTCCCTGGTGGCGCAGTGGTTGAGAGTCCGCCTGCCGATGCAGGGGACACGGGTGCATGCACCGGTCAGGGAAGATCCCACATGCCGCGGAGGGGCTGGGCCCGTGAGCCATGGCCGCTGAGCCTGCGCGTCCGGAGCCTGTGCTCCGCAATGGGAGAGGCCACAATAGGGAGAGGCCACAACAGTGAGAGGCCCGCGTACCGCAAAAAAAACTAAAAAACAAAAAACAAAAAACAAAAAACAAACCTAATATTTAAATGTGGAAATTTAAGAGATAGAAATGTCACCTGAGAAGGCTGGATGCAGGATTTCACAAGCTGGCAGTATCATTTGAGTTCTCAATTTAGGAGGTCCAGTGAGTCGATGTTATCAGTTCAGTTAGAATCAGTCCCAATATGATTGATTAGCATTATTCAAGCTCTCAAGAGACATATAAACCAGTTTGCCAACGTTTCCATTTAGTATGAGGCCAGAAAATTACATGGGTATCTGCCACCCAGGTTACCTCCTTCCCCATATAAACATACTAGGCAAGTCAAAGTAGTCACCCAGATACCTCCTGGTACAAACAAGTTCGAAGCAAAGGAAGTGACACTGGTAGTCAGAGCCTTGAGAGGCAGTTGAGTGGTGTTTAAAATACTACCCTCGTTCAAATACGGACTTTGCTACTAACTAGCTGGGACCTTGGACAAGTTGCTTACCCTCTCTGTGTCTCAGTTTCCTCATCTGAAAACAAGGGCATGTGACGCTTATGTGCTGGGTCCTGTAGCTTTTTGTCCTACTCGACAGATGTGGATAATCACCGAAAAGTTCCTATTGCCTCTCCTTTTACCAGGCTTCTTGTGGAAACCTTTCTTCCCTTATAAATAATTTCTTTATGTAGAGTAATAAAATTGAGTAGATCATTTTATATTACACTTTATACTCACCTTACAGCTCTCTTTTTGAATTTAGAAGTACCTTTCTTATTTCCTTTAATTAAGAGACTATAATATCCTGTCTTACTGCTTTGATTTGCAAGACATTCTACGTAGGACTTCTTCAGGTAATTGGTTTGATACAGCTTATGTGAATTTTGCAAGTCTAAATCTCAAGGACTTGATAATGATGGTGGTGATAATGATGATGACATGATGACAATAATGACAATATTAGCACTACCCTTTATTGAATCTTTACTCTGTACCTGGCCCCATATGCATGCTTCCTGCATTAGCTCGTGTAATCCTCATAATAAAGTGATGAACTACGTACTATTTACCTTTAGTTTACACATGAGGATACTGAGGATAGAGAGGTTAAGTAGCTTGCTGAACATCACACAGCTAGTAAATGGCAATGCCTAGATTCTATCCTGGGCTAGAACTCTGAGGTCAGTGTTCTCAATGATAATGCTGGTAGACTCCCAAATAATGTGTCCCCCCACCCCCTCCCCATTTCAGCTAGATTTGAACCACCACCTAAGAGTACTCAAGAAAACACTCTACATTTTCCTAAGGAGATACTAAAGAGAGAATCAAATTCAGGGAAGACCTAAATGATCCTTCACACATGCTAACACAGATATTGGTCCTCAGGCTAATCACAGATCTAACAGTATGTGGAAATCAGTCTTTATAACTAAAAGTATATTATACTATGTGAAGTGGTAATAAATATTCTTGCATTAGCATCAAAGTATACCCAGGCATCTTTTGAATTCTTTCCTGAAACATGTATTTTGAAAGTTTCCATATATAGAAATCCCACTATGTAATAGTTTTATGTGGTTTAAAGCATAATTATCATTAAGTTTTTGACAATTTGTAATTTAATTGAAATCAAATTACATTTAGGAAGTTCCCCATTCAGGACTTTTCTATGCCCCCACTTGTCTGCTTTATCTCTTCCAGAACTCCCTTTATTTCAGTCTCTGAGGCCACCTCTCCACTTAATAGGACAAAAATGAAAATCCTGGGTGATACACTGAGTTCTTTGGGAAAATAGAAGTCTCTGGCTGTTTTAAAGTGGCAAGGTGAGGGAATTCCCTGGCGATTCAGGGGTTAGGACTTGGTGCTCTCACTGCCAGGGGCATGGGTTTGATCCCTGGTCGGAGACTAAGATCCTGCAAGCCATGTGGTATGGCCAAAAAAAGAAAAAAAAGAAAGTGGCAAGGTGAGAGAGATACAGGAAGGGGACAAATACGCTTCAGGCTAGCAGCCTAAATTCAAGAAACCCGTATAGAGCTTCTCTGTTTCTTATTTCAGTATTTAATTTCAAGGGATTACATTGTTTATACTTCCTAATTAGGTCTACTGCCCTTCACCATTGTTCTCTTGTCTCTCATCAAAAATTATTTGTTTCAGGAGCTGTGCAAGATGCAGTTACACAAGGGCTTTAGAACATTCTATAAATTGGATTCTGTATATTTGTAAATTATGCTGATAGGCACTTCTGTAGCACAATGAGGTCAAGACAGTCTCACTGAAAATGGCCTTTTCATGCTGCGCTCGAGCCAAAAAAAAGGGAAAGCATCATAAAGGTACTGTGCTATGTTTGCAGAAGAATGCTGGTCAATTCAATCCAAGACAGTGGTTACAGACTTCCCTGGTGGCGCAGTGGTTAAGAATCCGCCTGCCAATGCAGGGGACATGGGTTCGAGCCCTGGCCTGGGAAGATCCCACATGCTGTATAGCAACTAAGCGTGTGCACCACAACTACTGAGCCTGCGCTCTAGAGCCCGTGCTCTGCAACAAAAGAAGCCACCGCAATGAGAAGCCCGTGGCGCACAGCAATGAAGAGTAGTCCCCATTTGCCGTGACTAGAGAAAGCCCGTGCGCAGCAACGAAGACCCAACGCAGCCAAAAATAAATAAATTAATTAATTAATTTTTAAAAAAGTGGTTGTCAGCCAACCTTAAAGAGACTAAATGAAATTCTCAAAATGTATAGCAATAGGATATTAAAGATATGTTTATGAAAAACATATTGTATGAAAATATACTATGTTGCATGCTATAAAGTGCAAGAGAATTATTAAGATACAGTTCATGATTTTAGAGAGTTTGCAATTTAAAAGAGAGACTAAAATATGCATGCAATTAATTAAATGGAAGAAAACAAAACATAAATGACACATGTCAGAGGCAAAGTTTAGCCTGAAAGAACATAGCTGGATTGAATTGAGCTACTAAAATTTAATTAATTCATTTAACTGCTATTTATTGAGTACCTAATAGGTGCCAGGTCATGAGACATAACCCTTTCTACCAAAGGATACTGATATCTGGAAACTAAATTCTTGACTAATTTTCAGGATACAGGATAAAAAATGGAAGTAGCTTCAGCTTGAGTTTGAAAATACTGGATCAAAATCTGGCCCAATCAATTATTCATTGGGGGACTTGGGCAAATAATTTATAATCGTTTAGCTTCATTGTAGAAGTCAGAGGGTCATCTTTGATTGCCTCTTCTAATTTCATCCTACATAAAGGTAATCAACAAATGAGTCTTTAAATGTTCCTTGAATATTTCCCATCCTCTCCATCCTTTTATCTCCCGTCCAAAGGCTGGCCCTCATGATTTGCTTGTGGATTCTGTACCCTAAATTAGTTTTGCTCTCCCTGTATCATTCTTTTTCAATCTATTATGCATGTTGTAACCAAAGCAATCTTTCTAAAACTTTTACCTGACCATAACACTCCTCTGCTCAAAACTCTTTAGTCACTTCTCATCACCCAGAAGATGCAAGCCTGTGTCTCTTAGCAAGTAAGACCTTTAATGAGCTGAACTCTGCTTGCATTTTTAACCACACACGCCAATCTTCCTCCATATCCACCCTATGTTTCTCTGATCACCAGGCTGTTTTGTGCCTCTGTGCCTTTGCATATGCTATTTTTTTTTTTGCGGTACGCGGGCCTCTCACTGTTGTGGCCCCTCCCGTCGCGTAGTACAGGCTCTGGACGCGCAGGCTCAGCGGCCATGGCTCACGGGCCCAGCCGCTCCGCGGTATGTGGGATCTTCCCGGACCGGGACACGAACCCGTGTCCCCTGCATCGGCAGGCGGACTCTCAACCACTGCGCCACCAGGGAAGCCCAGCATATGCTATTTTTTTAATGCCGAAGCCTGCAACGTTATCCCCATCCTCACTCCACCAATGCTATCTGGAAAACTTTAAAATTTTACTCTTCCTTTGACAGTTTGCTCAAACACAATCTCCTTCATGGAGCGTTCCTTGATTATTCGGGCACAGGTCATTTTTTCATCCTTCGGTATGCACACAGCATGTTTTATTTATCTATGTTAGCACCATGCATTATAATGTCATTATTCGTGTATATGCCAATTGCCTCAAAAAGACTGAACACCTGAGAACAAAGACAAGGCCCTTCACCTTTGAATCGTCACTCCTAACGTAATGTCTGCCATGGAGAGCCTGTGCAATAAATATTTATTTTAGTAATGAAGTCAGATTTGGGCATAAATGGAAAGAACGAAGAAATGCTTTGTGGAGGAGACGGTATTTAAGGTAGGCCTTGAAAAACTTCTGAAATGTTTCCTGAATTTTAAAAATGTAATTTGGGGATGTCCAGTGTTTTGATATACGTATATACATAAATGTATATATCTTCATGATCTTCCCTTTACTGCTTAAGTATTTTGCCAGCAAAGCTTTGTCTTTTCCATTCAAGGCCCTAGATGCAGTGCTCTGAGTACGGTGAAGGCTTAATAAGTAGGTTAATAGTCTGATGTAAAGAAGCATCTTCCTCAGTTCTCTTAGAATAAGGTATTGTTCTGATTCTCCAGTGCTATGTGTGGTGTCAAAAATGCCTGACTTTTTAGCTGAGTCATAGATGGCTGTGTACCATACCTAATAGCAAATAAAAATGTTGATATTCACTCTCTATATTTAATTTCTCCTGAACATATTAAAAATATATATAAGTGAGTATGCTTTTGATACACAACAGAAAATATGTGAGAACCCTGGGCACCTCACTGCTATTCAATTTAGCTCTCCCTGGGCAGATCACCTGAGTCTGATTGTAAACGTATTAACTTGGGCATCTTTTCAATCCAAATCATGTCTATTTCAGGTTTTCAGTGATGGTTATGCTCTTAGGTATTCTGGCAGAATAATAATCTGAATTATTAAATAGAATTAACAGTACTTTTGGAGATATTCCATTCTTAATTAGTGCATGTTTCTACTTAAGTAGTTCATTTAAAATACAGATGAAAAAACACTGGGACTTCCCTGGTGGTGCAGTGGTTAAGAATCCGCTTGCCAATGCAGGGGACATGGGTTTGAGCCCTGGGCCGGGAAGATCCCACATGCCGCAGAGCAGCTAAGTCCATGCACCACAACTACTGAGCCTGCGCTCTAGGGTGTGCGCCTAGAGCCCGTGCTCCAAAACCTACAACGAAGAGTAGCCCCTGCTCGCCACAACTAGAGAAAGCCTGCACACAGCAATGAAGACCCAATGCAGCCAAGATAAATAAATAAATAAATTTATCAAAAAAAAGAAAAAGAAAGAAAGAAAAAACACTGACACCAATAAAGATACTATGAATTACAGAAATCTAGAAAGTGGCGAAAGAAAAGGAAATCTACTCTGTTGCAGTCTGCTTTAGGATAACTGCTCCCTTCATTCTAACTTTCATGTTTACTAATATAAATCTTTTTATTTTGATAGCACATCATGGTTAGGAGACAGGGAACTCGTCACTGGAGGCCTCAATGATTGCTTTTTTTTGTTTTTCGTTTTTCCACAAGAAAGAGCTTGTGAAGGAACCTCTGCTGTCTGGAGATCTTCCCTCGGAAACTGCTGCATGATAAAAAGTTCCTGGCTAAATTTGAGGAGCTCAGGAAGCATCTATAGGAGACATCGTTAAGTGCACTAGCGTAGTATTTGAGATGTAGCTATAGATATATAGCCATAATTACGTGTGGGTTGTAATCCACACAATTATACGACGATTAGGAAGGCAAACTGGGAGGGAGGGCTGGCTCGCTTCCATCTCTTCTTCCTGTCAAAAGCTAAAGGTTTGCCCCAGCCTCTGGGCGTCTGCACCTTGGGAGTTTCCAGCTGAATTCTCCTCCCGTCGACTTGCTCCAAGCCAAGCCAGACCACCTGAAGGAAAGAAACTTCATGTTCGTGGCAGACCCTCAGACTCAAGCACCTTCTCACAACTCTCCCCATCTCGGCCCCTGAGCTAGCGGGGGCAGCGCAGCAGGTGCGAGGAGAGGCTCAGAAGGGGCGGTGGGGACGACCCCCTTTCGAACTGCCTTTGTAGCTGCCAAGGAGTAGCCAACAAGCGCCAGATTTATGTGCACTTTGAAAGAAGCACCTTCACCATTGGCTTTCGGAGCGGCGCTGTCGCTAGGGAGCAGCGGGCAGGGCGAGCAGAGACTGGGGAGAAGCCCGGGCGGGTGTTCCCGTAACCTGGGAGAGCGGGCACCCACCGTCGGCGCGGACACGCACGCACACGCACGCTCCCCGCGAGTTCGAGCCCCGCGGCCCCGGCCCGCCCGAGGGCGCCCCCCTGCGCCGTTCTAGGCAGAGCCGCGCCTCCCAGCTCGCCTCCCGCCCCCTGATTCCCGCCGCTGCAGCCCAGAGAGACAGGAACCTGGAACCTCTGCTCCAGGTGCCCCCGCGCGGGCGCGGCGGAGAGCCGTGGGGCTCGGGGAGGAGGAGAGCGCGATGAATGAGTGCTCCCTTCGCCTCCGAGTTGTCTGAGTTGGCGGCGCCGCGCCCCGGCTTCCGGCTCTCGGCGCCCCACGCGCTCGCGGCTCCAGCGGCTGTAGCCCACGTCCGCGCCGGGAGCCAAGCTCGCCGCGCCGCGCCGCGCCGCGACGCGCCGGGGGAGCCCGGGCTCCCGAGCTCCTGTCCCGGCCCCGGTCCAGGGGAAAGCAGGGGTGTCCCCGGGCAGAGGCGCACGGCCGCGCGGTCTCTCGCACTCTCCACGGCCCATCGGTCTCTCCATGGCCTCTCATCAGCAATCCCGGATCCAGGCTTACCTGGAGAAGAACAAGATCGGTCCCCTGTTTGAGGTAAGGCGCTGCAGGTGCGGGCGGTACCGTTTGTCTTTGGGGGGTTCCGGACACCCCGGAGGGAAGGAGGGAGACAGAAGAGATGCGCGGGAGGGACGCCCCTGTGGCCCCAGTTCTCTCTCTCTGTCCGGGCCAGGTGTCCTGGAACGCGGCCGCGCGGGCGGTTCTTCGGTTACTTGGGCGCGGACAGGTAAGCTCTGGAGGGACAAGCCTTATCCTGGCATGGCAAGTTTGAGGTGTCTGACTGTCTTGCACCTTGCAACCACATGCACGGGGCCCGGACAGGCTGAGACAGACGGATGCACACATTCAGCCTTACACACGCTCACTTTCTTCCTGGAATTCACACTGTCTTGCGCGTTTTTCCCCAAACGTAGGCAGTAGTAGAACCCGTAAAAGGTGGAGGAAGTGCTTAGCAATGGGATGGAATAAGGTTACCTGGGAGAAAACTGAACTGGTAGGAAGTAGGCTTCTGTAGGTGCGGGCGTGTGGAATGAAATTGCCAAGCTGAGGCGCTGACATGGGTCTCTGGATGAAAGGAGAATCCTTTGCCTTGCGGCCCCCCTACCTGTGTTAGGGGGAGAGAGGGGGCAGAGAAAGGTTCGGGAAAAGCACACGCGTATTTATGGGAAGGAGACAGCTCTGAGCTGTTTTCTCTCGCCATCAAAGAATTGATGACAAAAATACAGTAGGAGAATGGAAAAGTGGGAGAACAGGAGAAAATGAGAACGGGGGACTGAAACCAGGCACCGGCAAAGCGTCCCTCCGGTTGCCAGGGCGCTGGGTAGCTGCAGAGGCCAGCGGGGAGCGACGCCCACGGTCCCCTCCTTTCCTGTCCAACCGTCCAGCTGGGCACGGACCCGCTGCGAGAGGACGTGGGAGGGTCGAGATCCCCGCCCCCCCGCCAAAAAAATCCGTTGTGGTCATACTTGGGCGTTTACGTGACCGCGGTGTCTTAAGGCTGAAACGAGGCAGGAGGAAAGAGATAGCAGAGGATGGAACACCTTCTCCAGGACTGAAGAGAGGAGAATGATAACTGCAGAGAAAATAAGACTGCGAATTAATGTCCCAGCACAAAAAGGGAGCTGACAAGGGTGTGATCATAACGGGTTTCACATAACCAAGATTTGCAAAATCCCTTGTTTTTCTGACCAACTTTTAAGTTAACCATGTACTGTCTTGGGAGATATGACCATTATCTCAACTGAGAATCACTGTTGTATAGTCATAAAGTCCTACAATATATGTCTTGATTCTTGTTTTTGCGAAAAGTGTTAGCAAAGGAAGTGCATATACAAAAGCAGAGTAGAATTGCTGGAGCTACTAGAATTCCTTTCTTTGCCTTTAGTGTAAAGATTAGAGACTATACACTGTATTTAAAGGAGAAATATAATAACCCTCTGTGGCACAGTGTGTTAATTGTATCAAAAGAAACATAAAATAAATACATTTAGAGGGTTTCTTCTCTAGAATATAAGTACATTTTCCTAGGGAGAATAAATGAATTGTTTTTAATAGATGCTGTTCTCATTTGCTGACTTTTATAATTCCCAAGATTCTCTCCAAGTGACAGTAATAGAGTTTGGAATGTATGTAAACTTTCTATATACATAATTAGGAAATAAATCCAACTTGGTTTTAAATGCTCACTTTTTCAGTTCCACAGCTGAATCTTAAGGGATGGCAGAATTGTTTCGTAAAATCATTAAACCTCCTCACTAAAAAACAAACAAGGACAAAAGTATATGCTCTGTATTTTATTCATTTTTTCGGTAACATATTACATACATCCCCATTAGCTTGGATTGCAGTGATGAGTAGTTAATTTTTAAGGGTTGATGTGCACTTTAAATAATTAAAGGGAGAAAATGGATAAGTTCTCTTCTACTGAAATCAAGTCCTTATGCAACAGTTTTGATCATGAGAGAGCATCGTTTTGAGAGTAGAATTACATGTACTTTACAAAACTGGAAAGTTTCCTCATACTTGAAAACCAGTGGAACTAGTGTAAAATGGACATATTGATCTATCATTCCCCTCAAAGCTCCCAGGCCTTTGGTTAATAGTTCTCATAAAAATTGCTTCAAGAGATCAGAAGAGGAGCCTAGGAACCTGAATTTAGTAAGAAGTAGCACAAATGATGGTCACATATTTAATTCCTGGGCCACATTGTAAGAAACAGTGACATAAGCTAAAATCTCCATTTACCAATTACAAATTGAAATAGGTGGTACCAAGTTTTATTATCTGTGCTTTGTGGTGATTTTTTTTCGTGCTGAGGCACTGGCATTAGTGACATAGCTTTACTTTAGTTTTGAAAATATATAAGACCTGACAATATGTTCCCTTTACAGATTTTGTTAGCTAGGTCTGTTTTAAGAAAACTCACTGAAGCGAGGCACTTTAAAGAGAGCACATGAATGTTATTTAAAACAGTAGCAATGGGCTTCCCAGGTGGCGCAGTGGTTGAGAGTCCGCCTGCCGATGCAGGGGACATGGGTTCGTGCCCCGGCCTAAACAGTAGCAAAAGTAACATATACTGGTATTGAGGATACTTACATCTCATTTTTTTTTAAACCTGTACAGTTTACTTAGTTTAGTTTATTTCTTACTTAGTTTATTTATTTCTAACATTTTATCACTTGAGAAGCTTATCAAAGTGCTGCACACAATATGGTGTTTCAAAAACTACTTTAGAGTGAAATTAATCTTGTTTCCAGGTGATTTAGAAGTATACATTTATACTACCTTTAACTATGTTTGAAGATATTTTGAGGCATTACAAAACCATGCCTAGAAATCATTGCATTAGAGTCTTGGGTAATGATATTTTAATTAAATAGTATGAAGCTATAAGGTGAAAATGGCAATAATGACTTAAATTCCACAAACTCTTTGAAATGTTTGTAAGATATAATACTTTTAGTGCTCTCATTGGCTTGCTCAGGGCAGGCAAGTAGTTAGCAGTCTGGCATCAATCTATAACGAATGCTTGATGTTGCTACAATAAGTTAGAACTATAATCTTAATACAGATTTCACACATAGCTCCTCACTTAACTGGCAAGATGTGAAATGGTTTGGCTGCCACCAAAGTAGAATATTTTTGCAACATACGAAGGTAAGATACATGGGGCAAACGTAAGACTGATCTCAAAGCCTAGGGCTAGGCACCTAACAGTCAAACAACTTGGTGATCAGAAATTCTGTTGCTTATTAGGATCAAGCCATCTACTTTGTTTATATTGTAAGCAGTTTAACTTAATTCTCAAGAGGCTATATGATGTGAAACGTTGCAATAAATTCATTATTTTTAATACAAAGAAGTATACAATTTTCAGTTTCTCTCATCTTGTTAAATAGGATAATTATTTGAAAATTATGGGTTGGAATGGTGCTCAGGGCAGCCATATGTCTTGGTTCCGGCCTAGTCACACTCACAAGAGTGGGAAATCCTGCACCATATGATATCACTTATATGTGGAATCTAAAAATTGATACAAATGAACTTATTTACAAAACAGAAACAGACCCACAGACATAGAAAACAAATTTATGGTTACCAAAGGGGAAAGGGGGAGAGGGAGGAATAAGTTAGGAGTTTGGGATTAACAGATACACACCACTATATAGAAAATAGATAAACAACAAGTTATACCACAGGGAACTATACTTAATATCTTATAATAACCCATAATGGAAAAGAATCTGAAAAAGATTATATCTTGATAAATATATATGAATCACTTTGCTGTATACCTGAAACTAATACAACATTATAAATCAACTATACTACAATTTTTAAAAAGCAGAATAATGCGGTCTTCATACAATCTCCATGGAATTTTTAAATCTCTCTCTATTGAAGATGTGGCAAACTAAGTTCACTGCATTTTCCCAAATGTGGTCTGACCCACTCCAAGTAGAATGGAATCACTTTACAACCTTCTGTGTTTAGTACCTCTACTCACATAGTCTAAATTTGTGTTAACTGATTTGGCATATATGTTATGAGGTGGACTCATCAACTGGTCAACCATAGCAACCAGATTTGTGTTCTAAATGATATTCCCCATTAAGTGGAACCAGGTATCCTTGGAGAAATGGTTAATTCAAGGCTTGGCACTGGGAAATACAAGATGAACCTGGAACATCTTATTACGCTAAAAAGTAAGGAAGTGGTCAAAGAATGATAGGAACATGTCCAAAGGACATAGAAGCCAGCTTGAAGAGGCTCCTATTAACTAAATCTGGGACAATTTAAGAAGCAAAATAAAGAATGATAGTAACATTATCTTACTGTATAAAATAGGAATATTTTATTCCACACATTCATGGGATACATGAATGTGTTCAATTTATAGGGAGAAGAGAAAGCTTTACTTTATCATAAGTACAATGCCAATTAATAAAACTGGAAGGGATGATGGAATTAGAAAATCACTACTTGGCAACCATCTTAGTAATAATTCGGGCAAGAAACATTAATCAATGCTAAAACTAATGGGTGAAAGTTGGATAAGGAATGAGATGTTACATAATCTCTAGTATCTTTCCACAAAATAAATGTTAATTATAAAAGGGAAAAAGGTAACTCTGTAGTGAAGAAACCTGGCAGACGCTACTTTACTCAAGTGTTGTGCCCCCTCTTAGGATGCATTTAAAACAACATGGCATCGCTTCTGTAATATTCCTGCCCATCATGCATAACTTGAATTGAATAATGGGAAAATATCTGATAAGCTTGATGGGGAAATTCTGCTTATCTGGAGTCTTAAAAAATGTTAAGATCATGAAAGTCAAGGGAGGTCTCAGACTGAAGAGACGTGACAAGTGCAAAATATGTTTCTAGAGTTGATACTTTTGCTATGAAGGACATTTTTGGAAAAGTTGGCGAAACTTGAATGGGGTCTCTAGGTGAAGGGTATATGGAGTCCTTTGTGTTGTTCACATACTTTTTCTGTAAGTTTAAAATTATTTCAAAATTTTTGAAAATATTAAAAATAGAAAAGGACATCTAGGAAATGAGGATTTACAAAATAATTCATCCATTGGGTTTCTTTAAACATTAAATTATGTGAGCGTAGTTAAGAATTGTTATCAATGATTTATACATGGCAACCAATGAATAATGAACTAAAATTCTGAGTAAAGAAAATTTACAATTCTGGTTAATTAAGCATATGCATTTTCCTCTACTCCCTCTCAAAATTTTATTGAAATATCAGCAAAAATATTTTAAAAATAAATGCATAAGAGTGCTGGAACACAAGAAAGGGTGCTGAGGCAGAGATACTGTTTCTGTTTGTTTATGAGTGGTGGCATCTCCTTTGCACCTACATATGATCGAGTGTCATAGAGTCAATGATATGTAGTGAAAATGTTTGCAATTTCCTGGAAGGTACCTAAAATACATGGACTCAGCTGGGACATCTTCTCATATGCCTGTCCTCCATCCTGCTGTCTGGAATGCCTCTTTGTAATACCTCCCTCCTACCTTTCTTTACTTCTTCCACATCCCCAGGCAACCACTGATCTCCTTTTTGTCACTAAGGTTGTTTTTCCATTTCTAGAGTTTTGTATAAATAGAATCATACTCTATGCTCCTTTTTGGGGGGAAGGTGTATATCATTTTGTACTTGACATCATTATTTTGCAATTCACCCATGTTGCATCCTGTATCAGTAGTTTACTTCTTTTTATTGCTGAATTAGTATTTTGTATGGATTTATACTTTTGTTTCTCTTGGGGACCTGGAATAGGTTGGATGGATCATATAGTAGGTGTATGTTTAACTTTTTAAGACATTAGCCACTAGTTTTGAAGCTTGTACAATTTTACGTTCCTACCAACTGTGTGTGAGAGTTTCAGTTGTTCACTATTCTCACCCAAACTTGATATCATCTGTCCTTTTACTAATAGTCATTCTAACTGGTTTGTGTGGTATCTCATTGTGGTTTTAATTTGATTTTACATTGTTGCTTCACTCTTACCCCCGATCTGAGGCCAATGTCAGTGGAGACCATGTGGGGAGGCTGGCCTCCTCCCACTCCTGACAGTAATAAGGCATTCCTCTCCCTCCCCATTGGGGTTGTGTCAGAAGAGGCCTAGAGAAGACTCAGGACTTGTGGTCCAGTGGTAACAAGGCCACCCCTGCCATGAAATCCGTGCCAAGACACATCGAAATTAAATTTCTGGGAAAGAAAGACAAGAAAAATCTTGAAAGCAGCCAGAGAAATGCAACATTCTACCTATAGAGGAAAAAGCAATTAGAATGACACCAGATTTCTCATCAGCCCATGGAGGTCCAAGGGAAGTGGCACAATATTTTTCAAGTGCTGAAAAAAAAGAACCTAGGATTCCATTAGAGAAAATATCCTTCACAAATGAAAGGGGAATCAAGAGAATTTGTCACCAGCAGGCCTTCCCTAAAAGTATGGCTAAAGGAAGTTCTCTAAACAGAAAGGAAATGATGAAAGAATAAGGAAGTTTAGAACATCAGGAAGGAAGAAAGAACATGGAGAGTGCAAAAATATGAGTAAATATAATACGTTTTCCTTCTCCTCTTGAATTTTCTAAATTATGTCATGATTGAAGCACAATTATAACAATGTCAGATGAGGTTCTAAAAGTATGTAGAGGAAGTACTTAAGAAAATTGTATTATAATCAAGGAAGGGTTAAGAGGTGCAAAGAAGGTAAGGTTTCTCTACTTCACTTGAACTGATAAAATGACAATACCTGTTGACTAATTGTATATGTATAATGTAATACCTAGAGCAAGCACTAAAAAAACTATACAAAAAGATGCCCTCAAAAACAGTAGATAAATAAAAATGGAATTTAAAAAAATGTTCAAGTAACCTCCAGGAATAGGAAAAAGAAAAAAATAAAGCAGAGAGAACAAACAGAAAAAAAATAAATAACATGACAGACTTTAGCCCTAATATGTCGCTAATTCAATTAAATGCAATGGTCTAAGTATACCAGTTAAAAGAGATTGTCAGAGTGGATTAAAAAACATGACCCAACTAAGAAACTCACTTCAAATACAAAGATACAGGCAGGATAAAAGTAAAAGAATGGAAAAAATATTATGCAAACATCAAAGGAAAGCAGGAGTGGCTATGTAAATGTCAGATAAAGTAGACTTTAGAGGATAGAAAATTATCAGAGACAGGAATTGTCATTTTGTAATAATAGAAGGGTCAACCCACCAAGAAAAAGAGCAATCCTGAGTGTGTGCACTGAGCAGCAGAGCTGCAGACTGTGTGAAGCAGAAACTGATAGAACTAAGAAGAGAAATAGACAAATCTGTAAATATAGTTCAAGACTTCAAAACCCCTCTCTTGACAATTGAGAGAACAACTAGGCAGAAATTCAGAAACACCATAGAAGAACTCAACAGCACATCAGACAACAGGGTCTAGTTGACATTTGTAGACCACTCCATGCAACAGTATCAGAATGCACATTCCTTTCAGGTGGCATGGAATGCATACAGAGATAGACCATTCCCTGAACCACGAAACAATCCTCAATAGAAAACATACAAGGTGTTTTCTCCATCACAGTGGGATGAAACTAGAAATCAGTAATAGAAGGAACACAGGAAGATTCCCAAAACACTGGGAAACGGTGCAACACACTTCTACATAATCTACTTGTCAAAGAAGAAATTGCAAGGAAATAAAAACCCATCTAACAATGAAAAGGAAGGTATGTCAAAATTTATGAGACACAGCTCAAGCAGTGCGGAGAGGGAATTTTAGAGCACTAAAATGCATAGGTTAAAAAAGTGGACTGGGACTTCCCTGGTGATCCAGTAGTTAAGTCTCCGTGCTTCCAATGCAGGAGACACAGGTTCGATCCCTGGTCAGGGAAATAAGATGCCACATGCCGTGCAGTCAAAAAAAAAAAAAATCTTAAAAACGTGGACTGATGTGTGTGACTGGTCTGAATAGGGCCTCTGCTTTCTATACCATTTTTGTGTGCACTCCCAATAGTACAGGACAGTCTATCCAGAGGGAGAGAGGACCGTTCCACAGTGAAGGATGTGTGTGCATCAGTAATCTGCAGACAATAGGTATCAGTTCATATACTATGTCATGTCTTGTATCTAGAAGTAGATATTAAATTTTTATTTATTTATTTATTTAGGCTGCATTGGGTCTTCTCCACTGCACATGTTTCTCTAGTTGTGGTGAGGGGGGGCTACTCTTTGTTGCAGTGGGCGGGCTTCTCAGTGTGGCGGCTTCTCTTACTGTAGAGCACGGGCTCTAGGCCCACAGGCTTCAGTAGTTGTGGCTCGCGGGCTCTAGAGCACAGGCTCAGTAGTTGTGACGCACAGGCTTAGTTGCACTGAGGCATGTGGGATCCTCCCGGACCAGGGCTTGAACCTGTGTCCCCTGCATTGGCAGGCGGATTCTTAACCACTGAACCACCAGGGAAGTCCCCAGCATTACTTTAGCTGTCAATCCCAAACCCAGTCCATTCCTGGTGGCAAGAATCAGACTGTCTATTATTTACTTATGGCTACGTTGGGTCTTCGTTGCTGCACATGGGCTTTCTCTAGTTGCAGGGAGCCGGGGCTACTCTTTGTTGCGGTGCGCCGGCTTCCATTGCAGTGGCTTCTCTTGTTGCAGAGACATGGGCTCTAGGTGCGTGGGCTTCCGGGCTTCCGTAGTTGTGGCTCGTGGGTTCTAGAGTGCAGATGCAGTAGTTGTGGCACACTGGCTTATTTGCTCTGCGGCACGTGGGATCTTCCTGGACCAGGGCTCAAACCCGTGTCCCCCGCATTGGCAGGTGGATTCTTAACCACTGTGCCACCAGGGAAGCCCCTGACCATTTTTTGATTGGATTGTTTGTTTTTTAGTATTGAGCTGCATAAGCTGTTTATATATATTGGAGACTAATCCTTTGTCTGTTGATTCATTTGCAAATATTTTCTCCCAGTCTGAGGGTTGTCTTTTCATCTTGTGTATGGTTTCCCTTGCTGTGCAAAAGCTTTTAAGTTTCATTAGGTCCCATTTGTTTATTTTTGTTTTTGTTTCCATTACTCTAGGAGGTGGATCAAAAAAGATCTTGCTGTGATTTATGTCAAAGAGTGTTCTTCCTATGTTTTCCTCTAAGAGTTTTATAGTGTCCAGTCTTACATTTAGGTCTCTAATCCACTTTGAGTTTATTTTTCGTGAATGGCGTTAGGGATTGTTCTAATTTCATTCTTTTACATGTAGCTGTCCAGTTTTCCCAGCACCACTTATTGAAGAGGCTGTCTTTTCTCCATTGTATATTCTTGCCTCCTTTATCAAAAATAAGGTGACCATATGTGCATGGGTTTATCTCTGGGCTTTCTATCCTGTTCCATTGATCTATCTTTCTGTTTCTGTGCCAGTACCATACTGTCTTGATTACTGTAGCTTTGTAGTATAATCTGAAATCTGGGAGCCTGATTCGTCCAGCTCCGTTTTTCTTTCTCAAGATTGCTTTGGCTATTCGGGGTCTTTTGTGTTTCCATACAAACTGTGAAATTTTTTGTTCTAGTTCTGTGAAAAATGCCATTAGTAGTTTGATAGGGATTGCATTGAATCTGTAGATTGCTTTAGGTAGTATAGTCATTTTCACAATGTTGATTCTTCCAATCCAAGAACATGTTATATCTCTCCATCTGTTTGTATCATCTTTAATTTCTTTCATCAGTGTCTTATAGTTTTCTGCATACAGGTCTTTTGTCTCCTTAAGTAGGTTTATTCCTAGGTATTTTATTCTTTTTGTTGCAATGGTAAATGGGAGTGTTTCCTTAATTTCTCTTTCAGATTTTTCGTCATTAGTGTATAGGAATGCAAGAGATTTCTGTGCATTAATTTTGTATCCTGCTACTTTACCAAATTCATTGATTAGCTCTAGTAGTTTTCTGGTGGCATTTT
Source organism: Lagenorhynchus albirostris (assembly GCF_949774975.1). NCBI lineage: Eukaryota > Metazoa > Chordata > Mammalia > Artiodactyla > Delphinidae > Lagenorhynchus > Lagenorhynchus albirostris. The sequence continues at coordinate 13,437,485 of NC_083111.1, forward strand.
TAGGAGTCTCTATGTATAATATCATGTAATCTGCAAACAGTGACAGTTTTACTTCTTCTTTTCCAATTTGTATTCCTTTTATTTCTTTTTCTTCTCTGATTGCCGTGGCCAGGACTTCCAAAACTATGTTGAATAATAGTGGTGAGAGTGGACATCCTTGTCTTCTTCCTGATCTTAGAGGAAATGCTTTCAGCTTTTCACCATTGAGAATGATATTTGCTGTGGGTTTGTCATATATGGCCTTTATTATGTTGAGCTAGGTTCCCTCTATGCCCACTTTCTGGAGAGTTTTTATCATAAATGGGTGTTGAATTTTGTGAAAAGCTTCTTCTGCATCTAATCAGATGATCATATGGTTTTTATTCTTCAATTTCTTAATATGGTGTATCACATTGATTGGTTTGCGTATATTGAAGAATCCTTGCATCCCTGGGATAAGTCCCACTTGATCATGGTGTATGATCCTTTTAATGTGTTGTTGGATTCTGTTTACTAGTATTTTGTTGAGGATTTTTGCATCTATATTCATCAGTGATAATGGTCTGTAACTTTCTTTTTTTGTGACATCTTTGTCTGGTTTTGGTATCAGGGTGGTAGTGGCCTCGTAGAATGAGTTTGGGAGTGTTCCTTCCTCTGCAGTTTTTTGGAAGAGTTTGAGAAGGATGGGTGTTAGCTCTTCTCTAAATGTTTGATAGAATTCACCTGTGAAACCATCTGGTCCTGGGCTTTTGTTTGTTGGAAGATTTTTTTTTTTTTTTTTGGTGGTACGCAGGGCTCTCACTGTTCTGGCCTCTCCCATTGTGGAGCACAGGCTCCAGACGTGCAGGCTCAGTGGCCATGGCTTACGGGCCCAGCTGCTCCGTGGCACATGGGATCTTCCCGGTCCGGGTCATGAACCCATGTCCCCTGCATTGGCAGGCGGACTCTCAACCACTGTGCCACCAGGGAAGCCCGGTTGGAAGATTTTTAATCACAGTTTCAATTTCATTACTTGTGATTGGTCTGTTCATATTTTCTATTTCTTCCTGGTTCAGTCTTGGAAGGTTACACCTTTCTAAGAATTTGTCCATTTCTTCCAGGTTGTCCATTTTATTGGCATAGTGTTGCCTATAGTAGTCTCTTAGGATGCTTTGTATTTCTGCAGTGTCTGTTGTAACTTCTCCTTTTTCATTTCTAATTTTATTGATTTGAGTCCTCTCCCTCTTTTTCTTGATGAGTCTGGCTAATGGTTTATCAATTTTGTTTATCTTCTCAAAGAACTAGCTTTTAGTTTTATTAATCTTTGCTATCATTTTCTTTGTTTCTATTTCATTTATTTCTGCTCTGATCTTTATGATTTCTTTCCTTCTACTAACTTTGGGTTTTGTTTGTTCTTCTTTCTCTAGTTCCTTTAGGTGTAAGGTTAGATTGTTTATTTGAGATTTTTCTTGTTTCTTGAGGTAGGATTGTATTGCTATAAACTTCCCTCTTAGAACTGCTTTTGCTGCATCCCATACGTTTTGGATTGTCGTGTTTTCATTGTCATTTGTCTCTAGGTATATTTTGATTTCTTCTTTGATTTCTTCAGTGATCTCTTGGTTATTTAGTAACGTATTGTTTAGCCTCCATATTTTTGTGTTTTTTACATTTTTTTCCCTGTAATTGATTTCTAATCTCATAGCATTGTGGTCAGAAAAGATGCTTGATATGATTTCAGTTTTCCTAAATTTACTGAGGCTTGATTTGTGACCAAAGATGTGATCTATCCTGGAGAATTTCCATTTGCACTTGAGAAGAAAGTGTAATCTGATGTTTTTGGATGGAATATCCTATAAATATCAATTAAACCTATCTGCTCTATTGTGTTTTTTAAAGCTTGTGTTTCCTTATTAATTTTCTGTTTAGATGATCTGTCCTTTTGTGTAAGTGAGGTGTTAAAGTCCCCTGCTATTACTGTGTTACTGTTGATTTCCTCTTTTATAAGTGTTAGCAGTTGCCTTATGTATTGAGGTGCTCCTATGTTGGGTGCCTATATATTGATAATTGTTATATCTTCTTCTTGTACTGATCCTTTGATCATTATGTAGTGTCCTTCCTTGTCTCTTGTACCATTCTTTATTTTATAGTCTATTTTATCTGACATGAGTATTGCTACTCCAGCTTTCTTTTGATTTCCATTTGCATGGAATATATTTTTCCATCCCCTCACTTCCAGTCTGTATGTGTCCCTAGGTCTGAAGTGGGTCTCTTGTAGACAGCATATATATGGGTCATGTTTTTGTATCCATTCAGTGAGCCTGTGTCTTTTGGTTGGAGCATTTAATCCATTCACATTTAAGGTAATTATTGATATGTATGTTCCTATTACCATTTTCTTAATTGTTTTGGGTTTGTTTTTGTAGGTCCTTTTCTTCTCTTGTGTTTCCCACTTAGAGAAGTTACTTTAGCATTTGTTGCAGAGCTGTTTTGGTGGTGCTGAATTCTCTTAGCTTTTGCTTGTCTGTAAAGCTTTTGATTTCTCTGTTGAATCTGAATCAGATCCATGCCGGGTAGTGTAATATTGGTTGTAGGTTCTTCCCTGTCATCACTTTAAATATATCATGCCACTCCCTTCTGACTTGTAGAGTTTCTGCTGAGAAATCAGTTGTTAACCTTATGGGAGTTCCCTTGTATGTTATTGTTGTTTTTCTCTTGTTGCTTTCAGTAGTTTTTCTTTGTCTTTAATTTTTGTCAATTTGATTACTATGTGTTTCGGTGTGTTTCTCCTTGGTTTTATCCTGCCTGGGACTCTGTGTGCTTCCTGGACTTGGGTGACTGTTTCCTTTCCCATGTTAGGGAAGTTTTCGACTATAATCCCTTCAACTATTTTCTCGGATTCTTTCTCTCTCTCTTCTCCTTCTGGGACCCCTATGATGCGAATGTTGTTGCATTTAATGTTGTTCCAGAGGTCTCTTAGGCTGTTTTCATTTCTTTTCATTCTTTTTTCTTTATTCTGTTCCACGGCAGTGAATTCCACCATTTTGTCTTCCAGGTCACTTATCCGTTCTTCTGCCTCAGTTATTCTGCTATTGATTCCTTCTAGTGTAGTTTTTTTTGGTGTTTTTTTTTTTTTTTTTGCGGTATGCGGGCCTCTCACTGCTGTAGCCTCTCCCGTTGCGGAGCACAGGCTCCAGATGCGCAGGCTCAGCAGCCATGGCTCACGGGCCCAGCCGCTCCGCGGCATGTGGGATCTTCCCGGACCGGAGCACGAACCCGTGTCTCCTGCATCGGCAGGAGGACTCCCAACCACTGTGCCACCAGGGAAGCCTGATTCCTTCTAGTGTAGTTTTCATTTCAGTTATTGTATTGTTTATCTCTGTTTGTTTGTTCTTTAATTCTTCTAGGTCCTTGTTGAACATTTCTTGCATCTTCTCGATTTTTGCCTCCATTCTTTTCCCGAGGTCCTGGATCATCTTCACTATCATTATTCTGAAATCTTTTTCTGGAAGGTTGCCTATCTCCACTTCATTTAGTTGTTTTTCTGGGGTTTTATCTTGTTCCCTCATCTGGTACATAGCCGTCTGCCTTTTCATCTTGTCTATCTTTCTGTGAATGTGGTTTTTGTTCCACAGGCTGCAGGATTGTACTTCTTCTTGCTTCTGCTGTCTGCCCTCTGGTGGATGAGACTATCCAAGTTCATCTATTTTCTTTCCTTCCATTGTTTCCATGGCTTGGACCTTCCCTTCATTTCTCTTTGCAGCATTATCTGATTCTCTCCACATGTCACTGATTCCTGTTTAAACAAAGAAACACATATTAAAAAATCCAAAAAAAACTGACCAGTGTAGGCCACTTTCTAGAAACTAAGAAAAAGCAAATTACTGTCTTAGATACAGCTGTGCCAGGGTACCTTCTGATCCTCATGGGTGCATATGTCTACACCTCACCCTTTGTCTTGTTGTATATTAATCCGAGGCTCTATGGTTAGAGAAAATACCTTCAGGGCCTTTGAGATTTTAAAATACGGTCCAATATGCCTTTAAATTTACTTGATAAATTTAAAAAATATTAGCTGCATTTTTCCCTGACAGGAACAAGATGTACTTGAAAGAGAAATTGAGTTTCAGTTCAGAAAAATAAGTTGTAGAGAATGAAAGAAACATGAAGAGAAATCTAGCATTTAATTATGTTTAATTGTCACTGTGGAAATTTCTGTTTACAGTATTGGCATTTAAAAAAGATATTTTCAGAAGTGACATTTTGATTAGGATAATCTTCTGCTTCCAACATAGTGTGTTTTTATCTTTATTTGGCTCCATGGCTGTCAAGGCAGCAAAACTGTTGATAAGCTTTTTTAGATTGGATGAATGCAGGTCCCAGATGTCTTGGTTCTAACTGGGGCTTGTTGTATGCATTGCTATTTCATTGACATAAAAAAACACTTTATGCCACACTAACTGAATTTAGTTGTACAACTTGGTGGATAGATATACTTAAGACATTGGTGAGCTCAGCAAATATTTTATATGTGTGACAATTTGGAAGGAAACTCAGGATTGAAACCCAGGCTCAGAAGAATTCAATTCAAAGCAATCAAAATTTACAACACATGCACTTGCTTCAGCAGATGTTTTTGGGAAAAATCTTTGACGCCTTTTTGAGTGTCAAAGCATGCCTTGAGGCTAAATTCCACCTGAGGGTCAATATTAATAAATTAGGTAAAAAGTGTAAGCAAAAAGATGGAAGCTAGTAAGATAAGTTATCCTAGCGAAAAGAAGGCTTTGAGGTGATGGAATTACAGTTAAGAATGGTAGAAGAAACTATCATGAACTAAAGTGTGAAGGATTTCAGTTATTTAGTACAAGTATAGGTTAATGAAAGAATACGTCAGCATTTTTTCAGCATAATAAGAAATGCAACAAAAAGCTTGACTACCTTGGCTAGTTTAATTGTCGCATTATCTGAAGGAGGAAGATTAGGCTATGATTCTCTCCAAAGGAAAAACAATAAACTTCATGAATCTGTATTCAGAAGTCCCGCTCTAAGTTTAAATCTTCCAGAGGGGCTTTGTGGGTTAACTAACCAGGCTCTAATTAATCCACCAAATCCCTGCATTTCATGTGTAGTCAGTACTGTATTATGTTGTTTTATGCTTTTAACAATGCTATTGTTTTATCATGCCTGTTTCCCATGTGAAGAATCTTAGCTCTCTAGAGTTGACATAACTTTCCCCAAATATACAGAGCGTAAGTGGGGGAGATGACGTGAACCTGGGATATGTCTGAGTCCAAAGCTTAGACTTTTACATTTTTTTATTTTTAGAATATTTTCAGCTTTTTTGAGATATAACTGACATATAATATTGTGTAAGTTTAAGGTACACAAAGTGTTGGTTTTCCCTTCTGGTAGCCACCATTCTACTCTCTGTGTCTATGAGTTTGGCTTTTTTAGATTCCACATATAAGTGATATCATACAGTATTTGTCTTTCTCTGACTTATTTCACTTAGCATCATGCCTTCAGGGTACATCCATGTTGTTGCAAATGGCATGATTTCCTTTTCTCATGGCTGAATAATGTCCTTGTGTCTGTGTGTGTGTGTGTGTGTGTGTGTGTGTGTGTGTACACCACATCTTCTTTATCCATTCATCCATTGACAGATATTTAGGTTGTTTCCATATCTCGGCTATTGTGAATGATGCTGCAGTGAACATGGGAGTGCAGATATCTCTTTGAGATCCTGTTTTCATTTCTTTGGGATGTATACTCAGAAGTGGGATTACTGGATTGTATGGTAGTTCTACTTTTAATATTTTGAGGAATGTCCATACTGTTTCCATACTGGCTGTACCAGTTTACATTCCCACCGACAGTGTACAAGCGTTCCCTTTTCACATCCTCACCAACACTTGTGATCTCGTCTTTTTGATGATCAAAGCTCATACTTTCAGCTGCTAGGCTAGTTTGCCCGCTGTCTGCTTAGACTCTCCACACTGTCCAATACAGCAGCCACTAGCCACATGTGACTGTTTAAACTAAATGAAATGAAATTAAAAATTCAGTCCTCATTCTCACTAGCCATATTTTAAGAGCTCAGTAGTAACAGGTGGCTGCTGAATTGACCACAGCAGACATAGATTATTGCCATTATTGCAGAATATGTAATTGGACAGCATTGCCTTAGCTTCAGAGGTATCTCCTTTTCCCATTCTCCCTGGCCTTCCAACTATTCCACGCAGTGAGATGCTGTTTTCCCTGGGCTCCTGTAACACCATCCTCTCCTAGTTTTCCTTCTGCCTCTTTAAGCCATTTCTTCTCTGTCTCCTTTGGGAACTCTTCCACCTCCACCTCCTCTTTAAATGTTGAATATTCTCAGGGCTTAGTCCTAGAGCTCATCCACTTCTATGGATTCAAATTTCGATTTGCTGACAATTCTGAATTTTCGACTTTCACTTCATATCATGTCTTCTGATATGTCTCCATCCTTGCCATTTGGATTTCTTTCCAGTTCCACCTACCTGGGAAAGAAGGCCTCATTAGACAAGAATTAGAAAATGAGAGGATGACTCTAGTGATTAGAAGAAGAGTATTATCTTTCCCTTTGGACCAGACATTGGGTCTGGATATCTATGAAGCTATTCAGTGCAGCAGAGGTTAAGGACGGCATTGGGCCAAGAACTAGGAAATGCAAAAGACAGGCAAGATGTAGCTGTCATCCTTGGTCCAGTGCACACTTGAAAGTAAAATTATCTGAGATCATTATCATGACTGTGTTCATGGTTTTCTTACTTCATAATCTTTAGTAAAAATGTTACTGAAAATTCTGAACCTATTTCAACAGTACTGTATGGAACATATTAAGGAGAGAAACTTTTGCCTAAATTTGGGTAAGAGTTAACCATGAAATTATGTCTTCCATCCCTCCATCCTTTCATTCCCTACTTCACACCCATGTGGCAGTGACTGTGATTATCATGAGTTGCTCCAGAGGTCTATGTCTTGCTTTTGTGGTTCAGACCTTTCCCCATCATGAAACTTTCCTTCCAGTGTTAATATTGAAGTTTATAGTTTTCAATATTACTAAAAATGCACATTCCTCTTAAGCTGCATACTGAGAGGAAATATATTTGTGTCTGGAAGATTTCTTCACGGTTTTAGACCTAATATATACATCCACACCTGCGATATGAGGATGATGAAGATTCTAAGTTATCACATTAAATTTGTGCTTCAAGTTGTAGAGTGTGCAGCAGAGCACCTTTCTGGGAAGAAATTAGGAAAAAACTCCCTCACCTCTCCTCGGCTTGCCTCCACCGAGCCTATCCTGATTCTTTCTATGGTCATATCCTTTCTATGGCCACCGGGATCTCCATAAATACTTTGCAGCAGTGTGCCCAAGAGAATTTTCTGGCAGTAACTATATGCTGGAAGAGTACTGAATGAAGGAATCCAGGTTTATATCATTAGGCAGTCTAAATGAAGCCATGTAGCTTTTCCAGTAGGGTGGCAGGTATATTTCTATTTTACTAAAAGCAACATACTAGACTTTGGGATCGATATGGGTGTATTTTAAGCAGTCTGCCATTCGGATGTGTGTCCTACTTATAAGGAGACACTTAACCACAGTGCCCTTTCTCAGCAGATACAATAGGATGGGAGGTTTTACCCATTTTTATAACTTGAACTAAAGCTAAATCTTTACAGACAGAAATTGTTCAAATTCTGCATTCTGAAACTATTAATTTAAAATTTTGTTTGCATCTCAAGTCAACATCAATGTAGACTTCTCAGCCCATTTCTTTGAAGTTTTAATGGGTTCCTTAATTCCAGAGGGAACAGATATCAGCAAAAGCAATGGATCAGGAGAATGTGTATTCAATGACTTTTGCCAGTTTAGTATTCTGCATCCAAATGTATTGCTGTTTGTGTCAATTCTAGGAGATTTGCTGAGTGGCCCCAACATCATGTTTGGAATGAATGTGTAATATGTGGAGCTGGCCTCTGCTTCTGGCTCTGTGCTTTTGTTGCCAGTGTATCACTTTACTTGTTAAATGAAAGAAGAGAAGATTAATTGGTTAATATTAAAATTCTAAGATTTATGGTTAAGCGTGGTATAATAAAGAACACTGAGTACTAAGGAAGAGAAACAATGCTCAGTGGACGCCAGTATGAGTTTACTGTGTACAATTTACCCTTTGCTGTTGCTGGTCACTATTAGATTAATTGGCTAAAATTGGTTGCTGAAATACAGAAAAATACTTTGACAAGGAAATTGATTCAGTTACTATGTGTAGACATCACTGTTATTTCCACCTAGCCAAAGGTGTTGTTCTCTCTCTCTCTCTGCATATATTTTGAAAGATTGGAAGTATAGGTTCTAATAATGTCATGATGGAACAGAGCTCATGGTGGGAGCAGATGGTGAGATTTTAGCAGATGACATGGAAAAAGTGGAATAATTCTACCTTTATTTTGCTGATATATTTTCTATCAAAAATGATTATCTTTAAAAAACTACAAAATAGGATGTTCTTGATTAAGAGGAAGCTGAAGATCTAGAAATGAGAAAAAATAATGCACTATACTTTTAATCAGTTAAAGGTTTCTTGTTCCAGAGCACTTATATCCTTCTGAATTTAAAGAACTTGGATTGAGGTCATAATAAGCTGACATTTAACCACAATTACTATGTGTCAGTCACTATTCTAAGCACCAGGATATATTTTATTTGATTCTCACAACAATCCTATGTGGGAATTTTGTTAGCTCCATTTTAATGATAAGGGTATTGAAGCAAAGAGAGGTTAACTTACTTAAGGTCATACATCGATCACATAGAGGAGCTAGGATGCAAACCCAGGTATTTTTATATCAATATCCCTGCTCTTCATCCCCATGCCAGACTTGCCAAGCTGGAACATAAAAGTGCCAAAGTATGGGAGGCAGGAAAAGGATTTTTAATTTTCAAGGTAGTAGGCTAGGTATATTCAGCAGAAGACAAGAATAATTGTTCTATAGTAAAATCAGAGAATTTATGATGAAATGTTGATGAATAAAATCTGTGTGCTTAGAGTGGGAAATCTGTGCCACTGAAGCCACTATTAGTTTATTGAAAACAAATCATTTCACTCTAGCTCAATCTTCCTTTCTGATATAAGATAACTAGGCTCACTGATACGATCCATTTAGGAGACATAGTCTGAGATTTTTTTCCCAGGCAATTGGAAAAGTCTTCCATATGCGTAAGATGGTTATATATAAGGTAGAGAAATGTGGATTGAGTGATAGTACAGTCACTTGGAGCTTGTTGGACCACCCTATCCAGGAGGATGCACTGGTGACTGATGTGAGCCTGGAGGGCAGTACTCAGTGACTTGCTGGTGCCAGAAATGTCCTGGTCAATATTTTTACCAATGACTTAGGTGATGAAAGGCAAGCTGTATTTTAAAAATTCATGGATGATATAATCAGAATTTTGAAAAACAGAGCCTGGAACTTAAGATGGACAATATGACCCTTCATAGGAATAAAGATGAAGTTCAACATTTAATTGGAAATAATCTAAATGCAATTGTCATTGCCATAATGGCTGGGATAATGAGAAATGTTTGAAATATTTAGAAATACTAAATTTAAGAAATAAAACTTAAGAGGAACATCACCTATGTCTTCAAATACATGAAAGATTATTGTATGGAACATATATTTTTGTCTGTATATGTTCAGGAGACAAAACTGGAATCAATGGGTAAAAACAACATGACAACTTCCTGATGATATTAACTGTTTAAACATTGAACAGTTTATTTTTTCCTTCTATAAGCTCCTAAGGGTTTATGACATAAGAGATTGGTTTTAGGTAACTGCCATTTCTACTTGGATCTCTGTAATTATTTGAGAAGTGTTAAGGGACTCCCTTCACCTCTTTCCAAAATGCCTTTTTCCACTCGAACTTCCGTAAACCTTTAAGCTTCCATCTTATTTATGGCATTAGGGCACGGTTTCTCAGCCTCAGCACTGTTGACATTTTGGACCAGATAATTCTTTGCTGTGGGGGAATGTGTTGTAGGACATTTAGCAACTCTACCCACTAGATGCTAGTAACACTTCTCCCAGTTGTGGCAATCAAAAATGACTCTTGACATTACCAAATATGCCCTGAGGGACAAAATCATCACAGATTGATAACCATTGCTTGAGGGAAAGGCATTAAACGTCTTTGCAAAATGCAAATGTTCGCAGGAGGTATATAAACCAATTACCAGTCAAGAATACAAGATGAATGGGACTTCCCTGGTGGTCCAGTGGTTAATACTTCACCTTCCAACACGGGGGTGTGGGTTCGATCCCTGGTCGGGGAGCTAAGATCCCACATGCCTCACGGCCAAAAAACCAAAACATATAACAGAAGCAATATTGTAACAAATTCAATAAAGACTTTAAAAATGGTCCACATCAAAAATCTTAAAAAAAAAAAGAATACAAGATGAAGGAAACATGATTTTTGGTTTTTTTCCCTAGCAGAATAAGCTGCCTCCTTCTCTAGCTTGAAGGCTCTTGCTTAGTACTTTCAATAGGTCTTCGGAAAGTGTTCTTTGTATTACTGCTAATTATGTTTTCTCTTACCCTCTAATTCAATTAGAAGTTTATTGAGGGCAGAAGTTGTTTACTTGGTCACACTGCCCTCCCCTTCCTGCTCTACCTCAGCATCTCCCTGTGTCTTGTCCAGTAGATGCTCGAAAAAGTAGCTGTTGAGTGAGCACAGGAATGAATAAGTGAATGAAGTTGCATTTGGGATGAATCTTGAGTTAGAAGAAGAGTTTTCAGCACAGTAAGAGATTTGGGAGGTGACGGAGGCATTCCAGGTCAAAGGATGGCATGATCCAAAGATGGGCTGCTGAGACTGGAATGTTTTCTTGGAGGAGCAGTTCGGTGTAGTTGGCTCACAGTACACGTGTATAAGGATGGTGGACGATGGTGATGGGACAATAGACTGGTCCCAGACATGGATCAACTTTAATGTCAGGCAGGAAGTAAGTACTTAAGTAGGTTACCAACTATTTAAGTTGGTATTAAGACTAGCTAATATTTGGACTAAGTATTAAGTTAGTTAATATTTAAGTTGGTATTAAGACCAGCTAATATTTGGACTAACTATTAAGACTAGCTAATATTTGGACATGGTCGTGCGCATCAAATTGCTGCTTTAGGAAGATACATCTTATAGTGGTGTGTGGGGTGACTGGGATGTAGAGAGCACTAGTTGGTGTCAATTACCAAGGGAAAGATGACGATGACCCAAACTAGGGTGATGGTAGGTGCAACTGGAAAGGGAGGCAGCAGGTGGGGGCTATTAAACAGGACATGCAATTGAATAGTTGTAGAGTATGTGAGGGTTGGGTAGGAAGTTATGGAGTATGTGAGGGTTGATCAGGATCAAATGTGAATTAATGTGGATTAAAAAGGTAATGTTAGTAATACAAATAGAGAACCTGGGCGGGGGGTGGGTGGGGGGTGGGGGTGGTGGTGACGCTCAGTGCTGGTGGTGGAGAGGATGATGAAAAAGGTCCTGAAGAGAAACACAGTTCCTACAGAAGAAGACACTGAATTAGATGGAGATTTTCCACAGACTAAGAGAATTCGATTTGTGGTACTGTGTGTCTATACTCCATGTGATTTTTTCTAAAGAAAAAAATCATATAGAAAGCCACTCTTAATGATTGGGCAGAACTAAAAACAATAAAAAGTAGCTCTTTCTTTGAGATACATACTTCATTGTTTACTGAAGTCTAAAATAAACGCAAAACAGGCAATGGAGCACGAATGTGACATTTCTAGTGAGTGTTTCTTTTTCCTTTTTAGCTCTAGTGTGTGTGTTATATGTTATTTCCCCTCACTCAGTGTTTGGGCATTTAGCTTCAGTCAGTAAAAGCCGCTTCACTGCCCACAAACTTGAGCTTTCTATGATAGTTGTAGGATTTCTTTGACATTTAGGGAGCTACTTTCTGACTTGCACCAGCTACATTTCCTTGTAGCGAGTTCATGGAATACTTAATTGCTTTCTACTGTTGATGGTTATTTTCCACTGATCATTTCCAATGAGTTCCATGAAGATTGCCTCTAGTTTTTATCCCCAAGACCAATTTTGAGGGTTTTTTTTTTCAGATAAAACAGACAATTTATGTTTCTCCCCCCCCCCTTTACTTATTATTCCATGGAGGTAATTCTTCACAAAGCTTGTAACAAGAGTTTGGGGATACAATGCAATTGCATATGTATTTTATTTAGCAGCTCCATCCTTTAAGCTTGCTTAACCTCATTGTATTTTGCTCCAGAGCCTCAGTGGAGTTGAACACAGTTGTCCTTCCTTATAGCGGTCATAAGAAGTCTCATCTGATCTCCTCAGCTGTTCAGCCAGCTGGAAACAACTCCTCCTCTGAGGTATAAAGTGTCTGTAACCACTTACCACCCATGTCGCTATCGTATGCATTTTGATATGAGTATTTTTTTCTCTTCTATCAAATTTTAAGTTCCTTGGGAGTAGAGACCTGTTTTCCTGCCCCCCCATTCCCCACCTGCCCCCCCCCAAACATCGTTTAGCAGACTGAGGCAATATGGTGTTGTGATACTGAATCTACGAAGAAATGAGCAAATGGGTATACATACAGTTATTTTTAAAGTTATTCTTTCTGGATACAGGTCAATGCCTTGATGCCAAAACACAGTGCAGGCAAAGGGATGCTACAGAGGACCAGTAACGTGGCCTGTGCTTTAGACTATTTTGAGGAGTAGAAGGACGTCATATCCTTCAAACCGTCTTCCGTGGATATTGTCTTGCTAAACTGGCAGTTCTCAAAACTTGAGCGTGTATCAAAGTCACCTGGAGGGTTTGTTAAAGCACCGATTCTCGGTCCCGTTCTCAGAGCTTTTGGTTTAGTGGCTGTGAAGTGGGACCTGAGAATCTGCACGTCTGGTTCCCAAGCATGTGGGTGCTGCTGGTCCAGGGATCCCACTTTGAGAACCACTGCTCTAAACTGAGCTTTAATGAGTGTCATCAGTTTCATGTTAGCCATTTCTGATGTACCGTAACCCTTCTGCATAGTCTATTGATAAAGTGTGCATGTAAATGATCAATTACAGAGTGTGCTGCCCACCAGAAATTCAGTGAATTGAAGCTTTATCACTGCTAACAAGATTTGGCATCCAGATTTTAGTATGCATTCATTATATGGGGGTTTATTAAATCCTCTCTCTCTGCTAGAAAATGCAAATAGGCTAGTGAGCAAAATATTGTCTTCAGGGAACCTGTAATATATCAAGGTAAAAGAATAGTAGGTAGGCAGTTATCAAATTTGAAGATACAGTTTCCATCTCAGTGATCCAGCATGATCTATGATCTAGGATCACAGTTTCCACATCTGTGATGATGATGATACTTGCATAACGTCCATGAATTAAATGAGGTATCATAAGGTGCTTGTATACTGTCAAGTGCTACGTAGAGGTGAGGCACAAACTATAAAAAATACGAATACTCCTAGTACAGGTAGGAGAGACCATGGTAGATAGAAAGAAAGATGACTGGACAGCATTGTGGTGGTGACTTATAGGCACATTTTGAGCACATCCAACACCTAAGTCTACATGTATCCACGTTGCTGCTCATGGCACACAGGCCTCCCTCTTTAAAGGTATGAACTTATTTTGTAATTATTATATTGTAAAAGGCATGGGTGACAATATCTTTTTAAATTATTGCTTAGGAACTCAGAACTTATCAGGCACTTGGAGACTTATTTATCCAAAGGGTTATATATTAATAATCGAAGGTGAGACCAAATTAAAGAAATACAGGAATCTTTTGATATATAGAAGAGATGATTTGACAATTTCTCTTCTATTTTTTAAAAGTCTTGGTGAACTTATGTGTATAGAAATATATTTACTTTTCACATAAGAAGAATATCTGGTTCAAGGACGGTGTCTTTAGATGGAAATTATTTTTAGGCTTACGCAATCCTAATGATGACCACTTGTCCTTGAACCTCTGTCCTAAGGTGCTTATGTATTAAGGCATGTGAGTAAGCATTTTGGTGACCTGGTTACTCTTGAAGTTATCCCCACAGCTATTAGTGAAAAGGTGATACCACCATTACCCCAGATTTGTGCAACTTGTTTCAAAGTTGAATGTGTTTTCCCTTTTCCCTTGCTGTTGTATCTTTCCTTTTGGCGTGGGGTCTTTTGCCATGGAAGGAATGAGAAGGAAGCAAGATTCAAGGAGAATACACTCAATTGGAGATGAGAGAGTCATGGGTTCTGCTTCTGAGTCTGCTAGTCTGTCTCCTGGACCAGTGTCCTAAAATTTTAATACCTTAGATTCCATGTCCATGAGTTAAGGACCATGAACTGAGTTTCTTCTCCTTGGAAAAGAAAAGTCTGAGAGGTAGCCAGATTTCACTGATTACATCTATGAAGTTTTTTGACCTAAAAGCTGGTGTCTGTTGCTTTCTACATAAACCACAAATGGGTCAAGAAGAAATAGCTAGCATTAAGATAATGTGTACAAAGCAAATGCCCTGGTTGTGGAAGTTAGTACAAATCAGAAGGGATCATGAATGGAGGCTGTATCACATAGAATTCTTTAGGGATCATGAATGGAGGCTGTATCACATAGAATTCTTTAAAAGTGGGACAGACTCTTGCTTTTCATCCCTGTCTATTTCTTTTTTTCCTTTTTCTCTTGAGCTATGGGAATTTTAGCCAGTGTTAAAAACCCAGCTTGAGTATCTCCCCCAGGCCACAGGCTTTGGAATCATGGCGTCCGAATTGAATTAAATTCTACTGCTTATCAGTTTAGTTGTTGTTGTTTGTCTTTTATCTGTAAAATGGAGAGGAAGGTTACCTGTGAATGTGGTTGTAGTCTGTATCAGTCAGGGTGCTCCAGAGAAAACAGATCTGTTAGAGATTTATTTTGAGGAATTGACTCATGCAGTTGTAGAGGCTGGCAAGTCTGAGATCTGTGGGGCAGGCTGGCAACTCAGGCAGGAGTTGGCGCTGCAGTCTAGAGACAGATTTCTCCTTCAGGAAACCTCAGTTTTTGTTCTTAAGGCTTCAGCTCATCAGATTAGATTGTACGTGTTAACCACGTATGCAAAGCATCTTTACATGATACAGCCACTGTGGAGAACGGTATGGAGGTTCCTCAAAAAACCAAAAACAGAACTACCATACGACCCAGCATTCCCCCTACTGGGCATATACCCTGAGAGAACCATAATTCAGAAAGACACGTGCACCCCAATGTTCATTGCAGCTCTAGTTACAATAGCCAGGACATGGAAGCAACCTAAGTGTCCATCGACAGAGGACTGGATAAAAAGATGTGGTACATATATACAATGGAATATTACTCAGCCATAAAAAGGAATGAAATTGGGTCATTTGTAGAGATGTGGATGGACTTGGAGACTGTCATACAGAGTGAAGTGAGTCAGAAAGAGAAAAACAAATATCGTATATTAACGTATGTATGTGGAATCTAGAAAAATGGTACAGATGAGCCTAGTTCCAGGGCAGAAATAGAGACATAGATGTAGAGAACAGATGTGTGGACACAGTGGGGGAAGGGGAGGGTGGGATGAATTGGGAGATTAGGTTTGACATAAATACACTATCATGTCTAAGCTAGCCAGTGGGAACCTGCTGTATAGCACAGGGAGCTCAGTTCAGTGCTCTGTGATGACCTAGATGGGTGGGATGGGGGTGGGGTGGGAGGGAGGTCCAAGAGGGAGGGGATGTATGTATACATAGAGCTGATTCACTTCGTTGTGCAGCAGAAACTAACACAACATTGTAAAGCAATTATACTCCCACTAAAAAAAATATTGGTAACTGACAGTAAAAAAAAAAAAAGTACCTTTACAGCAACACCTAGATTAGTGTTAGATTAAATAATTGAGTACTGTGGACTAGCCAGGTTGACACATAAAACTAACCATCACACAGTTGTCATGTTAATGATAGTTAGCATATGGTTACTATGTGAGCTACGTGTTCACATGGATTAGTTCATTTAGTTCTGATAAAAACCACAGGAGGAGCTATTATTATGATCTTAGGATAAAACTTGTCATTGTCCCACAGTAAGTTAAACAAGCATGGGAGCCAGGCCATGCATGGATCAACCAGAGTCCTGTCCCCCAAATTTCCAAATTTAAATTGGAAAAGATAGTTTTCCTTTACCATCTCAAAGCTCAAAGCTGAACCGATGTGCTGATGGCCATGAAAGAGGCTGGTTTAAGAGCGTGAGGCCAACATGCTTAGAGAAGATGACAAGAGTCAGAAAAAAGTAACCATGAATGTTTCAAGAGGTCATTCCTCTTCTACGACGTGACCTGGTTAACTAGTTGTTGCTTTTCTTCCCTTAAACAACTTTGAGCTGGGTTTCTGTCACTTGCTATCAGAGTCCAGCATGATCTGGCCATATTGCTATCCAAGTGATGGGTAACAAACAACCATACGATCTCAGTAGCTTAAAGCACAAAAGTTTATTTCTTACAGTCAGTGGTGAGTTCTGGTTTTTACCATCTTCACTCGAGAGCCTCCACTTTCTGAAATATGACTGGCCACCGCGGCAGAGGGACGAGAGCATGGAAGATCGTGCACTGGCTCTTAAGGCTTCTGCCCAGAGTGACATAATCACCTCTCACATTTCATTGTCCAAAGTAAATCACATGGCCACCCAGAACTGGGAAAGTGTAATCCTACCACATGCCCAGGAGGGAAAAACCAGAAACATTGATGACTATCACTAATACATACTGAATAGTTCATACAACTTGTCACTCATATAAAACACATTGGATAGTTTTGTTGGTAAAGGGTAACTGATTTGAAGAGAATATAAATTCTGATTTCAAAATTATTAATTTCCTCATTTTTTTGCCATGATTTTTGTTTCTTATCTATAAAATATTTTCCTTTTCTGAGGTTATAAAGATTTTTTTCTTATATTTTCTTCTAATAGTTTTTTTGCCCCAGTTAAGCTTTTAATATATCTGGAGTTTATTTTTATATGGGGTTTGAATTAGGAATCTGATTTTATTTTTTTATGTATAGAAAGCAAATTGTCCCAATACCCTTTTTTAAATTGTCCATTTTTCTCCTCTGATATATAAGGCCATCTCTAAAATATATTAAGTTCCCATCTTTACTTGGGTGCATAGGAGATTTTGATTTTTCTTTGCAATGTTCTACTTATTTTATAGTAAAAAGAAAAAACTGGAAACAAAAATAATGAATGTTACTTTGGTTTTGAGTACAGATGTTTGCTGGATTAATCTTTGTAAATTTTTGTATATTTTCCCCAAATATAAAAAGTCATTTTCTGCCAAAACTGTTATCTTGCTTTTTAAAGTCGAAGATATTATAGATAAACTTCCATTACAGGGACTTTCCTGGTGGCTCACTGGTTAAGAATCCACCTGCCAATGCAGGGGACCTGGGTTCCAGCCCTGGTCCGGGAAGATCCCACATGCCCCAGAGCAGCTAAGCCCATGCGCCACAACTACTGAGCCTGCGCTCTAGAGCCCGTGCGCCACAACTACTGAAGCCCGCACACCTAGAGCCCATCTCTACAACAAGAGAAGCCACCGCAATGAGAAGCCCGCACACCGCAACAAAGAGTAGCCCCTGCTCGCCGCAACTAGAGGAAACCCACGCACAGCAACGAAGACCCAACGCAGCCAAAAATAAATAAATTAGGACTTCCCTGGTGGCACAGTGGTTGAGAGTCCGCCTGCCGATTCAAGGGACACGGGTTCGTGCCCCGGTCCGGGAAGATCCCACATGTCGCGGAGCGACTGGGCCCGTGAGCCATGGCCGCTGGGCCTGCGTGTCCAGAGCCTGTGCTCCGCAACGGGAGAGGCCACAACAGTGAGAGGCCCGCGTACCGCAAAAAAAATTAATTAATTAATGAATTAATCGAAAAAGAAGATCCCACATGCCAGCGAAGATCTCACACTCAGCAATGAAAATCCTGCGTGCTGCAACTAAGACCCGGTGCAGCCAAATAAATAAATATTAAAAAAAATTTCCATTACAAATAATTTTGCTTACCAAATACTTTTTATCCCCAATTGTACATTACTTTAAAAAATAATACAAGTATTCCAATTAAATATATAAAAAATGGGTAGCCTCTGAGAATCCATTTTAAAGGAGATTGACCCTAGTTCATCCTCAGTCCATTCTCGGTTTGAAGAATATGCCTGTTAGGGACTACGGTCCTATTTTCTTTCATAGGTTATTATGATTTTGAAAAGAGATAACATCATGTTCTTGGCTTCAGGAAATAAAGACTAAGCTTTGGAAAAAGCCCGAGGATTGACTGTCGACCTTGGAAATGTTTCCTAAGGGAATATATTAGAGAAACACATTACTTTCTTAATTTTGTTCAATCCACTAGCCAAAATTTCATTTCATTTGTAAAACAATGCTGTAGTTCTCACTTACGCTTTAACCTAATTATTTGGGGCTGATGAAAGATGGAAATGCTGAAAACAGAAATGGTATATATCCATGTACTGATATTTAGTGAATTTCCTACAACTTAATAGCCTTTTTGTGAGTAACATGAGTTGAATTCAGGTATTAGTGATGGTTGCTCAAGTCTAGTCCTTCTGAAACCCAGGGAGAGTTTCAATCTTGTGCTGTATATTACAAGGAATGTTGGCTATATTAATAGGATCTGATTAAATATAAAAATGTGGAGAATTGACACATTCCTCTAGGCAGAGTTGTTCATTGTTGATGAAATAAATGGAGGATATCCTGAAGCAAAATAAAATTCACTAATAATCTCACATTTTTTGTAGAACAAGGTATGGAAATGTGATCAGATGAGTGAAAAGTGAGGCATTTTGCAGTGAACCTTCCTTCCCACCATTATGCAACAGTACTAGGTTGCAGTGACAAATCAGAAGTTATATCACAGCCTAAAAGTCAAGTTTCAGCATGACCTTTTCCCTCCCTTGGCATCCTAAGAATGGTGTAGGGAAGGAAAATGAACATTGTGGCAAAAAATAGAGAAAGGACGCCTTTAGAAGATTTACCAAAGGAAAGAAAATATTTCAGTGCAGAGTTTGAGAAAGAAGTGGCAGGAGATGAAATTAGAGAATTCAGCAGGAGTCAGTTCACGCAGCTCCCCACAACAATCTGTGGGAGATTTTACATGATTCTGAAGGTGATAGCAAGCCATTGAAGGGCTTTGAATAGGAGAGTGAAATAATTAGATGAGAGCAGTACAAACATGCTCTTGCTTCAGTTTGAAAAAATGGATTAGAGGGGAACAAGGCTGAAGGTGGCGATACCTGTTAGGAGAGCATTACAGTGACCTAGGGGAGAGATGATGGTGGCCAGGACTAGGGGGTGGCATCTAGATTGGAGAAGATTGATTAGATTCGAGATCTAATTATGAGGTTCTATCAGTCAGACTTAGCATTTGACTACCTGGGGGTGCAGGTAAAGGAGAAATCAAGAATAATGCCACAGTTGAGAAATCAAGTGGGTAGTCGTGCTATTTCTGAGAGGAAACATGCGTCCCTTAGCAATTATTGCATGGATTTAAGTGCCAACTATTGTACAAAGTAATTTTGTTTCTAAATTTATAACATTTCCTACAATTTTAATGAGGAATTCCATCTTATTTTGGACTTATATGCTTTACAGTAAACTCATAATTTCTCATTTTAAGTAAAGGCAGTTATCTCAATAATTTAGTTCTGAAAATAATGGCATGTCTGCTGTTACCATCTAGTGGCCACCGTTAGTTATGGTACCTTTCATTTAATTTTGTGCTCAAGATTTCATTTTTCCTCTGAGGGAGAAGTAAATATTAACTATTAGAGGACCAGCATCTTTGAAAATGCAGTAGGTCTCCCTGTAGTTGAATGAATTATACCATGTATGATGTTGAGTGTTAGTGATATGAAGATACTGTTAAATTTTTTAGCTTAAATTCTGCAGTTTTTCTAGAGTAGGACTTGAAACAACTTATTTTAACAGCTTTAGGGAGAATTTAGCAAAACATTCAGCAATAATTTGAATTCTTCCATATCATGTCAAGTAAGAGGATATACCTCAATGGCAAATATGTGGAAAAGGTACAAAGGGATTTTTATAACTATCAGTGTACAAATACCTAGTGAACAACTTTTGTGTGCCCAGGGATTAACACTGTCGTACTCTGAGGGACAAAAAGAGCAGAGCCTGGGATTTTCCCTGGACATATAACTCTACAGGGGGAAGGTATTAAAATATATTATGTTTGTTCCACTCCTCTCTGAATCTAACTACTACACGCACACCTTCATATTCTCTCCTTCTCTCTCTCTCTCTCCCCCCAGCCAATAATTCAAGATTCTGAACATCTGGAACGGGACCTCCTGTTCCTGTTTAGATTCATTGGTCAAATACTAATTGTAAACTCCTCGATGTCAAGGAATGTGTTCTCTTTTATACTTCTTATGTTTGCCTCACCGTGTCAAACAAACAAACAAAAAATTAAAATAAAAATTAACAGTCCTACTTAATCAATACAAATCACTGCTATGTACTAGGAGAAATTTAGAAATATATATGAGCCCAGATCCTTGTAGTTTAGGAATTTATGGTATATTAAGGGACAGCCCTGTGGACAACTATTATATTAGAACTATATTATTAGGACAATTATATGATAGAGGGGTATTGGAAGGGCCAATTAGGAAACAAGTCATCTTCAAGTATCTATGCTGGAGGTTGATGCTGTGGGGTAGAAAACTAACATCCACATTTTGTCCAACGTGTTCAGTGCTATGAAAACGTACAGATTCTGAAGGCAGAGAAATAGAAAGTGTGCTGGGTACTTTTCATGGTACATGTTATAAAGCCATACACTTTTTCAATATCTGTTCCTAAGTAGACAGTTCATATTTAAAATTTTCTTTCAACGTGGACCATTTTTAAAGTCTTTATTGAATTTGTTACAATATTGCTTCTGTTTTATATTTTGATTTTTTGGCCATGAGGCATGTGGGATCTTAGCTCCCTGACCAGGGATTGAACCTACATCCCTTGCATTGGAGAGTGAAGTCTTAACCACTGGACCACCAGGGAAGTCCTGGCAGTTGACATCTAACTGCAGCAACTTTGTTTTTGTTTTTGTTTTTTTTGTGGTACGCGGGCCTCTCACCGCTGTGGCCTCTCCCGTTGCGGAGCACAGGCTCCGGACGCGCAGGCTCAGCGGCCATGGCTCACGGGCCCAGCCGCTCTGCGGCATGTGGGATCTTCCCGGACCGGGGCACGAACCCGTGTCCCCTGCCTCGGCAGGTGGACTCTCAACCACTGCGCCATCAGGGAAGCCCCCAGTTTACTGGATTCTTATCCTAAAAACCATAAACGAACACTCTGAGTGTTGTTTTCATTTAGCAATTTAACTTGTAGAAAGATCCATATGAGTACGTATAAACTGCTTTATTTTGCTTAATAATTGTAAAATATTCCAAAGTATAGTGTATAATTATTTCTTTAGCCAAAATCTTATCAAAAGACTTATAGTAGTGCTCAGTAAATATCCATGTATATTTCTGATTTTTGAATTGCTAGATTGGGATTCACATTTTTACTTTTGAAATGCTCTGCTAAATTGTGTTGCAGTGTGTAAGAGCCATTCCTTTTGTCCTGTGAATTGTCTCTGCATATTTTTTATTGGATGTTTTTAGTCAATTTTTTTCTTTTATTCCTGGTGTATCTTCTAAAGAAAAGCAAAATAGGGCTTCCCTGGTGGCGCAGGGGTTGAGAGTCTGCCTGCCGATGCAGCGGACACGGGTTCGTGCCCCGGTCCGGGAAGATCCCACATGCTGCGGAGCGGCTGGGCCCGTGAGCCATGACCGCTGAGCCTGCGCGTCCGCAGCCTGTGCTCCGCAACGGGAGAGGCCACAGCAGTGAGAGGCCCGCGTACCGCAAAAAAAAAAAAAAAAAAAAGAATAGCAAAATAAAGAAATTTACAGCCCTGAAACATAGATTATAGAAATAAAGGTACTAAAATATAGCCTATGATTTTTTTGCAGCCACTTTAACTATTAGAAGGCTACAGGGCCTCTTAATTAATTTAAAAGCCAAATGGGTATGCTTAAACAAAGCTAATTAAAATTCCCTTGCAAATGAACGGGTGATTAATATCTCTGACCACTATCCTATTTATTTTAAATATATGCTCACAGGTTGATTAGCATAGCCTGAAAGGAATGTGTAATCAAACACTTATCAGGAGCAAAGCATAGTATACTGAAATAATATTTTGAAAATCCAGTGGTGTTATCACAAAATAGTTATTGTTTTGGCACAGGAGAATTTACTTACATAATCTAACATCCCTATCAAAGAAATGATTTTTTAGCAGTTTGAAAAAGTTTCAAGTACTTGAGATGTTCATGCTGTATTTGAATTGTTTTGCTGAATATGCACTTTTAGCATTGGGGAGATTTACTGAAAAAGCAGTTTATAGCACAGCAGTGTCTGACTCAGCAACTCTTTACGTTCCTGTAGCCAGGGCTGGCTTCGTGGGCATGTGCCCTGTGCAGTCACACAGGGCCCTACGTTCAGAGGTCCTCACTCTTGGTTTAATGCTCTGCTCTCACTGACTTGAAATTCTTAATAATTTTTGAATAAAGGGCTCCACATTTTTGTTTTGTACTGGACCCCACAAATGTTACAGCCAGTCCTATCCTTAGTATATTTTTCAGGACGAAACTGTTTATTCGCATGTATCCTTGAATCAGTATTCATCCTAATTACAGTGAAAACTTTCGAACGAAATCTGTATGACTACATCTATTCTATTGGAAACCAATGGCCAACGCATGATGATGGCAAATGAAGTCCTCATCCCTACAGGGTCTGTGCGAGTAACCCCTGCCACCCCAGCCCTGTCTGTCTCCCCTTCCTGGTTACTGAGAAGCATCAGGCATTGGAAACCCCTTGATGAGGTTCCCTGCTACTCCAGGAGTTTCAAATCTATGCAGTTCAGTGTCTCCAAGTGCCAAATTACTTCTTGAAGACCCTCACTCAACCGGGAGCAGACATCAGTAAGGAGCTTTGTGATGTTATCTTTGCAGAAGAGGAGGTCACACCTCTTCTGTGATGTACTTTTATGCCCCCGCGGGAAGCTGTAGGGAGACAGGAGTGCCTGAATCACAGGGTGTGGTTCCCGGGGCCACCTGGTCATGTTCCATCCCTTGCTGGCTTGCTCGTTCTCACCACTGGCTGCTCTTGCGCTTATTCCTTTTTTCCCCCTTTTTTGGAAGCCTCAGAGTTACTACATATTGAGTGAGTCAATTTGTCTTTTGACTCTGCACATTCTTTTTTTTTTTTTGCCGTACGCAGGCCTCTCACTGCTGTGGCCTCTCCCGTTGCGGAGCACAGTCTCCGGACGCGCAGGCTCAGCGGCCATGGCTCACGGGCCCAGCCGCTCCGCGGCACGTGGGATCTTCCCGGACCGGGGCACGAACCGGCGTCCCCTGCATCGGCAGGCGGACTCTCAACCACTGCGCCACCAGGGAAGCCCTCTGCACATTCTTAAGGTGATTTGAGGATCATCTGTCATTTGGGGCCTGTCATCAAAGTTAGCTTAGACTGGGCTTATTTTGACATAGAGATCTTACGTTGGATCTTCACAAGGAGTAAAGAAATACGGGTCTCTTAGGACACTTCAATCTTGAGAGCTTGGGAATACTTTCAACCTAAGAATATGGTTTATTCTAGGATCACTGGGTCCACCCAGGTCCTAAAATAAAATATTGTAAGTCTGTTACCTAACCTGATCTCCCTAAGATATTGTGAGTTCAAAGGTGTAGGCAGTCTGAGTCATGGCTTTTTAGCACAGTTCTCATAGACTTGCCGTGAGAACTTGACGGCAGATTCAACTCTGGGCTGGCAGAGAACATACAGCTGGCTGATTGGTTATGTGATGGGTTACAGTTCATACATCATCTAAGGTGTTTTCCAGAGAGGGTCATTCACCTCTGACAGTATTCCAGTCTATAACCACCTGCGTCACATACACAGAGGAACAGCAAGACAAACACATAGGACAAAATCTGGTTATTTACCACTACTGAAAACTAACCCAGAAGAAAATAAACATTCAATTTTTGTTTCCAGTTTAACTTCTTCCCGTAATTCCTTGAAAAATTAAAATAAAGGCAAATCAACTACTTTTAAAAAATCACAAAGCAAATAAAATAAACTCTCTCTTGTTTTCCTGCTATAATGAAACCATTAGAGAATTCTTATTGTTGGATTTCCACTTTCAGATTTCCTGAATTTGTCTGACTTCTTTGGCCATGAAAAATACCAAAAAGGGCACAAAAATGTTGGCTTTTGGAGCAAGGAATCAAAAGTATGGGGACAGAAAAACCATGTTACCAAGGAACAGGCACAGAATAAGATTGACAGAAAGTATTTCATTTACAGGCTGGAGAGTTGAGTGTTAAGAGGAAGGGAGTGAGGTTCTGAAACGTAAAGCAGGAGTTGGTGCTGGGGACCCAACCATGAGCTAAACGCCTGAGTGGACACAGAGAGGAAGCAAGTGGGAGGAATAACATGGACTATTTGATCTGCTGGTCTGCTGGTGGCTTTAGTTTCAGTAGATTTAAACATGGTTTCCATCCTTCTTTCAGTGTACTGTCATAGAACGTGGTGGAAGGGTCTGGAATCATAGAGAGGGGGTGAAGATAGGTTAGATTTGTGAATTTACAGAAGACTATGGGTATGACAGTCTGGGTGCTAAACTGGGAGGCTTGTGTTTCTGTTGATGACACAGTTGGGAGAGGTGAGGCATGATGGGACCTCCTGAGAGCCTTGTGGGTGAAGGAAGGTCATCCAGTTACACTGGACCTTCTTGGGCAACACTGTTCTTTCTGCAGATCCCAGTGTTGATGTCTTGGAAGGCTGCTTCTTTGGCTGGACTGGAGTGTAAGGGGCTGTGGGAGCATCTTCTTTGGGTGGAGCTGTGGTGTGGGCCCCTCAGGGAGAGGAAAGCCAACCTGCCCCAGAAGTAGGACACCGTGGAGGCTAAGCACGAGGTGTGGGGCTGCAGAGTCATGTAGAGTGACTATACCCATAAAAATGGAAAAGTAATCACCTTTTACTAAAATATTATTACCTGAAGAACTTACTAAAGGTCAAATTCTAGATTAAAAAATTCTTTCTATCATTTCACCATATTTCTGAATACCTGGCTGCCTTTGGTTTTTATATTCATGTTATACTTTTACTTAGATTCCTTTTCTATCATTGTAGAGCATCTCTTTAACTTTTTTTTTTTCAGGAAGGGGGGAAATAAGCTCTCCGAATTTCATGTCTGAAAATATCCTTATTCTTTCCCACACATTTGATTTATATCCTGGCCCATTCATACAATTCTAAGGTCATGTCCCCCACTCACCCCAGGTGAGCATCTTAAAGTTTACAGCCCTTCTGTTTTTTAACATTGAGTTTTACTGATGAGAAGTTTAATATCACTCAGATTCTTTTTATTTTATAAGGCAGCACTTCTCCCCTCTGACATCTTTTATTATTCTATTTTTGTCTGTGAACTCATAACATTTCATCAGGGTATTTTTAGTTAAGGGTCTTTTGATTAATTCTGAGCTCTTTCAGTCTGATGCTTTGGGTATATCTCTTTAGCTTAGGGAATTTTATTGTATTTTTCTTTGTTTTCTTATCTGCATTGTCAGTGTATTCTTCTGAAATGTTTCTTAACAGAGTGGTGGGCCTTCCATATCTTGACTTCCATACCTCTTAATGTATATTTCCCGATTTTTGTATTTTTATTTCATTTATCATTAGGTTTATTCAACTTTAGTCTTTAGATCGCTACATTGCCTTGAATTTATTTAGTCCTTCCATTTATATTTTGATTTTCGCAATTCCATTTTAATCCTCATCAATGCTATATAATATTTTCCTTAGATTTCTTATTTTTCATGGCAGCAAGTTCTTGTTTTATAAATGTAACACTCTTTCCAGTAGTTTCCTGAAATTGCTCTATTTCTTCTCGTCTCAGTTGTCTTGCTTATACACTTGCACAATTTTTCCTAAGATTTCTGGTGATTTCTGGTTGTCGATTCATCTGTATGAATGAAAGATAAGATTTCTTATTATAGGTAGCTTGTGTGGGTTCCTCTGTACTTGAGTAGATTCCCCATCTTACCTCTTCCTTGACTGGGAAAGCTGGGTGAATGGGCTTAGAGAGCTTAGCAATCAGACTTCCTTGTACAATATGCAAGTGGAAATCCAGCGTCCCCAAGAAAGAAGGGCCCTGCTCTGGGGGTAGAAAGCTTTCCTGTAGTTCACTCACTGGACTCTGTCCTCACCTTCCATGAGATGTGGAGCCCAGGGTTACCTCAAGTTGTACTCTGCTGCTTCTTGGAGTCTACGGCTATTCCTAGAGTCCATTCTTAGACAGATGGCTTTGGCAAAGAGTTCTCTGGGGACTTCCCTGGTTGCACAGTGGTTAAGAACCTGCCTGCCACTGCAGGGGACACGGGTTCGAGCCCTGGTCCGGGAAGATCCCACATGCTGCGGAGCAACTAAGCCAATGCACCACAACTACTGAGCTTGAGCTCTAGAGCCCGCGAGCCACAACTACTGAGCCCACGTGCCACAACTACTGAAGCCTGTGTGCCTAGAGCCTGTGCTCTGCAACAAGAGAAGCCACCGCAATCAGAAGCCCTCACACCACAATGAAGAGTAGCCCCCGCTCTCCACAGCTAGAGAAAGCCCGCGCACAGCAACGAAGACCCAATGCAAACAAAAATAAATTAATAAATTAATAAATTAAAAAAAAAAAGAGTTCTCTGACCTCACTCTGTGTAAAAGCCCCAGCTGCCAACAACATCCCTTAGAAGAGGGAGATGGGTCTCTACAAGCCCAGCTGCTCCGGATGTAGTTCTTTGATGCGTTACGCTGATGGCTTCTCCTTGGCCTACGGTTGGTGCTTTAGCTGGAATGGTCTCTCTGGCTCTCTTGGGAAGAAGAGAACTTCCTTCTGGTGTCTTGGGCTGTAGTGTCTCGGCTGTTCTAATGTAACCATTAGCCTTACCCCATCTGCTTAGTTCTTCATGCTTTAGAGTTTCTCAAAATTTCCAGTCCACCGATGGCACTCTTTCTTGCTTTCCCGTGCTATTGTGCTTTCATTTTTTACATAACATCCTTTCTGTTATTCTAATAGGGCTTTGGGGCATGAGGCTAGTCACTGTGTAGCTTTGTAAGGTCATTCCACTGTATTATACAAGAAACCAACTTGTATTTAACCTGTTAAACATTACAGAGCCACTGCTTCCAAATAGTGTTTGTGGTCTAGGTTCAGTGTTGAGGGAAAATGTTTTTGGTCAAATAAAAATATATAAGCATACACGGCATACTTCATATGTAAGACCATCTTGACAACAGCTGGCAAGATTATTCATTGCCTCAGCAGAAAATGGATTTTATTGAGTGATTGTGAATCTTTCTAAATCACCTTGTGATTTACCAGCTGCAGTGAGCCTAGTCGAACTCAGTGAGCGTTTGTTGAAACTGATTGCTGTTTATTGTTCATTAAGGAATTTAGTCTTAAGCATATGATGTCTGTTTTTATCAAAACATATATAACTCTATAAAGCCTACGCAGAGTGTGTATATATATATATATATATATAAAATCTCTCTCTCTCTAGATATATAGATATAGATATATATCGAGAGAGAGAGAGAGAGAGAGAGAGATTTTAGCACATACCTTCTGTGAATGGGGTATTAGGTGTCTGTAAAATAGAAATTTATTACCAGCAATTACTAATGATGTCAATTTGCTCTTTTACGTTCCATAAACAGTAGAGAATATTTGATGCCAGCATGCTGCTAAATTAATTTATGTAAGAATTTCTGTCTATGCTTAATGCCATGACTTTTACTTTAATGTTGGTTTGGGACTAAATGCCTTATCAGTTAACTTTTTTTTTTGTACATTGACTTGGTGTTCTGCATATTAGCTATAATTTTTCTTTGAAAATGAATATATAAATTTGTATATTCACCTAATGTTTTATAATCTTGGATTTTAATAATAAATAGTATGGTTTTTTTCCTAGCTGAAAAAAATTTTTTTTAACTTTTTAGTTTATATCAGAGTGTAGCCGATTAACAATGTTGTGATAGTTTCAGGTGCACAGCAAAGCGACTCAGCCGTACATATACATGTATCCATTCTCCCCCCAAATTTTTTTTGCTGATGAAATATTTCTAATAAAGAGGAAACATTTGTACTTAAATGTTCTAGACTTACTAGATTTAAGGAAAAATTTAAAAATAGACCTATCTTTCAACTGTGTCATCAGATTATATTGCCTACCACCTCAGTTGTAACTTTTATAGACCCCTGGGTGGCTCCCCTATATTCCTCAATAGTCTTAACTCTATAGACGTCTGGGTCGTTTCCCTGTATTTCTCAGTAGCTTTAACTCAATATATTGCCATTCTTTCTAATACTACTGTGTTCATTCTTGCAATCTTTGTATACATGTAAATGACCTTTCCGTCACACTGACCTCTTTGTTGAACTCCTCTCACCCAGTGATCTATTTTTCACCTTATTTCCTGTCTTAGCCACTCCTTTTGTTGTTACTCAATAACTGCAGTTCTCCAGTCTCACTTTCAAGCATCCTTCTCTCCAACCATCTTCTCCTCTTTATCTAGCTCACTGCCTCTAGTATCCCAACCCCAACTTTTCCTTGACCCCACCTGGCTGTCCAATCCATTGATCCTACCACATTTTCATTTTCCCTTACCTCTTTGATGTCCTTGCTCAGCTTATATTCTGGGGCCAGTGGCCAGTCGTCATAATCGCTCCATTGCACGTACTCCCAAGTATTGCTACCTTGCCCCTCTCTCAGCTCATCCTACTCAATTAGTTACACCATAAACCTGCCTAAATACAAACTTTTGCCTCTTTCATGCCTACACCTATGCAGCTGAACAGGGCTGGGGGAAAAACACGCTACCACACAAACTTGTCTTACTTAAATTTGTGACACCAAATCTCAAGTGGCCAGGTAATCCTACACTCCTGGGTCACTATCTTTCATTTGTTTCCCTTTTCTCAAAACTCCCAGTCTTCATCTCCCATTCTGTTTCTGCTGTTGACACTTGTTTCCTACTTCCAGACGATTTGAGGAGGAAACCCACAGACCAACAACTGCAGAGCAGGGATACCATTCTGTTTTGTTCACTGACCATCTGCAACGCACAGTGTCTAGTTTATAGTGAGCGCTCAATAAATATCTGATACACAAATAAAAGAGAATGATTGTCATTCTAAGTAAGCATTTAAAAATATTAATTGAAAAATTGCTGTGAACACTATCTGTCTCTTCTGTCTGGCTAGTTCACAGCTCCTTTCCCATGTTCATGTTGGAACGCTTGGTCTTCCACCACTGAAGCATCCCTTGTTCGTTGCTCCGTATTATAGTGAATGGCACTGACATCAGCTCAGTCATTCAAACCCAACACCTGGGTGATTCATCTTTTTTTTTTTTTTTTTTTGCGGTACGCGGGCCTCTCGCTGTTGTGGCCTCTCCCGTTGCGGAGCACAGGCTCCGGACGCGCAGGCTCAGCGGCCACGGCCCACGGGCCCAGCCGCTCCGCGGCATGTGGGATCTTCCCGGGTTGGGGCACGAACCCGTGTCCCCTGCATCGGCAGGCGGACTCCCAACCACTGCGCCACCAGGGAAGCCCTGGGTGATTCATTCTTTAGGCTGATTTGACCCACTCCTCGCCGGGTCAGGTCTACTTTTAGGAATTTATGTATAAAGTCAGGCCATTGCTTTGCACCCTCACTTAAAACACCACTATATAGTTCAGTAGTCTCTGAACAGTTTCGGCACATCTTTTCAAAGGGTAAATCAATTTCATTTCCTTAATTAGCATCATTCACTAGCTTTGCATTCCGTTTAAAGTAATATTCAGTCTATATGTCAACCGACAAAGCCTTGCAAGTTCTGGCGTCTGCCTACCTCTTCAACTCACTATTCCCTGCTGGCATTTGACAGCTGTTTAGAATATACCAAGCCCCACAATGCCCAGGACTCTTTGCATTTATTCTTCTCTCTGCCTGAACTGCTAGATTTTTGAAGGTCTGGTTCTAGTTTTACCCTCAGGTCTCAGATCAAATATCATTTCCTCAGAGAGGCTTTCTTGATCACTCCCTGTAATATATCTTACCCCCATTTATCTAATATATTCTCTGCCTTTTTTTCCCTAGAACTTTCCAGAATCTATATTTATTTTACTTATTGATTTTATTATTTGTTTATTGTCTTACTCTTCCAAAGAATGTAAGCTCCCTAATCCCTGGGCCATGCCAGTCTTGTTTATTCTGAGATGAGAGCCTACTATAAATATGTGATATGAAAATGAAAGATGTATCAAGGGAACGTTTTCTCTCTGTAGAATCTAGAGCATCTTATCATAAGAGATGAAACCACAGGTTGGGGACCATGTTTAGGTAGTTTTGAATGCTATGAATGGAGGTATGTGGGGTTTGTTTGTTTTTTTGTGGGGATTTTTTTCAGGTAATAATGCAGCTACAGAAGGGTTTTAGTAACGTTATTGACATGATTTATTCATTTATTCATTTTTTCTTTTAGCACATGTGCCAGGAACTGTTCTTTGATCTTGGGAAACAAAGATGTCTAAGACATGTTTCCTGACCTCAAGAACTCTTCAGAGAGCTGAACTGGTAAACACATGATTTAATACAGTGGCATGAGTGTTGTGTACAATTGTATTTGTAATATTATTCAGACACTTACTATGCCTAACTAACTCTGCTTGGAGCTGATCAGAGCCTTTTTTTTTTTTTTTAATTCCATGTGGTTCCTATTATGCTGGTGACTTCTTTGAAGCTATATTGAGTAGGCATCTGTGTCATCATTTGCCCACAATTCCTTCTTCTTTTAATAAATGCCATTTTTAACATTCACATGGCAATTAAAAAGGCTATAATTTTCTTCATGTCCTTACGACTCTAGCCTCAGTAGGATAGCTCCAGGTGGGCACCTGATCAATACGTCCACTCTCTCTCTGCTGGCAATATTTGTATTTAAGACCCAGAGACTCAAAGTTCACTTCTGTCTGTTGATCTAAGATGTAGGAGCTAAGTAGGTTGGCTGTGTGTGACTGTGTAGCACTGCAGTCCTGGAAGACCAGGAATCATGTTTCCCAGCAGGTGGAGAAAGCCAGATGCAAAGAAAGATAAAGGATGTGGCGAGATGAGAGATGGAGAGAGACACGTGGCAGGTTTCAGGTGCTTGCCTCCACTTGTTCCTGAGACCCAGCATCATCACTGCACTTCCTGTAGATTGGCTGTCCAACCCATTCCGGAATCCATAAGCCAAAATATTCACCTATTCATCCAAGCTAGAGATTTGACTGAGCCATACTCTTTTTCCAATATTATCATTGCTCTCAGTTTTATTGTGATTTAATTGACGTACAGCACTGTGTAAGTTTAAGGCGTACAGCATATGCCTTCACGTACATATATTGCAAAATGATTACCACAGTAATTTTAGTTAACATCCATCATCTCATATAGTTACAAAACAAGAGAAAACCTTTTTAAAATCCCTAGAAAAAGCTAGATTTTTTAGAAAGAAATATGGTTGAATTCTCAAAAGGAATAATGGGAAAAAAAATGGAAAGTAATCCCAATATATAGATACAGTGAAATTATCTTCAAGTTCAAAAAGCAAAAAACAGACATTTCTGTGCAAACCAAAACACACAGAATTTGTCACCACTAAAAGAAAGGTATTCCTGGGCTTCCCTGGTGGTGCAGTGGTTGAGAGTCTGCCTGCCGATGCAAGGGACACGGGTTCGTGTCCCGGTCCGGGAAGATCCCACATGCCGCGGAGCGGCTGGGCCTGTGAGCCATGGCTGCTGGGCCTGCGCGTCCGGAGCCCGTGCTCCGCAATGGGAGAGGCCACAACAGTGAGAGGCCCGCGTACCGCAAAAAAAAAAAAAAAGTATTCCTTATGCTGCTGAGAATAATCCCAGATGGATGGTTAGAGATGAATAAAGATATAAAAGCAATAAAAATGGTAACTATGTGGGTACATATAAATGTATGCTAATGGCATAAAATAAAAAATGCCTTGTGGGGTTTATGTGTATATATTTCATATATAATATAATATTATATATATATATATTACATATGTAATTATAGTACACAACAATAAAAATAAAAGCCAGGGGTGATAAGTGGTATCAAAGTATTCTAAATTCCTTGCAAAATCTGAGATGAGGGAAAGATACCAATTAATACTTAATGTAGATAAGTATTAATTTTATAATCTCTAGGTAACCACTAAAAGAATCTTAAAAGTGTGTATAACTTTCAGACTAACAGAGGGAAAAGTAGAATAAATTTCAATCAACCCAAAGAAAATAAGAGAAAAATGAACATAATCTTGGCAGAATAACTAGAAAGGTGATAGAAACAAAATAGGATGATTTTTTCCACAAGACATTAGAGTTATTGTATAGCTCTAGTCATTAAGATATTGCAATGACGGTATAAGATTGACAAATAGATTAATGAAATAAAATGTAGTTCTAGAAATAGGCCCATATGTATATGGTCCCTTTGATTTATGACTCTTTTAGGATGGAATCAGAGTAAGGCTTACTAAGTAGTAGTGTTCACCTAGGATGGTCCCATGTATCCATAACCAACTTGAAGATATCCTTGCCATAGAGACAGAGATGTGGACATCCTTTCCTTAGATCATCAGTTCCAAAAGGAAGTACCAGGTGTGCACTATGAAATTTCTTCATTATTCTGTCATGCTGAGCACCTGTTTTAGTTACACATTATTTATAAATGGCAAAAGGCTAAAATAAAGTAATTCTGACTCAACTGAGGGACAGCCTCCTTACTCAACTTCTATGTACATCTACTACTTCCACCATGGATCGATTTAGTTATTTTCTTTGAGTTATGAAGTGCTTGCCTATTTCTGCTGAGTTTCACCTCTATTGTACTCCTACAGACATATTTTCAAGACCGTGGAAAGTCCTACCTAACATCAAAATAGTTGCGTTGATAGACTATATATTGAACAATGTAAATTCCTTAACTAAAAGTATTTCCATATAGTATGCTAATATTTCTCTGGAGACCTTGATGTTTGTGTGGAAATTTAACTACAAGCTTGTATGTTTATATGAAAACTGTTTCAAAGTGGATACTAAATATTCAATAATTAGATTAAATACTAAATCTCCTTTAGCATCTCTAATATAGAGATGTCAGAGGAGGAGGGATTAATAGGTATTAGGCAAAATATTCTGTCACTTGTCATCTGCTGGTTAGAGTTATTATTTGTCTATATTATTAAAAGCAGAGAGAATTTAGTATCCAAAATTCAGCTCTAGAACTTAGAATGATTATTTTTTAATTGTGGAATTTTCATTATTCTTAATCTTCATTATAAAACTACTCATTTTTTTTTTTACTTTCCCTAACTGGATTATATTCTATAATATATAACGAGGTAAATTAGTTGCCTTTTACTGTGTATTACAAATGAGTATCATAACCTAATTTTATATTACATGATATTTAAAAAGGGCCAAAGAGTCTTTCAAACCAGGGGTGAGAATTTCTTATTCCCTGGGCCTGTATGTCTGTGTTTGGATGCGTGGCTAAGATTGTTTGCATCGGTGGGTTGTTGGTGAGGGGCAGGTGACCTGAAATAAGCAGGGAGTTAACACACACCTTTGTAAAAGTGCATATATCCTAGTTGGGTTGTGCATCTTGTATGCAGTCCTTTAATGTATAGTGAGTGGTTAAATCTGTGGAATATACTTGACACTTGTGCATATCAAACTCAGTAAATAACTGATACTTTGAATTATTGCTATCTTTCCTGTTGAGCTCAGCCTTCCAGTGAAATCTCAGTTCTGACTGGGAATGAGA
Source organism: Lagenorhynchus albirostris (assembly GCF_949774975.1). Taxonomy (NCBI): domain Eukaryota; kingdom Metazoa; phylum Chordata; class Mammalia; order Artiodactyla; family Delphinidae; genus Lagenorhynchus; species Lagenorhynchus albirostris. Next base: position 13,471,509 of record NC_083111.1, read on the forward strand.
GAACGTTTAGGGTGGGCCTGGGCACGGTCCTGAGGTGGAGGAAGGTTGAGTAACCAGAGGACAGTTTGAGTTCTGTGAACGGAAGAGTCTGACCGGAAAACATCAAACAGATGTCTGTCCCCTTCTCACTTGTGCATGGAAACCTAGATGCTGTATTGGAACCTATTTGTTGCCAAAGCCAAAACTCGTAACAGAGGCTAGAGGTGTAATGAAGCAGGAAAAAAAATTTCCTCCATTCTACTTCTATTTAGAAAAATGGAATGAATGAAAAGGCAAGGGTTCTGGTGGGGGTGGAAACCAAGTGGGATTCTATCAGTTGGGAATGCTGACATCAATTTAAAATAAGGCTGTTTCAGAAAACTAAGCTACTTTGGAGACAACTGATTTTCAAGTTGATAGTCTCTCATTTATTTGTTGACAATTCAATGCCCATTAACTACCTATTTATGAAAAACAGGTGGTGGTGGAGAGGGTGAGTGATTGGAAGGTTGTGATCTCATGCAAATTTTTAAAAGACCTAGTTAAAAAGAGAAAATTGAAACATATGCAGATTTAGAATGAATTAATTCAGCCGTCAGATCTTAATGCCAGCTTTGAACTAAAATATTCTACAGATGGTAATGTGCCACATGCCAATTAATATTTAAGATAATTATGGTGTTGAGTAAAAAATATATCTGATTGACACCACCTCCATTATTACTATAGTGTAATATCCTGTATATTTATTGATTTAACAAAAAGACTATATGATGAGAAAGTCCTGAGATTTTGGAGATGGTTTTAATTTTGTTTCCTGATAACTTTCTACTGAGGCTAGTACTTACCTCTCAGGAAATGAAGTAAGAAGTAACTTACTCCCAAGTAAGAAGTTAAGTAAGTAAGTAAATTTTTAGGCAGAATGCCATGCTGTTTGCTGTGTGACCTGAAGCAAGGATTCTTAACCTGGAGTCAATGAAACCTTAGAGGGTTAGCCCATGGATGGGTAAACACCCAGGAATATTATGTAAGATTTGATGTTTGTGTGTATACATGTACTTTTTGGTTTTTTAACCAAGAGATTCCATAGCTTTCATCAGATGAAAAGAATCTATTAAAATGTTTTCTACTGTTGCCTGATTACTCATTCCCTTAACTACTCACACATTATTTAATAATAAATGACTGTGATGAGCTACTAACTCACTCATGGTTTTGCTTTTATCTAGTGGACGTTAAAATTAAAATGTATTTTGTGACAGTCATTATTGCTATTTAGTTAGCATTCATTCTCCAACTTATTGATTATGGCCATGCTCTATATAGTACAAGGTTATAATAGCCCTAACTTCCATGTATTCACATGATGTATAATACAAATTTGCAGTCAGTAATTAATGATTTATGTTCCCTAGATTGTTTTTCAAAATTTTTAAAAATAATGTTATCTTCCTATATATTTATGTTTTAAAAATAGATATATTTGAATTGGTAACAAAATTATAATTAACAAAAAAGGAAACATATCAATGCAGGGGCTGTCTTAATATTCATGAAGTTAAAGACTGCAGTTTATAATAAACTGTATTAAGAGAGCATTAATTAGTTTTATAATCAGAAAAAGTAAAGCCAATAAAAAGATGCAATGTACATAGTCTATCAAAAACATATGCTATAAAAATATCTGATAAAAATGGTAATAACTGTAGTGGTAATAATAAACATATAAATATATAAAAATAATATAGAAATATATAAAAGCAATAATAAACTTGAAAATAGTAGCTAACACCACCTTTGGGTAGATCATTAAGGGGGGTTTAGTCAGGAAAACAGAAGCAACTCCGTATCTGGGTCATATAGGGTTTAATACAAATAAGTTTGCATGATGGAGAGTTAGAAGGTCGGGGCGCAGAGGCCAGGGAAATGCTGTCTGTCACCAAAGGTGGAGGAGCCCACCCTGAAAATCACCACCTGGATATCCAAAGCAAGTGGTTTTCAATTCCTTGCCTGGAAGCTGCTGCAGTTCTCCAGGACTTTTGTACCACTCCTACAGCTATCCCAGTCTGCAGTGGAGGTTTCCACAAATTTGCTGGGAAGCTGATGTGAATCCCTCATCTGCCATCACATCTGCTTGCAATCAACTCCAGAGAATAATTTCTTCTGCTTCTCTTACTTTCTAAGTCTTCTATGAATTCCTCACATTGGGATACTGTACTCTAACCCAGATCATATAAAGAAGATTCTGGGAAACAGTTCCCAGCCTTAGAAGAAAATGTTAGGCCTCCCATCACAATAGGCTACATATATCCCAAGCACTTTATGAATGCTTTACGATCATTATCTTATTTAATCCTCCTGGCAACCGTATCATGTAGGTACTATTATCATCCACATTTAGTAGATGAAGTATTGAACGTTAAAGTGATTGAGTTTCTTGCCCAAAGTCATACAGCTACTAAGTAGAAGACGAGTGATTTGAAAAAGTGTCCATAAGATTTCATTCAAAGCTTCTGTGTCTAATCGCTGCCTTATCCTGTTTCTTCTATTGCATCTCGCTTACATCGGTGATATTATTGATATCAATTAACTATGAGTTAAATCCTCTGTTGAGGACAGCTGCTAACATATTTTGTTTGCAACTTGAATGCCCCATCTTTAGCCGTTGAGTGCAAACAGGGTCACATTAAAATTAATACCTTTATTTTATCAATTCCCAAGCCCTTGGCCTAAAATTTCCACAAAGTTTTTGTTCCAGAACAGGAGTGCTATTGCCATTTCCATTGTTTCAAGTTATTTATGCCCACAGCCAAAACCTCCCAGGGATCCTCCGCTAAAGGAAAGCTTGAAAACCACCAAAGGAGCAAATGAGGAGGCGGCCCATACTACAGGCCTGATTCCTGGTTGACAGGCAAGGGTATTAGTAGAAGCTGCCAGGCGGGGACCTTCCAAACCTTCCTGCCAAAGTTCAGGGCAGCCTCTGAGCCTAAGGCCTGAGCTCTGGGGAGGGCTCTCGTCACGGAACTGTCAGGCGGGGACCGGGCCCTGGTCCTCCGAGCTGGGAAGCATCCTCATTGGGTCCGAGGCTTTAGCCTCTGGTGTGGGCAAGGCAGGAGGGTGGGGTTTCTGGCTCCAGACACGACTCAGTACATACAGGGATACCCTGGTACACTGCAGCCAGCTCCCGGGGCGCTGGGGTCGCCATCCAGACCGTGGCAGGGTTCCCGGGCTCTGCAGAGGGCGTCTCGGGACAGGCTTGGGGCAGCGGCCCAAAAGCCACGTCGGTGTATCTCCCTCGGGACAGCTTTGGGGGCGACTGCATTCCGGGGCAGGAAGAGGATGACACCCCAGGGACCCTTGCTGGGGAGCCTGCTCTCAGGCGCTCGGGCACCGCTAGGGCTCGGGACGGGCGGGCGGGATTCCCCGCACCCGCACCCGCACCCGCACCCGCACCCGCACCCGCACCCGCCTCCGCCTCTGCGCCCGAGGCCGCGCCCCAGAGTGCGCCTGCGCGGGGCCGCCCTCCGGCAGAGCGGGCGGCGTCGGCCGAGCGCGTCGTTGCCGCGCCGGCTGGCGTCCGCGCGGGCGACTGGTGGCCCAGTAGGGGAAGGGCGGATGCAGCGTCGCTCTGTTGGTCAGGCTCTGACACCCAGGAGTTCCATGGCACAACTCTTACGCTCAGGGTAAGAATAGTAAATGAGCCCCGCTCTCTCTCCCCGGAAGCACGGAACATTCCCTAACGGCGTTCGGCCTCCATCCCCGACACTGGCCCGCGCTTCTGGAATACTCTTTTCCTTATGGTGGCCGGTCCCTGACCGCCTTCTGCGGTCGGGTGTCTCTCTTCCACCTGACCTTCAAGGTGCGCGGCTCCTTTCTCATCTCCTCGATCTGTCGGCCCCTCGGTTCTATCTCTGTGTGTCTCAGTCCTAGTGGGGAAACCAGTCCTTTTATTGCCGGTAGCATCTTTGCAAATCTAAGGATTTAAAATATTCACGTCTGGGAAAGAGTTTAAGTCCTCAGAATCATTAAAGTCCGAATGCCAGTGGATATACATGGATTGAGTGAGAGGCAGGGTAATTCCTCTTATAAATGCAATAATCTAGAACTAGACTCTTGATCAACCAAGATACCCAATACACCTTATTGCAAACATTAGCTCTTTTCATTTTGTTTGCGACGGTTTTTGTCCTGTGTCTTTAGTCTCGTATATTCATTCATGGAATATAAGGGTATCCAAAACTAGCTACTAGACGGATGTTATTTAAAAAAAATTAACAGTGACTACTTGGTCTATTATGACTGTATGGTCCATCTCCTAAAGACAATGTAGGGACACTTCAGTTTATTTTAAAAGGAAAAAAACCCAGAAACTTTCCATCTAACTTGAAAGTTAAAAAAAAAAAAGTGCATGAGATCTTCAGAGATTTCAGGGTAGAAATTGCTTTAGCTTTAAAGCCTTGTTATCTGACCTAATTTTGCTTTATCGGAGTGCCCAGGCCTTCTGTGACAAGAGTAATCTAGTTGGTCCTTCTATTTATTTTTCTCTCTATTTTCTCATAGCTTTTGTAATGTACAGTTAATTTAAATAGAATATAATGCATCTTTTCTACAGTAGCAAAATCTAAAATGTTTTAAATTATGTTCCACTTCTGTGTAAGTTTTTAATTGAACCTTGCATTGCTCTACCATGTAGAGGAATGACCTCTTAAGTTATAACCATAATAATTGAGACTTTAAATAACAGAAGTAAAGAAGACCTTTTCCAACTGGTTGTTTGCTCACCTATGTTTTAGAATATAAAAACATCTTACGTTTGTCTGACAAATATTTTGCTTCACAGTGTGTTCATAGTAGAAATCGTTTCCTCTTTTTAGTTCCAACTTTATGTTCAGTCTGCACATTTTTGAAATACCTTGACTTACTTTATCCATGTCTCTGAGATCAGCTTGGAATCTTGTCATCTATAAAATTCATTTAGCCTCTACTCAGATAAATCCATGTGTTTCTAGACTATTATAAATGTCAACAAATATCCCTGAGATATGACAGCAGTTTCTTGTGTAGGAGTTCAGAAGAGTGTGTTTTGCTGGGCTAAGAAATTTATGGATGCTTTAATTATTGTTTATTAGGACAGTAAGGGATTTTAATTTCTAATATTTACCTGGGGTCAGTAAACCAAATGTTCATTTGTTCATTGAACACCACCTATGAACTAGGTAGAATCCAGACCCTTAGGAGAGAGTAGAGATCAAACCAGGCCAGTTCTTGGTCTTAGTGCTGTAGTAGCAGGGGAGAAGAGTCAGGCACAAACTGATGAGCAAATATTAAATGAGATGATTCTGGACAGTTGCTAAATACTGCGAAGAAGATAAAGAAGTGATAAAAGCTTATGAAGATTCATTAGGGTAAGCTTTTTTCAGAAGATATCATTAGAGACTGAATGATGACAAGCCAGCCATCTGAACATCCTGGAAAAGAGCATTCAAGGCAAAGGAAATAGGCCACCAACAAAGAAAGACAAGGGGATGGGGAATTTCCAGTATCCCTTCCATTAGCAGTCCTAATACCTGATACCCAGTGTATCACTAGAACCACCGCCTCTCATAGAATCTGAACTTAGAATGACAATTGACAGACTAGAATTCTGGGCTAAACCCAACATGATGAATTGTGACTAATATGAATCTAAAGTGGTGGATGCAAGTTCGCAAACCCAGTTGCACAGCACGAAGTGATGTTCAGTGGGCTGGGCAGCCGTTCATCGGAGAACAGTCTGGGGATTCTAATGGACCATAAATTGGCACTTGCTCTTGCTGTTCCTGACTGGCAAAACCAATGTGTAGAGATTACCCTTAAGCAGATTTCTCCCCAATTTAAAGCATCCTTAGAGCTGTCTAAAAATGGGACTCTCCATCGCTTCACTCATTAAAAAAAAGGAAAGAAAGAACAAGAACAAGAAAGAATGAATACCCATCAGGGCTTTTGGAAAAAGGAATTTCTGATGGAGAACCAGTTGAAGACATTTTTTTGGTTGCTGTGAAGCTGTGACTTGTTACTTTCATTCCAACAACATTTTCTTCATTTAGGGATATTTATATATAGTTAAGAAAGAAAAATGATATTGGTATATAAGGCATATGGTGAGGTTTATTGAAAAGTTAATATATAATGGCATCTCTCAAAATAGTAACCTGAAATTGAAAATTCTTTTTAGAATAAATTTCTAGTATGTTTTTGGACAAATATAATAATAAAAATAAATATATCTTGGCTTTGCCATGTATTAGCTGTGTAACACAGTTTACTTCTCTGCACTTCAGTTTCCTCAAGATTTGGGCAATAACTTGTGCCTGCCTGAAAAGATTATTATGAGGATTAAATTAGTTGTAGTGCTTGGCAGTAGTAAGTTATATATACGTGTTTGCTATTATTATTAGATGTAAACATATGCTTTACTTTGCCTTCAGGAATTAATGACCAAGTTAATTACTGAGACACCTGACCAGCCAATCCCATTTCTCATTGACCATCTTCAGTCTAAACAAGAAAACCGTGGACACCTTCAGAGAACTTTATCTGGATCTGCAGCTCTCTGGGCAGAAAGTGAAACATTAGGTAAATGAAAAATATATTTTACAGTTAATGTTAATGCATTTAAACTAAAATTTACGAAAGTCTTTCTCTTTATAATGAGTAAATCTAGGTGGTTACCTAGGGTTTCACGTATTCATCGGAGACTTCATCTGTATGCTAAAATTTGTCAAAAAATATTCTTGAATTTGAATATATTGTTATGTATTAGCTTCAAAATATGGGCATCTTTGTATTCAGTCTGAATAGAAATAAGATTCAGATTTGCATGAAAAGCTTTCATATGAATGAAAACTAATTATTTTAAACATCTTTTTTTTTAAACTTCTTATCTTTTTATGAAGAATTTGAATTAAGTGCTTATGGAGCTCATCTGTGTAGAAAGGTAAACAGTAGATTTCTACAGTTACCTTTTTTGTAGCCCAAATGGATAATTACTCTCTGTTTCCCTCAGTTCTTCTTTTTTTTTTTTTGCGGTTCGCGGGCCTCTCACTGTTGTGTCCTCTCCCGTTGCGGAGCACAGGCTCCGGACGCGCAGGCTCAGCGGCCATGGCTCATGGGCCCAGCCGCTCCACGGCACGTGGGATCTTCCCGGACCGGGGCACGAACCCGTGTCCCCTGCATCGGCAGGTGGACTCTCAACCACTGCGCCACCAGGGAAGCCCCCCTCAGTTCTAATTTTACCTTCTGTAGTAAGTTCAACCTGAGGAAGCTTTATTCACTCTGTTGGGGAGCCAGCCTTACCAAGTATGCAATAGCCTTACCTCCCCAGTAAGCACTGGTGATATAATTGGGTAGACGTGACTTTGATTTTTATTTATAAAATGTGTGTCCGACAGCTTATTTCTTCTACACCCTGTTCTGTTCGTTTGGTATTAGTATTTACTTCCAAACCCAAATCCCCACTCCCCCCCAGACCTGTTGCTTGGGTAGCTGACTCCTCACCTGACTCCCATGGTTATCTGACTGACAGGATTCCAGATGCTCCTGCGGATAACACCATCGCTTCTCTTCTCTCATGCTCTATGGGATCCCGTGAAAGGATTTTGGTTTTCTTTGGCTGTATTCTCACATTGGTGCCTAATGTGGGTAGGGGATAGGGTATCCTCTGAAGAATGTAGACAACTCTGGTGTTAGTTATCCATACAGAAGTTCTCTGCTGCATACAGGAAACTAGAATATGGGCTTCTGGCGTACAAAAGAGGGGACTCTTGGTTTTTCTTGGCCTCACTGTCTTATTGTTAGATTCCTAGTAGGGTGGCTCTTAGGCATAGGCTCTGGTTTGTAGCTGCAAAGAAGGCACCATTCTTCTGAAGGTGGACCAGATAAACATCTGTGAGCTCATTGAAGTTGATATGAACCCATATTTATAAATTATATCTGGAGAGACAGTAGTGTATTAAATTCTGTAGCTTTAATCAGCAGACATGTAATATCTCACATTTTTCACAGGTCAGAAGTCTGTGCAGGGTTTAACTAAATCTTCTGTTTAATCTGCAAAGCTGCACATCAAGGTGTTGGAGGCTGGAATAGAATCTGCTTCCAAGCTCACTCAGGTGGTTGGCAGAATTAATTTCCTCGCAACTGTATGACTGAGGTCCCTGTTTTCTTGCTGGATCTCAGCCAGGGGCTGCTTTCAGCAAATAGGTACAACCCACAGTTCTTTGCCACATGACTCTTGCATCATGGCAGCTTATTTCTTTAACAAGGAAGGGAATTTCTTTCATACAAGTTTACTAAAATGGAATCTTATATAATACAATGTAATCATGGCATTGACATCCCATTACCTTTGCCATATTCTGTTGGTTTGATGCAAGTCAAAGGTCCTGTCTACGCTCAAGGGGAGGGAATTATTTAGGGCATAACATCAAGGGACAGATATCGGGGGGATCACTTTAGAATTCTGACTAGCACAAGTATTTAATGCCTCATTGCTTGGAAAGGGAAGGAGATTATTATAACTTGCAGTTTACTAGGGTAATGGCATAAGTGCTTGTTTAATAAAGCAAGATGGGAACACAGGACTAAGTTTATGAAGACCCATAATAAGTCCAGGTCCTTTGGATGAATTTGAATTTCTTGTGGGGTATCTTAGTAGGTAATTCCAGCAAGCTGTTGGATATGAGTCTAAAACTCTGGGAATGGCTTAAGGCAGGAGTCGCAGGTATGGCATTCAGGATTGTGCACAATAAAACCATGTGAGTGGGAGAATGGGAGAAGTTGTGGTCAGATTTAGAATAGGAGATGGACTAGGGGAAGGCAAGGGTCTTTTGCCTTAAATTCTGCCTGTTTATTAGGAAGTGAGGTTGTTTGCTGAGGGCAAGAGGTTTGGGGATTGAATAGGGGAGATTGAAGTGAATGATATTAATTGTGAAAAGTCACCATGGGAAAGAAAAGAAGAGTTGGCAAAGGAAAATAAAAAAGACTAAAGCAGTTCTGGGGCTTCTCTGAAGTTCAAGACATGAATTAATCATGGAAACCATGGGCAAGATTGTGATTTTTCCCCACAGTGCCCAGAAGTGCTGGGAGGAGGGACAGAAAAGCCTTATGAGAGACTGATGAGAACTGTAGTCGTGCCCTAGTGAGGACGGAGAGTGGAAGAGCAGTTCTGCAAAGGAGCTGAGGGTATTTGTGGGTAAATTGTGCAAGTGATCAAAGCACATGGTCTGGTATGAGCGGGTAGGGAACAAGGAAACAGTGTAGACATAAAAAGCTAGTCAGAGAGCTAAAATCCTTTGAGAGGCCTGTGTAAGGGGAGGTGTGGTGAAAACATGAAAGATTGAGAAGGACAGGGAAATTGTGATATTTGGGATCAAGGCTTTTGAGGTGGAATGATTCCAGATGATGGGAACATCCTGTGGGTGACCTGAGTTTGGGGGTGTCTGATGTCCAGGGAAGGGAAGCTCTTTAGAGTTGAGGAGGACAGTGAAGTATGAGGTTCAGTGCATGGTTTGTTTAAGGATTAAGAGGTCACCAGGGTTTCATTCTCGCTGTTAAAAGGTCAAGGGTGAGGGTGCCAGTGTCTCGAGTAGGGCTGCGGCAGGAATGAGGATGCAGTAATGAAGAGGGGTGAGCAGTAGAGACAGGCAGCACTTACCGGAAGAGAGGAGGGACTTTCAGCTTAACGTGGACGGACCAGAAAAACGCAGTCTGTGGCAGGTGACACGTGGGGGAATGAACACCCTCCATTCCAGGAAACTGCAGAGGAGGGAGTGCCCTTGTGGAAAGAATGAGTGGCTCTCCTGACTTGAAGGAGGGGATTTGAAGATAGAGGGCTGTTTGTTTACCGTGGAACGTATGCCCCAGAAGGTGAAGAGGAAAGATTTTAGAGGGAAGGGTATGGCAGGAGGGAGAAGGAAAGCATCGACTAATTCTTGGATGTGAATATTAACTGATGAAGTTATAATTCAGGTGACAGTAAATAATGCCAGTTTAAACTGTAACTGTAATTTTGAATTATTTCCTTTGGTGCTTTTTCTAATTAGTTAGAAAATGTCTCAATCGTCAAAATATATAGGTCAGTACTTTTTGAAAGTATCTGAAGGTGCCCTCTTTTTGCTTTTAAATGTATCCAGCATCTTGGGACATAACATCTTCTCAGAAGTCTGTCATTTAATGTCTAGGAGAAAATTGAAAGCAACCTTGTTTTTACTCATTTTTCGATATTCTGTTATTAAATACTTATGGGATTTGTTTTTTCTTTATTTCTGATATTCCAAAGTTTTACTGGGACTACATCTAGATGTTTTGTCTTTTTTCTTTAATTTTTCATTTTATTCAGTGAATCCTTTCAATTAGCAAACCCAGGTCTTCAGCCTAGAACAGTTTTCTTCTTATGTCCTTAGTTAGTGTTTCTGTGGTGTTTGTTTTGATTTCTTCTTCAAGAAAATCAACTATGTATAAATTGAGTTTTCTTTACTTCATTGGAACTTCTAGGGAGGTTTGTCAAGCATGTTCTCTGTGTCACTGATTCAGTTTTCTGTAGTATTGGTTTTCTCTTTCTGGCTTTGTACACAAATTTAAATGTTGGTACGTATTGCATTTTAGCTTCCTGTCGGTGTTTCCTTATCTTCTTTAATTTCTCTTAGCAATTATATTTTTATAGTTTTATCTCTTTTCTCATTTCTTTTTGCTTCACAGAGTCTATTTTCTTTTTCTTAAGAAGATAAAATAGCCACATTCTAAAATTTGAAGGTTTTTTCATAGTAAATCTTTCCCCAAACTGTGAATTTCCTCTGTATTTTGAATGATGTATTTTTGTTTTTTATATTAAATCTTCCTTCTTAAAATGATATTTATTTTGTTTGTTTGAATTTAAATGAGGAGTGTTCTGTCTAGTTTAAGGTTTGTCAATAAATAATGGAGGTAGACTCTTCTTTTCTGTTCGCTCACCATATAGCTTGGAACCGTTTCGTTTTCAAAACTTTGGGGGAGACAGGTGAAATCATGGTTGCTACTAAACTTTCCAGTATCAGTCAAATCCTGTAGGTCTCTGCTAGACTGACAAGTGACTTTCTGTCTCTCATCTCTTTTTAACTGACTAAATAAGAAAAATATCATTGCTGGAATATTTAAATTAATGTGGATTTTTTTTTTCTTTCCAATAGTGGAGAATTTAAAAAGCCACAAAATCCAATATATCATTGTTTCTGGCTCCTTTTAGTTTTTCTTTGTATCATGAGATGCTATGTTTTGTGTCCATGATTCTTTATTCTTTTAGCTATGTTGCACTAGAAGAAAGTACGGTTCTAGTTTGTATGTAAAACGACAAATTCTGATAGATTGTGAAACAATATAAGGCGATGAATCTGAGCTAGGGGCAAGCATTGTGGATGTCTAGAAATTTTTCAGTCTCTTTCTGATATGCCGATCTTTTGTCTTAATTCTATGTATGGAAATACTTCCTGGGTTCTGGCAGAATATGGACCAATATTTCTGTTCCTAGTGTTTTAGAATATTTATGCCTCTTTTGATATTTAATGGGATGTTGGAAGTAAAAAAATTGGATAACAGCTCATTAAGTACAAACTTAACATGAAAATTTGAGGAATCCCGATAATATTTCATGATGTCTACTTGGTATTTATAAGTGGGTAGTCAGAGAAAGATTTATGAGTCATCCATAGAGCTGGGATGATTTGAGGCTGTTTAAATTTAAACAAGAAGGCAGAAGGAAGCTAAGGAATGTCATACAGATGAAAGATAAGGAAGCATGAGTAAGACAGAGAAGGAACAGTTAGATAGGTGATATGGGGATGAGGAGAATGTAATGCCCTGAGAATAAGAGAAGAAAAAATTCCACAATATAAGTCTGTCTAAAAATATGGAATGCAAAGGAGTTAAGAGAGATGAACTCCTGGAAAGATCATTTCATTTGGAAGTTGGTATGACACTGACCACCTTTGAAGGGGAACTACAGCTTTCAGTAAAGGTGGTTGAACTACTCTTTCTTGAACAGAACAGTGGAAAAAATGAGGGATACTATGGAGGAAGTGTAGGTGAGCACCAGTGGTTTTATGTGCCACAGTGAATACAGGTAAGGTAGCATCAAATGAGTAAAATTTACTTTAACATTTAGCTGTTTTTATTTACAACAGAATACAAGGCTTTATTCCATGACACCCATGTATACAGTGTTATTTTAAGTAATCTGTGCCTTAAAAAGACTTTTGAATAATTTCCCAGTTTAGCATGATCTTAACCATATTAATATATAAGCTAATTCATATCAAATTCAAAACTCAAATTTACAGGAGAAATAAAGCAAGTATTACTTTGGGACATTTGCATTATTTTGATATGAGGTGACATAGCTTTTGCCAGGTATATCTAATTACTTCATGGATTTAGTTTTTGGCCAATCATGAAATCACTACTGTTTTTATATGTATTTTTTTTTGTTTTAACAGAACATAAAGGAACAAGAAAAGAATTGAGAAACTATGATAAACCCTGGCAGTTAAATGCAAAGAAGCCTAAAAAGTCAAAAAGCGACCTTGCCGTGTCTAGTATTTCTCCACCATCACCAGAATCAAAATCATGTAAGGAAGTTTGTCATTCAGATATTACTTAATGTATGTAAGTGTGTGTTAGTAAAATGAAGAAAAGGTAAGAATTGAAGCCACATTTTTTATCTGATATTCTGGCTATTCTAATGAATTTCACATTTGTTTCAGCATTAACATGGGGCTTTACTTATATATAGCTACTCATATTCTCAAGCATATGTAAGTGATTTAGATCTTTTTGAGTATAATATTCTTTTAAGAATGTAAACTGCGTGGAGCAGGTCCCTTGCCTCATGAATAGTTGCAGTGTTTTATCACATTCAGAGCAATACCAACCCTACATTTAATAAAGGACATAAAAGCAAATTAAATATTTTAGAGAGAAAGCAAAGATTTCTGTTCAAAACATTTAACAAAATTTAAAAAAAAATCCTTCACCCAGGATCTCTCTGAAGCCCTACCCATTTATTACTGAAGCTTGTATATTTACTCTCTCCCACGATGATAAGTACCCCTTCTCTCTCAATGCCTCTCCTCCTTTCCCACTGCCTTTCTAGCCACTAAGTTTTTCCAGTGCTCTGTTACCACCACGTACGCATAAACATGTCATGTAGCTTAGGATCTTGTAGCAAGTCAGTTATTCTTGGAAGACAAGAGAGCTTGAAAGCTGTTCTAACACATCAGTTTCTTGTGGTTGTTACAGAGTGAGATGTTTGATTTTAATTTAAACAGGAAAAGGAATAGGTAGAAAATGTTTATTTTTGTTTGAAAATTTTGAAAAATCATTATGTGCTAACTGGAATCTGAATTTGGGTCATTTGTGAAAATGACTGAAATTAACTCCTTGAGTTTATTTATATAGTGGTACTCATAAAAAGTATTGTATCAACCACAAAGTTCTTGTGAGAATTATGTGAAGTACTACAAACTACAAATGTTCTTTTAAAATTATGATTGTAGCTAAATTATCCTGCTTCACCAGTTTGGTTTATAAAATTCGGTCCCAACATTTAAAAAAATATGCAAGTTTAAAATTTAAATGTGTTGTTCACAACCATATTCCCAGTAATGTCCAGTATAGTTCCTGGCTCAATTAATGTTAAATGAAAAAAATGTAAAGGAATAAATGAAAAATGAAATCATCAGTTCTCAGTCTCACATTTCCCTTTCTATCCTTGGAAATGTCTTTCTGTCTGCCTCTCTTCCCCTCTCCCAGTGATAAATCCATAACCCTAGGGGCTTATTTTAAAGGGCTGAGTCCTGGATCGCATCACCTTGAGGGTAGAATGCTGTAAGGTCTTTCATTTTGTAGAGCCTTTGCTATTTATGGGATGCTATGTAGCCACAAAATGTTACTGGTGGACTGGCATCTGGTATCTTTTTCTGTTCAGGTGACCTACTCTCAACTTCTGGTTCCATCGGACTGTTAGCTCTTTAAAGGAAATTAATAACAAAGTATCATGAATATTTAATAATATATGTAGAGATATTGATACATGACAGTAAGATTATAGGATTCAGAGTTATTGACTGGAAATGTATTGTTGAAACATAAATTATTCCTGAAGTAATAGAATATCTTTTGAACATAGACCATGGTAAGTTAAAGCTGTATATTGTAATATGTAAAGCACCACTAAAAAGCACAAAAAAGCATAAATAAAAAGTTAATAAATTTATTAAAATAGGATGCCCCAAATTTTTTGATTTATTCTCCCAAAACAAAGGCAAGAAAAGAGGAACAGAAATAAATAACAATCTCCTATTGAAATAAGTACAATCCCTATCCAAAATCTAGCAGGTATTTGACCCATAGAAATTGACAGTATTATTTTAAATTGATTTGGAAAGGGAAAGAACCATGATTATCTAAAGCAATCTTGAAAAACATGAAGTAGTTTCGAGAATTTACCCTACCTGACTTCAAGTCTTATAGAACTACAGTTATCAAGACAGTGTGATTTTGGTGAAAGGATGGACAAATAGATCAATTGAATTTAATAAAGAGTCTAAAAATAGACCTACATATGCGGTCAAATGATTTTCCACAAGGACATCTAAGCAATACGGTAGGAAAAGAAAAATCCCTTCAACATTGAACATTCATATGGAAAATACACACAAGTTGATCCCTACCTTAATTCATACTGAAAATCAATCTGAGATGGGTCATAGACTTAAAGATGGAAACAAAAACAATGAAACTTCTAAAATAAAACATACAAATATAACTTTGTGACCTTGGAGAGGCAAAAAAGTTTTAGAGATGTTCTAGTTACCATGGCTTCATAACAAATCACTCTAAAATGCTTTTTTTTAGGTTAAATTAGCATAACAAAAATTAACCATTTTAAAATGTACAATTCAGTGGCATTTAGTACATTCAAAATACTGTGCTACCCTAACCTCTTTCTAGTTCCAAAACATTTCATCATCACAAAAGGAAACTCTGTAACAGACAGTCACTCAGCATTTCTACCTCCCACCAGCCCCTGGGAACTTGCTTTCTGTTTCTGTGAATTTACCTGTTTTAGTTATTTCATATTAATAGAATCATATAATGTGTGATCTTTCTGTGTTTGGCTTATTTTACCCAGCATAATATTCATATTTTCACGGTTCATTCCCATTGCAGCAGGTATCAGAACTTCATTCCTTTTTTGTGGCTGAATAACATTCCATTGTATAGATATACCACATTTTGTTTATCCATCCATCTATTGTAGGGTATTTTGGTTGTTTCTACATTTTGCTATCATGAATCGTGCTGCTATAAAATTCATGCTCAAGTAACTGTTTGAACACTCATTATCCATTATTTTGAGTATATACCTTGAAGTAGAATTGCTGGGTCATGTTGTATGTTCAAACTTTTGGGAGAACTGCCAGTTGTTTTTTATGAAGGCTGTACTATTTTACATTCCCACCAGCAATGTAAGAGGTTTTCAGTTTCCTCACATTCTCACCAACATTTGTTTTTTTCTATTTATAACAAAAGTATTATACCATCCAAATGGGTGTGAAGTGGTATCTCACTGTCGTTTTGATTAGCATTTCTGTGATAACTAATGATGTTGAGCATCCTTTCATGTTCTTCTTGGCCATATGTATATCTTCTTTGGAGAAATATCTATTCAGGTCCTTGGTTTATTTTTTAAAGTAAGTTGTTACTCTTTTTTTCCTTGAGTTTCAAGAGTTCTTTATATATTCTGATCCTACACCCTTATCAGATATATGATTTACAGATATTTTCTCTCATTCTGTAGATTGTCTTTTCACTTTCTTGATAGTATTCTTTGATATGCATGTTATTAATTCTGATGAAGCCCAATTTATCTATTTCTCGCTCTCTTTTTTTTTTTTTCCTTGTGCTTTTGGTGTCAACCCTTGCCTAATCCAAGACCATAAAGATTTACCCCTATGTTTTCTTCTAAGAGTTTCATAGTTTTAGTTCTTAAATTTAGGTCTTCGATTCATTTTGAGTTAGTTTCTGTTTATGATGTAAGGTAGGGGGTCTAAATTCATTCTTTTATATGTGGATATTGAGTTGTCCATTTGTTGGACAGCGTCATTTATTGAAAATACTATTTTTTACTCATTAAATGATGGTCTTGGCACCCTTGTTGAAAAGCAGTTGGCAATGAATGTATTTATTTCTAGACTCTCAGTTCTATTTCACTATTCTATATGCCTATCCTTATATAAGTACCACACTGTTTTTATTACAGAAGCTTTATAATGAGTTTTAAAATTGGGAAGTGTGAGTACTTGACCTTTGCTTTTCTTTCTCAACATTATTTAGGCTATCCAGGGTCCTTTGCAATTCCATATGATTTTTAGGATCAGCTTTTCCATTTCTGCTAAAAAAGGTCATCAAGATTTTAATAGGAAATGCATTCTCTTAATAGATCATTTTGGGATTATTGTGATCTCAACATTGTTAAGGATTCCAATTCATGAACATGGGATGCCTTTACATTTATTTGTCTTCTTTAATTTCTTTGAACAGTGTTTTGTACTTCTCAGTACCTTCTTGGTTAAGTTTATACCTAAGTATTTTATTCTTTTGTATGCTATTGTAAATGGAATTGTTTCTTATTTTCTTTTTCCAATTGTTCATTGGTAGTGTTTAGAAATACAACCGATTTTCAAGTATTGATCTTATATCCTGCAACTTTGCTGAGCTTGTTATTAGCTGCAACCATGTTTTTGTGGATTCTTTAGGCTGTTCTACATATAAGTTCATGCCATCTGCAAGTAGAGATAGTTTTCCTTTTCCTTTTCCAATTTGAATGCTGTTTATTTCTTTTTCTTGCCTACTTGGTCTGGATAGAAATTTTAATAGTATTGAATAGACGTGATGAAAACAGGCATCCTTTCTTGCTCCTCATCTTAAGGGGAAATTTTTATTATTTTACTGATCTACATGATATTAGCTGTGAGGGTTTCGTAAATGTCTTCTTTCATATTGAAGACATTCCCTTCTACTCTTAGTTTATTGGGAACTTTTATTATGACAGAATGTTGAATTTTGTCAAAAGCCTTTTTCTCCATCAATCAAAATAATCATTCATTTTAAAATTGATTATATGAACATAATTATTATACCGATTATTTTCTTATGTTAAATAACTTTTGCATTCATGGATAAATCCCACTTGGTCATGATGTTTAATCCTTTTTTTTAATGAGTTCACTTATCAGTTTTAGTTTTTATTGCATGGGAACAGCTTATAAATACTTTTTTAAATTTGATTTTTATTTTATATAGGGTATAGTTGATTTACAGTGTTGTGTTAGTTTCAGGTGTACAGCAAAGTGATTCAGTTATATATATACATATATCCATTCGTTTTCAGATTCTTTTCCCATATAGGTTATCAGAAAATATTGAGTAGAGTTCCCTGTGCTATACAGTAGGTCCTTGTTGATTATCTATTTTATATATAGTAGTGTGTATATGTTAATCCCAAACTCCTAATTATCCCTCCCCCCACCTTTCCCCTTTGGTAACCATAAGTTTGTTTTCCAAGTCTGTTTCTGTTTTGTAAATAGTTCATTTGTATCATCTTTTTAGATTCCACATATAAGTGATATCATATGATATTTGTCTTTCTCTGTCTGACTTACTCCATTTAGTATGATCATCTCTAGGTCCATCCACGTTACTGCAAATGGCATTATTCCATTCTTTTTTATGGCTGAGTAATATTCCATTGTATATATGTACCACATCTTCTTTATCCTTTTCTCTGTCTATGGACACCTAGGTTGCTTCCATGTCTTGGCTATTGTAAATAGTGCTGCAATGAACATTGGGGTACATGTATCTTTTCGAATTATGGTTTTCTGTGGATATATGCCCAGGAGTGGGAATGCTGGATCATATGGTAGCTCTATTTTTAGTTTTTTAAGGAACATCCATACTGTTCTCCATAGTGGTTGTACCAATTTACATTCCCACCAACAGCGTAGGAGGGTTCCCTTTTCTCTTCACCTTCTCCAGCATTTATTGTTTGTAGACTTTTTGTTGATGGCCATTCTGGCCAGCGTGAGGTGATACCTCATTGTAGTTTTGATTTGCATTTCTCTAATAATTAGTGACATTGAGCATCTTTTCATGGGCTTTTTGGCCACCTGTATGTCTTCTTTGGTAAAATGTTTATTTAGATCTTCTTCCCATTTTTTGATTGGGTTGTTTGTTTTTTTGATGTTGAACTGCATGAGCTGTTTGTATATTTTGGAGATTAATCCCTCGTCGGTAGCTCCGTTTGCAAATATATTCTGCCATTCTGTGGGTTGTCTTTTTGTTTTCTTTATGGTTTCCTTTGCTGTGCAAAAGCTTTTACGTTTCATTAGGTCCTATTTGTTTATTTTTGTTTTTATTTTCATTACTCTAGGAGGTGGATCCAAAAAGATATTGCTGCGATTTATGTCAAAGAGTATTCTTCCTATGTTTTCCTCTAAGAGTTTTATAGTATCCAGCCTCACATTTAGGTCTTTAATCCATTTTGAGTTTATTTGTGTTTTATAGAATATTCTAATTTCATTCATTTACATGTAGCTTTCCAGTGTTCCCAGCACACTTATTAAAGAGACTGTCTTTCTCCACTGTATGTTCTTGCCTCCTTTGTTGTAGATTAATTGACCATAGGTGCATGGGTTTACTTCTGGGCTTTCTGTCCTGTTGCATTGATCTATATTTCTGTTTCTGTGCCAGTACCATACTGTGTTGATTACTGTAGCTTTGTAGTATAGTCCGAAGTCCTGGAGCCTGATTCCTCCAGCTCCATTTTCTTCCTCAGGATTGCTTTGCCTATTCAGGTCTTTCGTGTTTCCATAATCCTTTTAATATGCTGCTGAATTTGATTTGCTACTATTTTGTTGAGGATTTTTTCATCTGTATTCAGAAGAGATATTGGTATGTAGTTTTCTTTTCATATCTTTGTCTTTTGTGTCAGGGCAGTGCTGGCTTTATAGAATGAGTTTAGCTGTATTCCCTCCTTTTCTGTTTTTTTGGAAGTGTTTGAGAAGAATTGGTGTCAGTTCTTCTTTAAATGTTTGGTAGAATTCACCAATGAAGCCACCTTGTCCTGTGCTTGACTTTGTTTGTTGTGAGGTTGTTGATCATTGATTCCGTGTCTTTACTTATTATAAATCTTTTGTTTATTCTTGAGTAGCTTTTGGTAGTTTGTTTGTTTCTAGGAATTTTTCCATTTCATCTAGGTTGTCCAGTTTATTGGCATTAAATATTCATAATATTCTCTTATAATCCCTTTTAAAAACATTTCTGTAAAGTTTATAGGTTACAGACTTGATTACATTTCTGATTTTAGTAATTTGAGTCTTTTCCCTTTTTTCTTAATCTAGCTAAAGGCTTGTTAATTTTTAAAATCTTTCTTAAGAATCAACTTTTGGTTTTGTTGATTTTCTCTGTTACATTTGTATCTTCGATTTCACTTATCTCTGTTCTAATATTTATGATTTACTTCCTTCTGCTGGGTTGAGTTTAGTTTGCTCTTCTTTTTCTACTTCTTTAAGGTATAAAGATCAGTTATTGGTATAAGATGTTTCTTGCTTTTTAATGTGGGCTTTACAATTATAAATTCCCATCTGAGCACCACTTTTGCTGTGTCCTATAAATTTTGGTATGTTGTGTCTTCATTTTCATTTGTCTCAAGATATTTTCTAATTTCCTTTGGGATTTCTCCTTTCACCCATTGGTTGTTTAAGGGTGTGTTGTTTAATTTTCTCATGTTTGTGAATTTTCTGCTTTTTCTTTTTTTTTCTTTCCAATTCATTCCATTGTGGCCAGAGAAGATACTGTTATGATTTAAATATTTTAAAACTTATTGAGACTTATTTTGTGGCCTGACATATGGTCTATACTAGAGATTGTGCCATGTGCACTTGGAAGAAGAATATGTATGGCTGTTATTCTGTGTATTTTTCTCTATATGTCTATTAGATCTAATTGGTTTATAGTGTTGTTCAAGTACTCTGTGTTCTTATTGATCTGTTTAGTTGTTCTATCCATTATTGACAGTGAAGTATTAAGAGTCTCCAACTATTGTTGTAGAGCTCTATAACCTCAGTTACGTCAATGTTTGATTCATGTATTTGGAGTCTCTGTTGTTAGGTGTGTATATGTTAAATAATTGTTAAATCTTCTTGACTGATTGACCCTTTTATCAATATATGATATTCTTTGTTTTGTAACAAGTTTTGTCTTAAAGTCTGTTTTGTCTGATACTAGTATAGCCACCCCTGCTCTCTTTGGTTTCTGTTTTCATGGAATGTCTTTCAATCATTATTTCTTCAAATATTCTTTCTTCTCCTTTTTGGGACTACCATTAGGTGTATGTTGGTACATTATACAAATTGATAAAGTAAGAAAAGTCATATGACATCTCAAATAATACTTGAATGGTATTTGATAAAGTTTTACATCAATTTCTTATTTTAAAACAAAACTAAATAAAAGGACTTTTAGAATAAAAGGATATCTTCTTAACTGAATTATTGTCTGGCAGAAACATTTATATAATATGTATAAAAAGTTTTCTAAGTGATTGTTCTCAAAAGGAAAAAAAGACAATAATGTTAAGTCATTAACTTTCATATGGGGTAAATATCATTAACATTCATTAAAAACATCTCTATTGCTAAAGCTTACTTAAAAATAGATACTATATATTAATTAGGCCAGTGAAGAACAAAATAACCTGTTAGCCTATCCAATAGATTGTGAGCTCCTATAGAATGTCATCCCCATGAGGGCAGGGAATTTTGTTACATTTATTCCCACTGGTTTACTCTCAGAACCTAGGACAGTGCTTTGTGCTATATACCAATGAGAGAATAAATGAGTAAATGAGAATTTAAGGATTAATTAGTGCTAAAATGTTTAGAAGCTGTGCATTTTCAGATAACAAAAAAGCACCTTACACCGTGCAAACTGGTATAGGTACAAAGATCTGCAAGATAATATTATGTTTTTAATTTTCAATTTCGATTTCTCATAGAGGAAAAATAATGACAAATAGGGTTCGATGAAGTTTTTTCCTTTGTGGTTCAAGCATTTCTACTATTTATCTGGTGGAGTGGTGGTTCTGCTGGAGTGGTTGAGGATGATGAGTAGGGTCTTGGCAGAAAGAACCAGCAGAACATGTGTCTGTCAGGCCCTTGTGCATGATAGTGTGCACGGATTCTTTTAGAGCTATTTCAGATTTGTGATCCAGATGAGAAAATTGAGGTAAGTACGTTAGCTTCAGTTAAAACCAAAAACTAAAACCAGTCCTCAGTAATTTTATTTATGCGCATTTAGAACAGCATATACAAAGAGGAATAGCTGTATATTTGCTAAAATTTTAGGAAAGAAATGAAAAGACCATGCATGTGTATAGAAAACACAAGTTACATAGATACGAGAGAATGAAGATGGAAAAACAATGTCTGAAAAGTCATAATATGGAAATGCAGAAGGCAGGAGACATGAAGTACTACATTCACTGTTATCAATTTTAGGTATATCTATAGTACTGGGGAACCTCCCGGCATATTTAAATGAAAGAATGGGAGAAACTTTCAGGAAAGAATATTAGCATTTATTAAATTTTAGAAAACAGAGTTGAAAGATCTAAATAATTGAAATTATTTTGGTTCCAAAGAAATAGATAGTATCTCAAAAGTTATTTGGAGGAAATGGTAAATTTATTATTTAACCCACAGATGGAAATTATTGGTGGAGGTATCAGTGAGTCAGCATTTGATTAATATAATAAAGAATTGTTCAAAATAGGCCCTGTTCAATATACAATCGGCTGTTTTGTGAAGTAGTGACCTCTTTATGAATGAATGGAGCATGCCCATCTACACGGTGCTGTGGATGGGCTCCTGCTTTGGGGGTGAGTTTTGTCTCAGTGATGTTATGGGTTGTACCTAATCTCAGATTCTTTCACCTCTTATGGGTCATATTATGTTGTTTATATTGTTCTGCTGTTTTCCATATCTCCTGAGGATATTTTTTAGAAAATGTATTTAAACTGTAGCCCTGAGTTTTAATACTAAGTATGACCTAAGCAAGGTTTTTTGTTTTGTTTAATATTTATTTATTTATATTTATTTTGGCTGTGCTGGGTCTTAGTTGTGGCATGCAGGATCTTCGCTGCGGCATGCAAACTTCTTAGTTGCGGCACGCGTGTGGGATCTAGTTCCTCGCCCCGGGATCGAGCCCAAGCCCCCTGCACTGGCAGCGTAGAGTCTTACCCACTGGACCACCAGGGAAGTCCCTCAAGGTTTTTAATCCATCAGAAACCTTTAGAGATTCTCATCTGGAGACTGTATACTGGGCTGATGACTTCCCAAATCACCTTCCATTATTTACTGAAACATCTTTTGAAATTATCCAGTGTAGTTGATTAGACCATGATTATACTGTGGCCTTTCTTGTCCTAGATTTGGATCCTATGATAAATTGGGTATCACATGTGTAGCAAATTGTCACAAGCTACAAAAATATAAAAAAAAATTTGTCTTAGTTTCTCTCAAAAGTTGCTGAGGAAAAGAGCTTGGGTGTCGTTTCATTTCTCTGTAGTGCTGCATATGACCTCTCCTAAACTCAGTAGGTTAAAACAACAATTTATAATTTCTCATGGTTCAGTGAATGGGCTGGGCAGTTCTGCTGGTCTCACCTGGGCTTGCCCACGTGGATACATTCAGGTGGAGTTCTGCAAAGGCTGCTAGGGTGGGCAGCGGGGCATGTCACATGATTATCTGGGGAGGTTGATTGGAACTGATTTTTTTAAAAACCTATGTTCTTATTTTTTTTAATTGATGAGATCTTAATAGGATATGGTAATTTCCAGGAAAATTAGATAATGTAATGATGCAGATTAGAGAAATTATTCAAAAAAGGTTAACAAAAGTGCCAGTAAATGTTTTGAAGGATCTGGTTCAAACACAGTTTTCTCTGTCTCCTCTTCTGATCTCTTCCCTGTGCCTGGGCTTGTCCCCCCGGGAGCTCCTGGGTAATGACCTGTGGCGTAATAGCAATATGCCTGGAAGTGTTTTCTAAAACCATTGATCACAATCACTGCTTCCACTGTCCACACTTGAACACTGGTGTGTTGATGTTAGCTGACATTTCCTTCCCAGAGTCCCTTAAACAAAGAAACATGGAGGAAGCAGCTGCATGTTTTTAGTTTAGATTTATTTAAATTATAGAAGCAATGTTTACTTATTTTGACAATGAAAAAAATAGAGACATGTGGAAAGATAGTCTCTCTCCCTTTAGCCCTCTCAAAGTCTACTCCCTCGGAAATAGTTTGCATCCTTTTACATCCTTTTCTTTGTATAAACTAACATAAGATGTGTGAGTTGAATTGCTTTATAAAATTGGCTTTAAACTGTACAGTACACATTCTTAAGCAACTTGTTTCTATTATTTTTAAATGTATTACGGACATATCTCCATGCAAATAAATTCAGATCTATGTTATACTTTTCCGTAAGTGCCTACCTGTACCATAGTGTGAATACGCTATAATGTATTTATTCCCCTGTTGAAGTACAGTTACATTATTTCCAGAGTTTTGCCACCACAAACTTTTCGGTGAAATAAACAAATATCGTGCACTTTCCGATAAAATAAACAACCTTGTACATATATACATAAGTATGAGTGTTTTCATTTATTTATGATAATTTACCAGACAGAATAAGATTGCTGAGTCAGAGGATCACTATATGTTTTATTATAATAAATATTTCTGAATTACTTTTAAAAAGGTAGCAGAGGACTTCCCTGGTGGCGCAGTGGTTGAGAGACCACCTGCCGTTGCAGGGGACGCGGGTTCGTGCCCCGGTCCGGGAGGATCTCACGTGCCGCGGAGCGGCTGGGCCCGTGAGCCATGGGTGCTGGGCCTGCGCGTCCGGAGCCTGTGCTCCACAGCGGGAGAGGCCACAATAGTGAGAGGCCCGCGTACCGCAAAAAAAAAAAAAAAAAAAAAAAAAGGTAGCAGAAAAAAAATTTCAGTAGGTTGAGACTGTCTTTCTTATAGCCTTACCATATAAACTTTAAAAAATTATTTTATTTTTATCAAAACAAAAATATATATGGTTTAAAAAGCAAATTAGTACCACAAGGCAACGGTGTCCTTCTTTTTCTCCTGTTCTGCTTTTAATGTGGAGCCACTTTTAACTCTTAGATGTTTCCTTTGGTACACAGATCTACATATGTAAATATACAAGATACTTATATAGTTCTCTTTCAGTTTTTAAATTTGAGGCATTATCTCTTGACTTCCTTCTAAGACATTGTGCTTTCTACCCAGGGCCCATCACATTCTCATAGTACAGGCAGGCAGCTATTTCAGATGTTGGTTGATGTATACTTTGCATTGATTTTTTCATGATTACGTTAATTAGCCTTTTTCACAGTAGAGCCATAAAATAGCCAACTGTTAATTTGTTTCCAGAATTAATAATTGGCTTGTTTTTCTGTTTGCTTTGCTTTCTCTGTACCCATCACTAATGCTTCACCAAACTCTGCCTTACAGTATATATTAAACACTCTCAATATGCTTAAATACATCGTGGTCTTCTGTCTTAGTTTATATTTTATACTTTATTTCATTTAAGAGGTTTTAGAGACTTCTCTCCTGTAGTCCTTTGTCCTCTTGCTCCAGTCTTTACTCCTTAGTTTCCAGACTTTTTCTCAGCTCTCTGCTGAGACCATCCTTTACTGTCATCCCAAGACTTACCTTTTCCTTTTTCTTATGGAGGATTATCTGTTTCCTGAATCTCAGGTCTTTCCAGTCTTGGGTTTACTTATTTATTTTGGTGGAGCACCTCCATTAGGAGCTTTCTGTAAAAGAGCGCTTGCCAGATATAGTTCTGAGTCCTTACAAGTATCTTGATTGATTCTTTCATTGGATATAAAATTCAAAGTTAGAAGTGATCTTCAGTTGGAATTTTGAAGGAATTTCTCCTGTGTCTTCTGGGGCCAAGCATTGCTATTGAGAAGTCGGATGGCAATTTGATTTGCTATTTTTGTCCCTGAAAGCTTTTAAAGATGTTCTCTTTATTACCACTGTTGTAAAATGTTGTGATGATATGCCTTACATTATGCTGTGGACGTTTTATGGATCCTTCCAATCTGAAAGGCAATTATGTTTTTATATCCTTATTATTTTGGCATTGGTCCTCCTTGATTGATGCTTTCATGTTTAAATGGTATGAAATGTCCACTTTTTTGGGGCATCTCTCTCTTCAGGGACTAGGTTTCAGTATTCTCTACCTTGCTAAATCCAGTTACCACTCAGTTCATTTTGCATCTTCCAAAAACAAATGTGTAGCTATTTCTTGCCTAATGATGTCTTCTCTCTTTATTCAACCAATTCTTTGATAAAAGAAAAATACCATAATGTAATTTTAGTGGGAATTTGAGGCAAAGTGAAGGTAAATAGAAGTATTCAGTCTTCTTTGTTTTATCAGAAGACAGCAGGAATGTCTTAAAAATGTTTAACTAATTGCTCATGAAGAAGGTAGCAATTATTTTTTAAGCTGCTAAAACATAATAGAAAATATACTTTGCTTGTGTTTTTCCATGATTTATATAAATTATTAGTTTTACATCAGCACCTGCATTTTCTTTGTTCTATAAACACTGTCACACTTCCTTACTTGTTCAGTTAAAACATGTCTTAAAACCCAGCTTCATAACTTCCCCTCTGTTTGCTCACAAGAAAACCATTTCCAAGCATTTTTATTCTGTACACTGATCTTGATACAGTCTTTCACGTAATGATGAATAGTAAGTTTTTATCATTATGTAGCATGCTTATGAAGTAATCATTTTTTTTAAACATAGTGCCAAGGTCAGTAGATCATCCTAAGTGGAACTGGAGGACTAAACCAGAAAGCCGTGATTTTGATGAATTGAACCACATCCTTCAAGAGAGCAAGAAACTGGGAAAAGCCCTTGAGAATCTCTCTCGAAGTAAGTTTATTTACTTCATTATAATTGGAATTCCTAACCAATATTAAAGTAGAAACATTCATTACTATTACCAGTAACATATTTCCAACATCCTCATTATAACTCCATGAGGGATTGAGGAGTTCTAAGAGCGTGAGATGGGAAATGAGGACTGATCTTGCATGTTACAGGGATTCGTGGGAAGACTAGTTTATATAGAGTAGGAGGGGCTCTAGACCCCCTCCCCACAATGGCTATTTGATTCCAGTCTCTCTACAGGGTCTTTGTGCATTGCCCAGGTGAGCTGGACACCTAATGGTCCCTTACTCATTCTTCTCTTTGAACCCTGTTGTTTTGTGTCATTCCAGTTAATGCATGTACCTGTTTCTTCCATGACTTTCTGATGTCTCTAAACTTCTTAAGGATAGTGACTGGGCCAGATTCTTCTTCGAATCCTCTCAGAACCTAGCAACATACCTTTTTGTAAAAGCAATGATCTGTAATCCTAGGGCCTGGGTCAGAAGTTTTGCTCTGCCACCTGTGAGGTGAATAACATTACGTAAATCATTAAACCTGTACGAGCCTTGGTCCTCTCATCTCCAGATCAGGAAGACATGATTCTGTGTCCCTCTTCTGATAGGGGAGAAGGTTTGAAATGATACATTTCAAGTAAAACTTTTAAACGTTATTGTTATTGTTGTGAGAGTAGACAAACAAATATTTTGATTTGATAAATGCGTTGTGTATGTAGAAATACATATGTACTTTATGGTTTTAGTAGTGAGTTCAAGGTATTTCTATCTTTCTCTGGTTCTAAGTAGCTCTTAGTTTTAAAAATTAGGCACCTTTAGATGCGTATTAATGCTATAGCCCCACTAAAATTTTCTTCTGGTATTATGGAATATTAAAGATTCTTAAATGGAAAATAGAACACTAGCAAATTGTAGTAGATTATATTTGAGGATCAGTATGTTTTGTAAAATAGCATTGTGTTACTAGTTTCATGATACCTTTTTTTTAAAATTAATTAATTTATGGCTGTGTTGGGTCTTCGTTTCTGTGCGAGGGTTTTCTCTAGTTGTGGCAAAGCGGGGGCCACTCTTCATCGCGGTGCGTGGGCCTCTCACTATCATGGCCTCTCTTGTTGCAGAGCACTGGCTCCAGACGCGCAGGCTCAGTAATTGTGGCTCACGGGCCCAGTTACTCCGCGGCATGTGGGATCTTCCTAGACCAGGCCTCAAACCCGTGTCCCCTGCATTGGCAGGCAGATTCTCAACCACTGAGCCACCAGGGAAGCCCCCATGATATTTTTTAAAGTTAGAAATTTCCCTTGGTATATATTTTGGGAGAAGTTTATATATATATGTATATATATGTGTGTGTTTATATATTGTATTATACTGTAATTATATATTTATATACTATATTTTATTGTATTACAATTTTATATATAGAGAGAGATTTCATTTTTTCATACTTCTTAATTTATAATTTACTAGAGCCTTTTTTATTAGACTTTTGTGCAGTGAACCTGTCTCAGAAGTTAACTTGACTTATGATAGGGTCTCGTAATTTTGCCATTAGTAGAAACTCTTTGGTTGGGGTACGAGAAAATCCTGCTTTTGTCTAGATTTACTGTTGGAGCAAATAATGATAAAGTGAGTTTTCAGCTAATTATTACGTTCATGAAAAGAACCTTACCTGTTAACATGTCAAAGGCTGTATGTGTGCATATGTATGTATGTCTTACCCCTTTGGTCAGAGTCTGTGGCTCTTTATTTATCTTAATTTATCTATAAACGTGAGTTTAAAAAAAGATTGAAGAAAAAGCCCAATTATTACACATCTTCACTTATAGTATTAGTCAATTTTTGTCCTTTAAAACATGACAACTACCTTTTAAATACTTGTTATATCATTGTTAATTTGTAAGAAAGCATTTGACCACTAACTAAAACATTTAAATAAAGGAGTTTGACGCCCTTGCCCAGATCTGTAGCAGACGTGTCAAGGTTCACGCTGCGGTCTGTCCCAGGAAAACCTAGCCTTAGATGGGGGCTCAAAACTGAGTCGTCTGAGCAGAAGCGAGTGGGAGCTATGACAGGGGTTCATTTAACGCAGGCAGGGAAGTCTGGAGAGATAAAATGGCTGGGGTAGCGGTTGATCAGGGGAGTAGAAGAGATGCAGGTTTGGGACATTCCTCTTGGGACAGAGTCAGGGCCAGAGAAGTTGTTGGGTGAGTCCGTAGCTTGGCCAGGATACAGTGTAACGTTCAGCGTCTATGTATGTGATGTGTATGACCGAGAGTTGTTTTCGGCTTCACTGATCATTTTAAGGGGCTCTTTTTTGTGTGGCAGTAGTGGTGGTGTTTATGTGGCATAAGGGAGCAGTTGGTCACACAGTGAGGGGTCGCTCATTTCTCTGTATATGTTTTTCGAGTCTCTTTTAGAACAAGATGCTACTTTCTTGGATGACTTGAGTTTCTGTGACTTTCACTGAGATTTAATATTAACGTCTTGTCTTAGGCCCAGCATGTATCTCACTACTCAGTTATCAGTTCACCTGAGATGGTGATGTTTATGTACTGACCTCACTGCCCAGAATTGAGCTATTTAATCTCAAACTGTTCTTCCATCTTTCTGAAGGAGGATGCTGTTCATTCTTGTTTGATCTTGTTTTGACTCTTATGATGGCTGTGGCTTGGTAACTCTTTCTCTAATCTAATGATAACTTTATTAACCATTGTTTTATTTACTAGGAAGACTTAGGGAATGGAGTCTTTTCTCCAGTTATAGTCAAAAGGAATGTTCATTGTCTTGTTATTGTGGACCTTCTTCTCCTGTGTTACAGGAAAGGTTGAAAGTTTTTAGTGATCTCCTAATTTTCATACAGTCTCTGATCGAATTCTCTCTGGCAAGGTTGGTCTTTGCTTTATCTTAGTTTTACTTTCTGAAAGATGTTACATGCTTTTAAAGTATTTGTTATTTAGTTGAGATTGACAGCAAAAAATCGTTTATATCCCTCAAAATGGTAGAATTATCTCATCTCTACACCTGTCAGCTTATGCAAACTGTACCATGCTCTTTCTGGCTTTTTGCAAACCTCTCGATGTAATGCTTTATCTTAATAAAGTCAGTCATGAACTGTGACACTCCTCATGCTGTGATTCTCTCCTCAAGGTATACGTGTTAGAATAACTTCAGTGGCTTGCAATAATGCCAGTTATTAGTTTTGTGACCTTGGGAATCTTTCTTAACCTCTCTGTGTTTGTGTCACCTTTACTGTAAAATTGCAATAATCATGGTACTATTTCTAAA
Source organism: Lagenorhynchus albirostris (assembly GCF_949774975.1). Taxonomy (NCBI): domain Eukaryota; kingdom Metazoa; phylum Chordata; class Mammalia; order Artiodactyla; family Delphinidae; genus Lagenorhynchus; species Lagenorhynchus albirostris. Next base: position 13,500,887 of record NC_083111.1, read on the forward strand.
GGTTTTGTGACTGTCACATGAGATGCTGTATCTAAAGTGCTTGGTATGGTACCTGGTATGAAATAATTGCTAATTAAATGTTAGATATAATATTCAGTTTCTATTATTGTGTAACAAATTACCACAAACTTCGCAGCTTTAGAGAGTACAGATTTATTATCTTACGATTTCTGTGCCTCAGGAGTACGGGTGCGGGTTAGCTGCGTCCTCTGCTCAGGGTCTGGGCAGGCTGAAATTAAGGTACCGATTAGGGCTGTGATCTCACCTGGGCTTGGGGTCTTCTAAGCTCATTCTTGTCGTTGGTCAAATTCAGTGCTTGCTCTTGCAGCACTATGATCCCTGTTTTCTCACTGGCTGTTGGCCAGGGGCTGTTCTGAGACCATCCTCAGGTCCTTCCCTCGTGGCCTCCTCCTCTCGAAACAACAGTGCACTGTTTCTTCTTTGAAGCCACTGGGGCGCATCTCTCTGAAGGTTTGCCTTCTTTTAAAGGGCTCATCTGATTAGGTCAGGGCCACCAGGATCATCTTCCTTCTGGTTTACATAGTCAGCTGTTTAGTAACTAAATCAAGAGAGTGATACCCTTTCATCTTCAGCGGTCCCACCATGCAGACTTAAAGGGAAAGGACTGCACAGGTATGTGTCTTGGGAGTCGTCCTAGAATTCTGCCCGCCACAGATATTATTAGCGTTATTACTGTTTATCCCTAACAGCCTGTAACATGCTTCAGCTGAGTGCTGCCCAACAGAAATGTAACACGAGCCACATGTGTGATTTTATATGTTCAAATAGGCACATTTCAAAAAAGGAAAAAGAATTTAAAATTAATTTTAATAAAATATTAACCCAGTGTGTCTAAATTATTTTCAGTTTAATTTGTATTCCATGTAAAAATTATTATTGAGGTATTTTATGTTCTTTTCCTTTCATACCGAGGCTTCAACAATCCGGCGTGAATTTTATTCTACAGCACACCTCAGCATGGACGAGCCATGCTTCAGATGTTCATTAGCCACATGCGGCTCCCACATTGAACACCAGAGCTCTACCTAATGTTAAAACAAACACACGCAAAAGCCCTTCTCAGGGCTTCCCTGGTGGCGCAGTGGTTGAGAGTCTGCCTGCCGATGCAGTGGACACGGGTTCGTGCCCCGGTCCGAAAAGATCCCACATGCCGCGGAGCGGCTGGGCCCGTGAGCCATGGCCGCTGAGCCTGCGCGTCCGAAGCCTGTGCTCCGCAACGGGAGAGGCCGCAACAGGGAGAGGCCCGTGTACCGCGAGAAAAAAAAAAAAAAGGCCCTTCTCTTGAGGTTGAGTTACCTCACACAGAGGTACAACAGAATTCCTTCTTCCTCTTTCATCCAAAGTTTCAAAAAGAACAGTTAACACGCATGGTCTCCACCTGCTCATCTTGCCCTCACTCCTCAGTGCGGTTACATAACTGCAGCCATCATTCTACTCAGACCTTTCTCGCTGTGGTCACCAATTGAATCCAAGTTGTCAAACTGAATGAACACTCTTCCTCACCTTACAGAATTGCTCTGGTAGTTTTAACACCGTTGATTACTTTGTCTGCCTTCAAACTCTCTGATCTTTGAGTTTCTGGGACTTGGCCCTCATTTGATCGTTTCTGGATCTCTCCACATCATATCTTGTAGGTTTCATTCTGACGCTTCTCTTTCTTTCCTGCCGCTATGAATGCTGTTCCCACAGTTCATTCTCTGCCTCTGTTCTTTCAAATGCTCTCTGTGTCCAGCCTTATCCTCCCTCAGAGATTTAATTATCACCCCTACACAACTAACTCCGATAAGTGTATTTCCCATCCAGACTGTGTATGCTTTTATACAAGATGGTGGATATCCCACTGCCGTGCTAAATTCAGTATATCTAAGTAGATCATACCTCCTTCTTTACTGTGACCTTTCTTCTTCATGCGTTGTCTCATCAGTTACTGGTTCAGCCAGCCTGGAGCCCTTCTAGACTCGTCTTTCTCCCTAACTGTTAATAATTAATTTCCAAGTCTTGATATTTTCCCTCTATCTTGGGTATGATTTTCTTCTCTGCCACATTAGCACCCTCTAATTCACACTCAGCACCACTGACCAGACCATTGGTTTATCCATTTAACATGTTCCATTTTGTTTCATGTCATTCCTGCCCCGTGACAGAAAAAACAGGTGCAGTCCCTGCTCATACTGAGCTTGTGGCTGGAGGGATTACCATGGCCCTAAGTTAGGGGAGTCTTATGGCCAAAATCTCTGTGGCTTAATACAGTGTAAGTATTTAGTCACTCCATATAGTGTTCCAGGGTTGCAGACGGTTCTATCCTGTTATTCTCCTATCTTTAGCACCTGATCGAAGGGTCCTGAAAGCAGAAGGAGACAATAGAGGATTATGGGGGTGGTTTCTCATGCCTAGAGGTGGAAGTGCTCACATTACATCACCCACCTTCTGCAACTGACTGCAAGGGAGGCTGGGGAATGTAGTCTAGCTTGTGAGCCCAGGAGAAATACGGAAATAGTTTGAAGCATGAATAACCATTCCCGTCCACACTCTTGTTTCTCTGTATCTCCAAACAGCCCTCACTGCAATCAGTGGGATGGATCTAGAGTGAAGACTTGGCACCACTTGTTGCAGACGTTCAAGGGCTCCTTAAAACCTCATAGAAGGTGCTCCATGCTCTGACCCTTAGTCATGTGTCCAGTATCATCTCTCATGACTCATCATCAGGCCACTTGTGCACCGGTAACAGGGAAGTTTTTCACACTCACTGATGTTTCTGCATTTCATGTATTTGCTTACGCTGTGTCTGTACCCTGAAATCACACCCCCACTTGCCCCAAGCTAATCTCTGCTCCTCTCTTTAGCCTCAGCTCAGATGCCACTTGATGGTTTAGTGCTGCTGTCTTTCTGTGGAATGGATCTGGTACCCCTCTTTCTGTGCTTCCGTACTTTTCTCTGTACGCGCTGAAATGCTGTGATCTGCTTTCACAGCTCTCTAACTCTGAGCTGCGGGGAGTGCAGGGGCACCTGGACTCCCCAGCATGCAGCACAGTGATCAGTGCATAATTCAGTCCCAATTCGCTGGGCGAGTGCCACCTCTGCTTCCATTTCTTCCTGGTCCATCTTCTCTGTGACCCCCCCCCTTACTCTTTCTTCACTGCACATCTACCTTCTGCTTCTCTAAGTGTGGGCCTTTGATGTCATATTACATAGGTTTTGGTTTTGATATATTTGATTTGTTTGCTGAGATCTTTGGCTTTAACTGTGGGCCGTCTATTAAATTAAACAGATAGGTAAGCAAGTGGGAGCCCAAGGCTCTTCTGAGCCCAAGGCCTTTGCTGCCTTTGGCAGTTTTCTGCGAAGGAAGGCAATGATAGGATGAGTATCTTTAGCCCATTTAGACATTGATCTTCAGATTGTAGTTCATGTGAAACACTGGCTGGAGCTTTTCCAAGGAAAAAAGCCCAGCTGTTGGGAGAACAGAGGACAGATATTTATGCTCTGTGACTGATAATAGCCATCTGGACTCAGCCAGGAAAAAAATAAGAGGACTTTTTTAGTTCAGCAATCGTGAACGTCCCCCAAAAGTCTCTTCTGACAAACAGCCTGAGGAGTTAGGGGATAATAGCCTGTGAGTGAAAATGGAAGCAGATGATGTGGTCATTGTTTGTTCATTGCATGCAGACCTCAAGTTTACCTTTTAGTAGGAGAGAGAGTTGTGAAAAGCAGAATTTCAAAGCCTTGTAAGGAGACGTGCGGGAGCCTTCAACAAGGAGGTTTAGGGCCAACGTGGTGAAGAATATACCTGAGTAGAGTCTGTAAGGATAAAAAGGTAAAGCTAAGGTAAAAGGAGAGTGAAGATGTGTCATGAAGTGGGAGGTTCCTGACAGAAAAGCACGTGTGTAAAAAGAAGGAAGAAAATTCACAGAAAAATTTCAGAGAAAGAAGAAAATTTTGTACTGTTGATGCATTAAGGTTGAAGTGAGTAATAAAGTCAGCGAAGGTGGAGGTCTAGGCGGCAGGGGAGTCGGGGCTGAAGATGATCCTGTGCTTCCGAGCGATCACTCTGGTGCCACGTGGAAGATGCAATTGATATGGTTCATGTCTCGGCGAAAACCAGATGAAGAGAGCCTGAAGAGCAGTAGCTGTTGGAGCGAAAAGAGGGAATGGTTTAAGACAGGTATTGGTACTGGTCAGCTGCGTGTTAGCAGCCAGGCCGCACGGCAGGAGGTGAGCGGTGGGCAAGCGAGCAAAACCTCATCACCCGCTCCCCGTCACTCGCATCACCGCCTGGACCATCCCCGCCCTCCCCCCGCATCCGTGGACAAATTCTTCCATGCGACCAGTCCCTGGTGCAAAAAGATTGGGGACCGCTGGTTTAAGAAGTGTCGAAGATTATATGGTTAAGACTCACTGATATGAAAGAGGTGTGAGGATAAAGAGAGAACGATGTGCTTAGATTGTTTTATTTTTTTGGTTTTGTTTATAATCAAGGTGACTGGGTGCTGCCTCTGCCTCAGATGGGAATTCAAGAGGGTTTGAGGGTGGAGGAGGAATGTTGTTTCGAACACCTTTGGTATATCCAAATGGTGTGGATAGCCCTCCTCTGTTCCCAGCAGTCAAGTGTGTGTGTGTGTGTGTGTGTGTGTGTGTGTGTGTGTGTGTGTGCGCGCGCGCGCGCGTGCACGTGTGTGTAAATTGCTATTTGGAGAAGAAATTTGATTAGGGATATAGGTACAGGAATCTTTAGCATATAGGGAAAAAGAGCCCTCCCCCAAACACATACCATCAACATTTGAGATACAGGAAGAAAAGTGATCTAGTTGACACTGAAAAGGAATTTTCGGACAGGTAGGTTGAAAACCAAGGTAGAATGCTTTCAAAAAATCAGGGAGAGAAAATATTTCAGAAAATCTAGCTGTCCGAAGTGGCAGATAACTTGGTAAAAAAAAAAAAAGATGGCAAACACATTCATCGTGTGTGCAGGCATCGCCAAGCTGTGCTTGCATTGTTTCCTGCAATAATAGGAAAAGCTGGAAATTAAGTATCTTTTATTAGAGAAAGAAAAATGGATGAAGAAATCACGGTACATTCACACAATGGTATACTTTATAGTCATTAAAAATGATACTGTAGAAAATAGTTACTAATATAAAAATAGAGTTTTATACAAAAAGCAGATAACAAAATAGTATGTTTGCCTTTACTTTTGTTTTATATATGCATATAGAGGCATACCGCATTTGTATGTATGCCTGTATACGCTCAAAAAATTCTTTGGAAGAATTCACAAGAAACTGTTATCCTTATTTATGAGTGGAGACTTGTTTTCCTTTTCCCTTTATTATATTTTTTATTTTGTTCTGTGATAAATATGTATCGGTTTGACCAAATGAAATCAAATAGGCTTTTTGCAAAAGGCAGAATCGGGGTAATCTGTCTTTACAATTCTGATATCATTGGGATTTTTTCCAATAGGGAGTCAGACTTTGGAAAATAGCTACTTCCAATTTATACCATATGAATTTTCTGATCTACTCTCATGAAATGAATTACACTGACTAAGCTGTAAAGAATCGTGAAAATTTGCTACTTTCATTTGTCTTAGCTGCCACCTGATTCTAACTCTAGGGCTAACCTGATGCCTGGGAGAATGGAAAGCTTGGTGGAGCAGGTGGCCCCTGTTTACTTGATCTAGCGCAGCTTGGAATGTGAGAACTGTTTTGGAAGAAATTCCTGATACCACTGAGACCTCTCTGAGGGTTGGAATAAATGGAAAGGCCCATAAGTTGAAGGACACAAATGAAAGTATCCAGATAGGTTTGCAGTACAGCAGAATCAGGAACCAACCTCCGATATGCCTGTGGGAGCCCTTGCCTCTTTATCTAGAAGAGAAGCTTAGTTTCTGAAGGAACTCACTTCCCCCTGTTCATTTCCAAGAAGCCCACTTCTATCTGGGACACTGTTGCTGCCCTAAGCCAAGCCTCTTTGGCTACTCTGAAAGGACAGTGTCTCCTGTAAGATCTCACTTGGACTTTTAGGAAGACCATGTGATCCAGTATGCATCAAGAGTCCCATAATCAAATCCTGGGCCTTCTTTCCTTACAACATATTGTGGCAACCCACTGTATTTTCTCTCGCAAATTCTGTTCCCCACTGCCCCTCAGTTTCTATAAAATTTAAAACTATACCTTAAAATATGATGGATTTTGAGAGTTAATGAAGTGCCTAAAAGTTGTGGATCTCATCTCAGGGAATAGCTGTGAATGTTCTGCTTGGCACTGGGAGAACTATCCTGGCTACTCAGTATGAATGGTTCTCATTAGAGCTTCCTGCTTCTGTAAAGAAGCGTGTCTTTAATATTCTTTCAATGGCTTTTAGTCAGGTTAAGCTTTGATTAAAATCGAAATATAAAAAGTGAATAATATCCTAGGCAATTTGACATGGATAATAGAGAGCCTAAAGAATTATACAATGTATAGTATTTATTTAGATAAATTCTTAGGTAAAAATCATCAAAATATTTAAATGTTAAAAAAATATAATAATAGGTATCTGAAAAAATGTGTAAGACCAGACATTTAGAACGATTAGAGGCATTTCTTCCCCAAACCAAGTTCCCCATTTAGTTAGTTTGAGCTTTATTCTGGGACTCATCACTTCTTATACTTTAATATGTCTTCATAGCAACCTTTGTCTTCATTTTAATTTTCCATTGGTAAAATTTCTTGGCCCTGCAAAACAGCTTCTGATACTTGCTAAAATGGACAGTGAACAGAGGATGTACGGAGCTAGCTCACAAGTGAGGTGCAAGTTCTGTGTGACATGCATTTTGACCATTCAAGGTCGTTAAGGCCTTTTGACTTACTTACCTGCAAGTTCTTGGCTACACTCTAGATAGGTGAAGTATTGCTGCTGTCTTTATGAATAATGGATTCATAAGTCTGAGGTGTAAAAGAAATTTAAAGACCAACTGATAACTTTCTAAAAACGGAGTGAGGAAACTCTTTGTGCAGGGCCAAGGGCATTAATGCAGAAAGTTAAAAATAATCAAAGGAGTTTCAGAAATCTCAGACAATTGGGTAATGGGTTATTTAATTCCAGATATCTAATTTTTATGATTTTGGATGAGAAAGAAAATTTTGTTTTATGTATCTACTCTCCCTTTCTGTCTTTTAAAATAGATTAAGTCTTTTTAACATTTATTTTTAAACAATATATTCAGTTCTAATCTTGAAATCATACTGGAAAGGAACATTTTTGTAATAATTGTATCAATGTAAATATAAGCATTTGAAATATATATTTGGCTTCTATAAACTGGACTAATATGTTTACATAAACCATTTGGTACTGTATAAAATTCCTACATTATCTTGAAATCTCAGTTATTCCAGGTGAGCCTGAATAATTTCATATATTTTTTAAACCCAAATATTCATAAGTGTGTGATATGCTAGACCTCTAGACATGTTTATCATTGCTCAGAAAGCTGTGGGATCTGCCTGTCTCACAGGTCCTCCCTACTGTAGACTCATTAGAATATCTCAGAGTTCTTCCCCACACTCAGTCAGTAGTGACGCTGCCCAGCTGCAATGCTACCTTCATGAAGCGTTCTCTCCCTGAACTGTTGAAGCAGGTACCTTCATAATACAGCAAGTTCCTGAATAATTGTTAAGCTTAGGTCACCCCGAACCCCCAAAGTCATGGCCGGACTCTGTTTTAGTGTACTGACACATAAAAATTCTTAATTACCAACAGTTTTTACCAAAGAAGAATTTTATAGAATACTGTTATGAAAAATTCATCTTGAATACACCTGTGTTTCTGGTTTTATCTACAAGGGGAAGAATGATGCCATTTGTTGAGATGAAGTAGGGCATAGTATTTTTTCTGCTTTGTGTGTGATTAATTTACTAGTTTAGTGGACTGAGATGATAGAGCAACTGGTAAAGTGTCCTCCACAGACACTCTGTACCTAAGCAGAGAGGGGATCTTTACTCAGGTTCATTTTCTTGAGACTACTTTCAGATTTTCTCTTCCAACCCAGTTCATTCTTTCTTGTGCTTTAGAGTCTGCTGAACGCTGGCTTCAGTCTGTTCTTATTTTCTGTGTTTCCTTGGACTTCAGAATTTTCCTTGTCTCTTGGCCCAGGAAGGTGATAGTCATCATGACAGCAGAGCTAGGGACTGACACCTTGGTAAAGAAAAACAGACAGAGACAGGAGAGAGCAAAAGAGCTGCTGAGAATGAAAGATAGATGTAGACAAAGATTGAAGTGGAAAAGAATCTTTTCAGTCCTACTTTCTGTTCAATTTACATTGATTTTATGAACTTCCAGGAGCCTGAGGTTTGGAATTATTATGTGGAGGTCCATAGAAAAGCCAACCCCCAAATAAGGGCTAGGACTAGATTTGTCTGCAAAGGTTTAAATGAACCAGAAATCAGAAAGTATGCTAACCGCTGCCATCTCAGGGTTTCTCATCACTAGTCACTCCTAGTCACTGCTTTAGGAATAATAAAAATCATTTCAGTTAGAGGTGGAATTGTGCCATCAGTCTGTTGTTATTACTCTACAAGGAAGTAACAGAAACTGTTGAAGCATATCCTAAGGAATGAGGCTTGGTTTGAATATTCAGCAAACATTTACTGGGTTATGATCATGTGCTTGGATATGAACTGTAATGGGAGCCACGGAGATAAAAAAAACGATAGCTGCCTTCAAATAACTTGATGGTCATAACTCTAAATCCTTAAGTCCTGTATTATGTCTTCTGGCATATAAACCAGGCTTATACTGGAAGAAACTCCATGATGAAACCAAATTATGAAAGAGACCCATAACCCTTTCCTTCCAAATCCCCTCACAAACTTCATGTCCCTGTATTTCAAGAGCTCATTAAACAAAACAGAAATCAAGAAAAGCCTCATGCACTCCCTTCAACTAAGTTGAAGGAATTTAGTAATGATTAACTATAGATGGAGAAAACTAGCTTGGACCACCAGAAGATCCCACTACAGTTCTTTGGTGAATTGGACAAAAGACAATGTAGCTCAAATTCCTTCCCTCTTCACCCCACCAACCCACATTCTGACTGTATTCATTATGGTCAATAGGAAATGGTTTCTCTACAGGGTGTTCAACCATGTGAATTGTGAAGTAGAGGGAACACTCTTTTGGACACATTTTCTTTCTAAAAACTTCTTCAACACCATCTCAGAGACAAGAAAACAAACTTTTTGCCGTTAAAAAAAACCCTTTATTTCATTTATTTATTTTTTACAAAGAATACCCCCCACCTGGGGTGAAAAATATATCTGGTTAAGTACAAAATATAGTTTTTGTCATACAAAAAGATATACAATTAAAAAGCAACAAAAAAATGAAACCACCTTCAGCCCACATACTTTCTCAGGAAAGGGAAGATAGAGCTCAGTGCTCTGACACAGGACCGTGAACAAAGTGCTGAAGCTGAGAGAGACTGAGCCAGTGCTAGAGGCTGCAGTGAGAGAGGGGCTGTCAACATCCCTGTCTCCTAACACTGGGCAGGAAGGGAGCCTTCACGGCTTTTGTGAAGACCTGCCCTCTAGTTTCTCATGGCAACATAAAAAAAAAAAAAAAAAACAACAACAACACTGGGGTTTGACACCAGCTTCCCTCTGTCCTATGTCCTAAACCTGAGGGCTGGCCACACCTGCTCCAGTGCCTGGCCACAGTGCCTGTGTGCAACCATAGGCACAGCATCCTTCAAACAGAAGGGGAAGTGAGACAATGGGAGGAGGATGTCTTTAGCCTGACGCATTACGACTGAAATGCCCACAGGGATTCAGCAGCTGGCTCGGAAGAAAGACTGTGCTGGTGATAAAGATTTGCTGGTCATCACCATATAGAGGAATAAAAATGTCAGTGGTATGGGTTAGGTTACCAAGGGAAGTGTACCCTTGGCATTTCAGGCAAGGACTCCCTACCCCCAGAGAAGAGTATTCCTGTGAAGGAGACAAAGGAGAATAGAAAAGGTAGGGTAGCATTTCAAGAAAGAGAGTGGGGTTAACAGAGTCTCTCTCATCACAGAGAAATAAATTAAGGACTAAAACTTTTTACATTACTAACTTAGAACAATTTTGGAAGAATGGTAAAGACAGAAATTGGACTGATGTACATTGAGGAGTGTGTAGATGGGAGAAGGGGAGCTTGTGAGGATAGGGGAATTAAAATACATGACCTACAACCACCTTTCTGCCTTAATGTTTTATCACTCTAGGAATCTGAATCAGTTCTTAAAAGAGAACAAAATTGTAACAGGCTAAGTTGCACTTGATTGTCATTATCACATAAAGACAACATCTCTACAGTTGTCTTTGCAAGTTAGCTCTGCATTTAATAGCCTACAAGCTGGTAGGCTTGTAGGTGCCTGTTTTGTTTGGTATTTGTTTTGTTTTTGTTGCATCATTTGCATTGTTCCAGCAGTTCACGCTGTTATAGTGACTTAAATTTCTAATTTGTTTTCATCAGTAGAAAGGATGGTACCACATTATTCTGAAGCACTCTTAAAAAGAAAAAATAGCATGGAAAATGCACTAGTTCTACAAATTGGAACTTTCGTTTTTGTTTTTAAGATTGGGTTATTAAGGATTGCTTCTAAAACTTTTTTATTTCTCTCTCTCTTGAATCCCAGGTATTGCAATTTCAGAGGAACTCGATAAGGTACGTTGAACCATCTAATGAAAATAAAATATAGAACTTACATTTTAATCCATTGTCTAAATGAAAGAGTTTCTGAAGCATAAAGTGTTCAAATGTAATTTATTTGGTGCTAACATTTTAAAACTTTCAAAGTTATATGCTTTAAGAAAGTTATTGCATGAAATATATATCACCTGTTCTTTTGAGTTGAGAGTTTTAGAATTTGGTTAGAGAAAGCTGAATCCCTGTAATCACTGAATCACTATATTAAAAATGAAAACTAATATGAACTATTTGGATTCTGCCTGTATCTAGATGATGATGATGATCATGGTGATATGGAAGACACTTGTACTTTTCTATAGCTACCCATTAGAAACCTTACTCAGTCAGATTTTTTTTTTTAATTCCAAGATGCCAAGGGAATATCATGGTGCCTTGGACTGGGGTGATAGTTGTGAAGGTGGTGAGAAGTGATATGATTAGGAATATATTTTAACAGTAATGTCAGTGGAACTTGCTAATAGATCAGTTGTAGAAGAAATCAGTCAGTGATGATTCCTAGGTTTGGGAGATGAGCAAGTAGGTGAATTGTGGTGCCACTTGACAGCATTGGAGAACCTGGCGAAACAGCACATTGGGCTGGTTGGGGTGGCGTCAAGATTTCTCTTTTGAATTGTTTAGTTTGAGTTGTCTATGAAACATATTTATATGAGTTCTTGCTCATGAGTGAGATTTGATTTAGAGTTATACATTTAGGAGTCATTGAAATAGAAGTTCTCATTTTTTTTGGTCTTAGGACCCCTTTATACTCCTAAAAATTATGTAGAGGACCCCAAAAGCTTTAATTTATATAGGTTTCATTTATCAATATTTGCCATGTTAGAATTTAAAACTGATAAAAATTTTACATGTTTATTCATTTTAAAAATAGCACTGATAAAACCATTTCACAAAAATAACATTTTTATGAAAAATACTTTATTTTCCAAAACAAGATATTTGTGAGAAAGTGGCATTGTTTATACATTTTTGAAAATAATCTTTTTACTGTCTGGTTTAATTGAAAATTTTAGATTTTCATATCTGCTTCTGCATTCAGTCTGTTGTGGCTGAAAAAAAATCTGACATCGTATTGGAAAAAAGAGAAGCACCTAGAAATAGCCATCAGTATTTGGTGAACATTGGTCCAGATGTCTCTCTAAAGAGAAAACATATTGAAATTTGGCTTGGTGCCTAGATATATAGGTAGAAAGAAAGTGCAAAAAATGGGATTATATAAGTCATGACATTTTAAAATAATAAACTATAAGGTAATAATTATAATTTACAAAAGCAATAAAGTTAGTATCCTTCTATTCCAAATAGGACTATACCTTTTGAGTTTCATACCCAAAAATACATTTCTGATTCACTAAATAAATGAAATTTATGAATGTACTTTTAAATATGAATTGATAGGGCTTCCCTGGTGGCACAGTGGTTGAGAGTCCGCCTGCTGATGCAGGGGACACGGGTTCGTGCCCTGATCCGGGAAGATCCCACATGCCGCGGAGCGGCTGGGCCCGTGAGCCATGGCTGCTGAGCCTACGCGTCCGGAGCCTGTGCTCCGCAACGGGAGAGGCCATGACAGTGAGAGGCCTGCGTACCGCAAAAAAAAAAAAAAAAAAAAGAATTGATAAACCATCCTAATATTTTAAAATTATTTAAATTTCAATCTGTACTATGTGCAAAACCAGATTCTGACTATATACCATAGCAAGTAGAATAAGTGGCAGGTGAGGTCTTCCAGCTTTGTCCTGCTCTTCTAGTCCTCTGCTGTCCATCACTGTCTTTGCCCCAGCTCGTCTCCTCCTTGTACCGTGACTTTCCTTATAATTTGCAGAAATTTAATAATCCCTGTCTTGTATTTATTTTTTGTGTACATTCTAAGTGCAAAGACATAATTATCACTATTTCTGGGTTCATTTTTTTGCTCCTTCCAGTATATTCTGCAAAGCCCTGCCTGCCTGAGCCATAAATTAGCTTGTGAGACTGCTTGGCCCTTGCCCTTCCCTTTTTTTCCTGGGCTCTGACTTGCAGCCTGGTTAGTATCTACGTCAGCCTTATTTTTTGGTGAGCTAAAGGACATACTAATTGTTCTTTGAACTGAAAATGTATTTCACCTTCATTGGATAAAAATGTGGAAGCCTTGACACTTGGTTAAATAGCATCCTTAGGCTACATCCTCCCCCTTCTCACCTCCTCTCTTCTAAGCACTAGCTCAGGGGAGTTTCCATTTAACTAAGTTGCATAAACTGCAGATTTTCACTACTTACCTAATGTTCCCATTTTTGAAGACTCTGTGGAAATTGCTGAAATTTATTACGTATTTATTATTTTTCAATAGGAAGATGCCAGCTATTGTCATAAATAAGCTTTTATTGAAAAAAATTATGTCAGTGCAAAAAGATTGTTCCCACTCTCACATCTGATATTCAGGAGTGCAAAGTTATACAGAGGACACACAGGCTTCCAGAGCCAAAGCACCATCCTTTGCCTGCCCCTTGGGGGAGAGGGAGAGCCTGCCCCATGGCGCCCTCTGCTGACCATGAAGCTCACAGTCTTGCATTTTTCTCGCTAAGAAAATGTGAATCTCAGGCTGGTACTAAAACTGTAGTCAAAAAGAATGATTTAAAAACTCTTAGAGGAAAACATAGGAAGATCACTCTTTGACATAAATCACAGCAAGATCTTTTTTGACCCACCTCCTAGAGTAATGGAAATAAAAACAAAAATAAACAAATGGGACCTAAGGAAACTTCAGAGCTTTTGCACAGCAAAGGAAACTATAAACAAGACGAAAACACAACCCTCAGAATGGGAGAAAAAATTTGCAAACGAATCAGCGGATAAAGGATTAATCTCCAAAATATATAAACAGCTCATGCAACTCAATATTAAAAAAACAAACAGCCCAATCAAAAAATGGGCAGAAGACCTAAATAGACATGTCTCCAAAGAAGACATACAGATGGCCAAGAAGCACATGAAAAGCTGCTCAGCAGCACTGATCATTAGAGAAATGCAGATCAAAACTACAGTGAGGTATCACCTTGCACCAGTTAGAATGGGCATCATCAGAAAATCTACAAACAACAAATGCTGGAGAGGATGTGGAGAGAAGGGAACCCTCTTGCACTGTTGGTGGGCATGTAAATTGATACAGCCACTATGGAGAACAATATGGAGGTTCCTTAAAAAACTAAAAATAGAATTACCATATGACCCAGCAATCCCACTACTGGGCATATACTCAGAGAAAACCATAATTCAAAAAGACACATGAACCCCAATGTTCACTGCAGCACTATTGACAATAGTCAGGTCATGGAAGCAACCTAAATGCCCATCGACAGACGAATGGATAAAGAAGATGTGGTACATATATACAATGGAATATTACTCAGCCATAAAAAGGAACGGAATTGGGTCATTTGTAGAGACGTGGATGGACCTAGGGACCTGGGTCATACAGAGTGAAGTAAGTCAGAAAGAGAAAATCAAATATCGTATATTAACACATATATGTGGAACCTAGAAAAATGGTACGGATGAACCAGTTTGCAGGGCAGAAATAGAGACACAGATGTAGGGAACAAACGTATGGACACAAAGTGGGGAAAGCGGCAGGGGGTGGGGCTGGGAGTGTGATGAACTGTGTGATTGGGATTGACATGTATACACTGATGTGTATAAAATGGATGAGTAATAAGAACCTGCTGTATAAAAAAATTAAATTTATTTTAAAAAAAGAATGATTTAAATGGGTGTTGAGCTGACACCTGTGTCTTTAATATAGTAATAAAAATCAATACAGCTTCTTCCTTTTAATCTTCCATTAACAATTTTGGGGGCTCACTAAAGATCTGCTTTTCTTAACCTTTATAATATACTGATCTTTAACTGTCATATTCGAATTGACTTATTATTTCACTGAAGTTATTTTTTCTGTGACTTTTAAAGTTAGTTTATGAATTCTGATAAAGGTAATAAGAATTATTAATTCTACTTAAGATGGAAAAATAAAACAGAAGCTAATGTTATTTTTAAGGCTCTTTTAAAAATTGTGAGACTTCAATAAATGTCTTATTCATTAGTCTTTTCCTTTCCCTTTTCTTAGCCATCGTATTGTTTTCTACTGCTGTTCTAACAAATTGAAACAGCACCAATTTATTATCATACAGTTCTGTAGTTTAGAAGTTAAACCATGCGCCTTGCTGGGTTAAAATCAGGTGTAATAGGGCTTCATTCCTTCCTGAAGTTCTAGGAGAAAGGTGTTACCTTGCCTTTTCCACTTTCTAAAGGCTGCTGCATTCCTGGTGCATGGTCCCTTTTCTGCATCTTCAAAACTAGCAGCAGTGTCTCATTTCTCTCTAAGTGCATCCCGGAAAAGCTGTCCACTTGTATGAAATCCCGTGATTAGTTTGGGGTCACCCAGCTAATCTGGATAATCTCATCTTAGCATCTTTAACCTTAATCATGCAAAGCCCCTTTTGCCATGTAATGTAACATATTTAGAGGTTTGGGGATTGGGATGTGGACATCTTTGGGAAGAGCCATTATTTTACCAAACAGCCACTATCCAAGCTCAGATGGGATTACCTTTCATATCTTTATCTAATTCTTCAGGCTCCTGCCATTCTGATTCACCCTTCAAAATGCCATATAGTAAGCCTGGCTGGTTCCTGCTCGGTTACCCTTCAGTAGGGCAGTGTGACCCATCCTTCAACTCCTGTGAATATTGGGTGCTTATGGACTCACCCTTCTCCAGAGGATGGTTTCGACTCAGTGGGAGCCATCCTGCCCAGAGATGCCTGGGTTCACCATCAACCAATGACTGACTAAAGTAAGACTGAGTTGTCGTTTACATTACAGAGCTCCTTATGGGATAGGCTGAGAGTAGACTTTAGCTGAACCCATATCTTTGCCTAGCTTCTTCCCGTCTTCTCCTGCTTCCTTTAGTCTCTTACAGGTTTCACTTAAAGAGACCCCCATCAGTAAACCACTTGGTTAGCCTCGGGTTTTAGGGAACCCTACCTAGGGAATTCTGCTAAAAAATTTTCCATGACTCCCTGTTACTTCACAAATTAAGTCCAAATTTCTAAGACTAGAATTAACAGTTTCCATTTTGTCTTTCAAATCTATATCTTATGCTTCATTTTCCTCTTTTTCTCTACTCAGAGTCTGTGCTGTGCTGACAAAAGGAGTACTGTAAGGCAGCCAGACTACAGTACTTCCAAGTCATATTTTTAATTTATTTCCACATTTTTGCTCATTGTCAGTCCCTCCCCTTTCTCCAACTCTTTTCCATCCTTCAAGCTCCAGGCTTTCAATGTCTTCGTATATAAAAAATTATATGTGCAGTTATTCTTTGATCAGATGATCCTACTTCTATGAGTCTATTCCAAGGACACACTGGCAAAACTATAAAAAGACCAATGTGGGTGACTATACATTGTTGTGCTACTTTAATAGGAAAAGAGTTGAAATAACTAAATGTTCATTGAAAGAAGAATAACAGATAAATTATAGTACTTCCACTATAGAGTACCATACAGCTATAAAAATGAAAGAATATCTCTGTAGATACTATAGAGTGATCCCCAGGATATACTGTTGAATAAAAAAGGCAAAGAAAAGAAGTGTGTTTATAGTGTGCTATCATTTATCTAAGTAAGTGTAATGAAAATATAGATGCGTATTTGCTTATATTAAAGCCAAAACAACAATGGCAGAACCTGCCATACTGTGAAACACACACACACACAATTACTTTTTAAACGTTACCTATGGGAGAAGGGAAGGAATAGAGAGTAGGAGTGAGGAAGGTGTAGAGAGGATAGGAATAGAATCTTGACTTCCTAGAATTTTATGTGAGACTTTGGAATCATTTAAATATTTTATATAATTTTTTAAAAACAAGGTTAAATCTTAAAACAGTGATTTCTAAGAAGCAAAAGCAAATGAAACAAATGAGAACAACGGTATTTCAGGTTGATGGCAAAACACACTGAGGTGAATTACTCCAAGTCATTATAAACACAGTTATTTGATTGTTCTCTAGTGGGATATACCCAAAGGCCCAAGGGAACAGCATCAGCTCTTAAACTGTTTTTAGTAATTGTATCGTTAATGATAGTGTTGATATTATTATAAAGAGACTTTTGTGTATGCTTTGTGTGATATAGCAAAGAAGTAATTATATTGATATCCTAAGAACCAGAATTTTTGGCATAGGGGAAAGGAAATACAGATATAAGATTATAAGTTTAAGTAACAATCCTATATCCTGTTTTGAATTGAAAGTATCATTCAGAACTCATAATATTTTTTTATTTTAAAAACAAAAATATACTATCTACAGGCAGTAAACTCAACTAGAGCCCAGATATTGTTTTCTGAATATTTTTCTCTATTAAAAGGAACCAGGTCTCTTTGGAAAAATGTCTGAATCTAGATTCAGCAGCTGAGAAAGTACAACTTGAGTCTGGATATCATTTAGCACCAGCAGGTAAAGATGAAATCAAAGAATGATGGAACATGTCAGAAGGACACAGGAACCTCCTTGCAGGAGCTCCTACTAGGAACATTAAAGCCTGAAAATAATGATAGTAATGTGTTATAGTCTATTGAATGAAGTAAAATCCATAAGTCCATAGTGATAGACCTATGTACATACGTATACCTACCTACATACCTACATAAGTGGAGGTGAGGGAGAAGCTCTTTCTCATAGTAGAGTACCAACAAATACATTCAGACCGAATGGTGAAATTAGAAAATCACAGATTGGCAACGTTCATAGTAATTGATGAAGACAAAGGTCAGCAAAGAATGTTAAAATTAGCTGATGAAATTTTGATGAATTACAGGATATCTACATAGTCTCACAGTTACTACTTTAGAAGATACTTAATAATTGACAAGAGAAAAGTAGCAACTTTACAATGGAGAAACATGGAAGACACCCCCTTAACCAAGCGATCAGGGTTGTTGTCATTAGTCCTGGGACAAATCAGCATCATGTGCCTTTTGATATGAAAGGAATACATCACTTCTGTGTTATTCTTGCCAAAAATGTATAACTTGAATATAATCATGTGGAAAAATTTGAAAAACAAATTGAAGGACCGACTAAAAAATAACTGGTCCTTGTTTTTAAAAACCATGAAGGTCATAAATGTCAGAGAAAGACTGAAAACTGTTCCACATTAAAGGAGATAAACACATGACAATTGAATGCCATACATGATCCAGGATTTCTTTTGTGGTGTGCAACGTTATTTGAATAATTGGGGAAATTTAAACAACGTTAGTCTGTTAGTAGTATATCACTATTAATTACTGGTTTTGGTAATTATACTGTGGCCATATAGGAAAATGCCCTTCTTTGTAGGAAGTACACCCTGAAGTATTTATGGGTAAAAGAGTATTCATATCTACAAATTACCTTCAGATGGTTCTGGGGAAATTATGAGTGTGTGTGTGTATAAATACGTATGATAAAGCAAAATGTCAACTAACAACGTTGACCTTATCCCATTAACAATATTTTGGCAGTCTGGGTGAAGGGTATATAGGAATTTTTTTTTCTTTTCCTCAACTTTTCTGTAAGCCTGAATTATTTCAGTTTAAAACATAGGTATTTCTTAGACCTGTCCACTATTACCAACCCCAAAACAGTGAGTACCCCGAGTGTTCAGATTCTAGTCTTAAAATGTATTTCCAACTAAAAAGAATCATAATCCCTTGAAATAGTGGTTGCTTCCAGGTCAGGAGCAGACAGTGTACAAAATGAGCCTAAAATATCTTCTCATGCCAGAGGTAAGAACTACGGGAGGCCACTAGGATTGTGTCAGGAGAGCTCAGGAGCCGGCTCGAGTAGTCTTCTGCTGGAGAGAGTTAAGAAAATTTGAACATGAATAAGAACAATAACTGCAATGCAGTGAATTATACCTAATATGTTAAAATCCATATGTTCATCCAAAGAATTATTAATCTTTAGCAGGTGCTAGGGGACCAAAGTTACCATTTTAAAAAACTGGTAAAAGTAAAGGGAAAGAATGAAACTTTTAATCTTCCTTTCCCATATAAATCGTACTTCAGAGTAACCAAATATTTGATGACAGGAAGTTTCTCTTTCCAGAAGTATTCCAGCAAATAAGTGAATATGGAATTATAAAATTAGACAATTATCATTTATCAATTCCTAGTGAATTAATGGATCTAAGCAGTAATATCAATGCTGCCAAAATCACTAAAGAAGAGTCAAGGGGATGGTCTGTGCCATTCTCTCTGAAGCAGTATTGGCAAAAAACAAAAACTACAACAAAAAAAACTTTATCCTGGGGCTTCCCTGATGGCGCAGTGGCTGAGAGTCCGCCTGCCGATGCAGGGGACGTGGGTTCGTGCCCCGGTCCGGGAAGATCCCACATGCCGCGGAGCGGCTGGGCCCGTGAGCCATGGCCGCTGAGCCTGCGCGTCCGGAGCCTGTGCTCCACAACGGGAGAGGCCACAACAGTGAGAGGCCCGCGTACCGCAAAACAAACAAACAAACAAAACTTTATCCTAACTTACAGAAAGTATAAAGAGCAGAGGAACATTTTAAGCCACATCACAGGGATGCAAAGGGAAAAACCAGACTCTGGAAAACACACAGGACAAACAACTCGAGTTTTCTGAACAACAGCAACAGCAAAATTACAAGACAGGAAATGAGACAGAGGAAGAGAATACATAGCTTAAAAGAGGCATAAAAGACTGTTGATCAATCATAACCTACCAAGTCTTGCTTAGAGTCTGATGTGTGCCAACTGAGATAATTCCCTGACATAATCAGGTAAATTTGATAACTAGTTAGATATTTGATATCAGAAATATTCTTACTTTATATTTAGGTATGGTAATGGTACTGTATGTGTTTACAGAAAAAGCACTCTTACCTTTTAGAGATTACAAACTGGATTATTTACAAATGATACGATATATAGTGAATGGGATTTACTTCAGAATGATCTGAGCAGAGAGAGGGGTGATGTGGGTGGAGATAAGGGTGAAGTGAGTTTATCCATGAGTTGTTAATTGAGGAAAATGTCTGGGGGTACAGAGGGGCTTGCTTTACTCTTCCTTCTACTTTTGTATTAGTGTGAAAATTTCCATAATAAAGAGTAAAAATTTTAGATCATGGGTAGGAGGGTGCATAAGATAGTGAAGGAAAGGAGGAGAGATAGTATTGAACACCTGTTAGGGTTAGCAGATATGCTAGGTGTTTTTTAATTTTTATTTATTTATTTTTTTGCGGCACGTGGGCCTCTCACTGTTGTGGCCCCTCCCGCGGTGGAGCACAGGCTCTGGACGTGCAGGCTCAGCGGCCATGGCTCACGGGCCCAGCTGCTACGTGGCATGCAGGATCTTCCCGGACCGGGGCACGAACCCGTGTCCCCTGCGTCGGCAGGCAGAATCCCAACCACTGCGCCACCAGGGAAGCCCTATGCTAGGTGTTTTGATATGTTATTGAATTTAGTTCTTGTACCAGTCCAATGAAGTGGTTATGCTTTTCCTGTTTTACAAATAAGAAAACTGAAGCTAGAATGATTAAGTGATTTGCTGAAAGTCTCAGAATTAGTGGAGATGGAATAAATAAATACTCCCCTGCTAGCTTTTGATTCTTTATCTGCCTGATTCCAAATCCATGCTTTTCCCTAGCACTATGTACTGTGTACTCCACCATAAAAGGGGAAAATCTGAGAATGAGTTGTTAAAATATATTATTTTAACAACTTTATTGAGATAAAATTCACA
The DNA here is from genome assembly GCF_949774975.1 of Lagenorhynchus albirostris. NCBI lineage: Eukaryota > Metazoa > Chordata > Mammalia > Artiodactyla > Delphinidae > Lagenorhynchus > Lagenorhynchus albirostris. The sequence goes on from NC_083111.1 coordinate 13,521,413, forward strand.
TAATAAAATCTACCCTTTTATACAGTTTAGTGGGTTTTAGTGTATTCAGAGAGTTGTGTAACCACTACTTCAACCTAAATTTAGAACATTCTCATCATCCCCAAAAGAAACCTCATGTCTACCCCCAATTCCTCCTAACCCCTTAGCCTAAGACAACCACTAATTTACTTTCTGTCTCTTTAGATTTGCCTATACTGGAAATTTCATATAAATGCAGTCATAAAAATATGTGGTCTTTTGTGACTGTCTTCTTTCACTTAGCATTATGTTTTCAAGGTTCATTAATGTTGTAGCATATATCAGTACGTCATTTCCTTTTATTGCTGAATAATATTCTATTGTATGGATATACCACACTTTGTTTATTCATTCATCAATTTGTGGACATTGGAGTTGTTTCCACTTTTCAGCTATTAAGAATAATGTTTCTATGAACATTCATGTATAAGTTTTTGTGTGAACATGTTTTTTAAATTTCTCTTGGGCATATATGTAGGGAATGAAAATGCTAGAACATATGCTAACTCTATATTTAACTTTTTGAGGAACTGTCAAACTATTTTGCACGGTGACAGCACCATTTTACATTCCAACCAGCAAGTATGAGGGTTCAAATATCTCCATATCCTTGTTAACACTTGTTGTCTGTCTTAAATTATAGCCATCCTCCTGGGTGTAAAGTAGTATTTTACTGCGGTTTTGGTTTACATTGCCCTAATGACTAGTAATGTTGGTAATACATATTGAAACACTGAATCATACATTATCTTAATTTTGTCATTCTTTTATTCACTCTACAAATGTTTATAAAGTACTTTCTATATGTCAGACCTTGGAAAAGAAATGACAGTTCAACTTTTGTAAGTGTAGGCAACAGTGCTAGTAGCTGGTGGGTTTGGTGGTGAGAAAAGGAACAAATTCTCGGCCGATTGCTTTCATTTCTCACTGAGATAAGCACCATGATCAGCTGAGAATCAGGAGGAGACAGATGTTGTAACTAACTAAGGAGGGAAAATATATCTGAACTAGAAAAGAAAAACACAACTAATTGAACTTCAGTTAATCTAGCAATATGGCATGTGCATTTTTAACTTTTACTAGATACCGCAGAATTTCTCTCAAAAGAAGTTGTGTTAATTTATACTCCCAGCAGCAGTTTATAATAATATATATCACTCCTGGTCCTTGCTAACACTCACTGTCATCAGGTATTTTAATCAAAACTGGTTTCTCGGGCTTCCCTGGTGGCGCAGTGGTTGAGAGTCCGCCTGCCGATGCAGGGGACGCAGGTTCGTGCCCCGGTCCGGGAAGATCCCACATGCCGCGGAGCAGCTGGGCCCGTGAGCCATGGCCGCTGAGCCTGCGCGTCCGGAGCCTGTGCTCCGCAACAGGAGAGGCCACAACAGTGAGAGGCCCGCGTACCGCAAAAAAAAAAAAAAAAGGTTTCTCATGGATTCAATTAACAATTGTATAATTTTTTAATAGGATTGAATGCCCACTTGTCTCTTTTGCTCATGTTTATTGCCCAGTTATTTTTCTTTTCTTTAGATTTGTGTGAGTTTATTATACATTCTGGATGTCAGCTCTTGTTGTGCGTCTCAAATCTATTCTTAAATATTGAGGCTTGTCATCACTTTTTAAATAGTGCCTTCTATTAACAGAACATTTTAACATTAACTTGTAATGTTTTAAGAAATTCTTTTCTACTTGATATCCTGAAAACGTTACTGTTTATTTTCTATTAAAAATTCTGTTTTTATCTTTAATCTACTTGAAATTATTTTTTTAATATGGCAAAAAGTTGGAACATATGCATTTCCTATAACTGTTTATTGAAAAGTTCATCATTTGTCCGTAAATGTGCGTGCTTCTGTCACTTATCTTGTTTCTAGACCTTCTGTTTTCCTCTTTTGGTCTGTTTGCTTGTTTCTGTTACTCCATTGGGTTTGGAATTGCTTTGTATTTTAGGTTGATAGGAGAGAATTGACATCTTTACATTTCTGAGTCATTCTATCAATGAACGAAGCATGTTTCCATTTAATTAAATATTATAGTGTTTTATGATAAAGTCATATAGTTACATTCAAAAAGAGCATGCAGATTTTTATTAAATTGATTCCTAGGTACATTGTCTTTTGGGCTATTATTGTCAATGGTATCTGTTTTATAAGTTACATTTTAAAACTTATTGGCATATAGGAATGAATGTTATTTTTCTAATTTTATCTTAAATTCAGTAAGCTTGCTGAACTCATATTAATTTGTAACTTGTTTCTGAGTTCTCTTGGTTTGTCTGTATAAAAAATATATGTGAATGATGATAGTTTTGTTTCATCTTTTCCATTAAGTGATGAGACTGATGTGGGATAACCACATTAAATATTCCTGTTAGAGAAGGGAAATAATGAGAGGTTTATAGAAATTACTGGTTCATAGCAGTTCTTAAATCTTGCTGGGCAAATGTCATCAGGTCTTCCTGTCCAAGGGGTTGGGAGGTGTTCCTTAATTAAGCCCCAGTTCTGTTCCCTGGGAGTCCCCATCTATTGTTTTCCACAGCTTCTGGTTTCTTTCTTTTTTGTTAACCTTTTGGCCACTTCTGAAGAAGGCATTGGAAAAGATGCCTCTGGGCAACTTCCTCAGTTTTCTTCCTTTGTGTAGAAAAATGGGTCCCCGAGAGCTGTTCACTTCTTGAATAGTCTCAGTCCCTTTTACTTCAGGCTGTTGCCTTTGCCAATTCAACTATCCCAAATGATGTTTGGGTTTCCTGTGTATATGATTCCTGTCTTCTTCTGGTGCCAAAAACCACATCCACAGTTCTTTTCAAGACATGCCTCTCTCTAGATTTAACTGCTGGTCTTTTAGATGTTGCGAAACAACATTCTTAATAGACACCATCTTAGTTTTTTTCAGAGGTCTTAATGAAGGGTCTTATGGCAGCATCCTTGATTTTTTCTATACCCTGCTGTATAGCACAGGGAACTATACTCAATATCTTGTAATAACCTATAATGGAAGAGAATGTAAAAAAAGAATATGCATATATATATATATATATATATATTCTCTCTATATATATATATCTGAATCAGTTTGCTGATTCACAACTTTGTAAATCAACTATATATCAATAAAATTTTTAAAAAAAATTTTTAAAAAGAGAGTTAAAAAAATTGTTAATCAGTGTTGTCCATCAATTTTTATATGATTTTTAGACATAAAGATACTTCATAATTCACCGTTTTTTATTCTTTGAATTATGTTTAATTCAATCAGGACAGATTTTTGTGCTTACTTTATTAAATCATTGTGCTAGTTATTATGGAGGAGAAAGGAATTTAAGACATGATTCCAGCCTTCCATGAACAGCTCGTTTTATTAAGATGAGAAAACATTCGAATAACGTGGAATATAATCAAATGTTGTGCTGACAACCAGTGGTCAGAGCTGTTGAACTCACTGTGAGTTAGCCAGCGGGAGCAGGCTGCTTGGAGAGAGTAGCCTTCCCCTAAGGTAACTACTTCTTGGATAGAATAGCTTCCTATTAATAGGAAATATTAAGCAAATCTGTGACCTTTGGAGAATGTTTGACTACTAATGCTTTTCTTATTATTTAAGCATACTTGTTTAAGAATCTGAACATTTAGGGACCTCTAGCCTTAGGAGGGCAAAGGAATATGTATTTATACATTTCTAAGGAATCATTAGCATTTACATTGTTTAGCACTAAAATTTTAAATGTTTTATTTATCCACGTACTTCAAATATTTTCCAAAACTTGTATTCAGTGTGAAGTTCTAAAATTTCTTTTGCCATGTACTGATATTTGTGGAACCGCTTTCTCCACTGAAATCCTTTCGTAATGATTTATGGAGAGATTTTTACTTAGCTTAATCAAATGTAAGTAATAGAACCAAAGAAAAATCTGCTGTTTTGCTCTGTTACAAGTAAATGGACTATATTCAAGAATTTTTAGAGATATAACATTCTCATAAAGCAGTAAATATAAGAATAGCTTTGTGCATTCTGAAAAATAAAAATAGAAGAGTCCCACTTTTCACCTGTAAAATATTCACTCCCTAACTCCTCTGACCCTATTTGCAGCTCTTTGTATTGCTTTGCTCATCAGCTATTTCTCACTAAATTTCTGCTGCCAGCTGGAGTTAAACAGGCTGCATATCAAACTATTTATCCTTCTCTCTGTGCTCTACTTTCCAATAGCAGTGGTATCTATCATTTAATTTCCCAGTAATCAACCAAAAAGTTATTTCTGATTCTCTGCAGTTCTCAACTTTAAGATCATTCTCAACTCTATGATCATTCTCAACTCTAAATCCTGTTTCATGTTTTTCATTTATAATGCCTAAACTCACCCACTTCTGTTGTGGTCAGTGGTCAGTTTCTTTGTCCCAATTCTTATTAAGCCCAGTTCTGTCCCATTATGTAGAGATTGATAATGCTAAATTAATTATCCAATCTTTTTAATATACTCTCTGTAAAATAAAACTTTATAGAATGAAAACCTGTATTATCAATTCCCTGTTCTGTTACTCTGCCCATATTGACAACCAAGCATCTGTTCTCACCTAACTCACCCATTCCTGCTGTTCTGTACCATTTTTTCCCAGTTACGTCACATATTTAGAAGTAGTTTAAATACAGCCCACGTCCTTAAGTAATTGTGTCTAGCATATGTACAGAATTCTGTGGTTTAACTATGCTTCTTACTATTTCATTTGATACAATAGGTTTTATAATTTCTATCATGACCATTTTACAGTTGGAGAAAACAAAATTCAGAGAATAAGTAACATTTCAAAGTCACACAGGCCAAAACTGATTCTGAAGCTGTAAATATGTTTATAGATTTTTTTCTCTAGAACATGTCTTTTCCTTAATCTGCTCTTAAATGCAAATATACTTTTAAAATTTAACAGTATTGCTGTTAATTTTAATTCTTGTGCTTCAAATGATATTAAATTGTGGCAGATGAATATGCCTTTCCAGTAATTGCAAACATTAATTTGATTGCATGATTTCACAGCTGCAAGCTTTGGGAATATAAATACAGAAGGATTTCATATTAGTTGCTACATTATACAAACACTAAAATTTATCTACTACATTTTCCTGTAGGCTGGGGAATCAATATTAAGATATCCAGCTACTTTCTATCACTTATAATCACTTGGATAAATGTTCATCAGATATGTCTTAGTCATATTTCACATGTTGCTTTTGGTGTGTATTTGTATATTAATTAATGCTACATTGTATATATTATAATATAGTATTTGTATAATATTGAGGAGAATTGTACAGATTCAGAAAATCAGATCTAAATTTTTAAGGAATTGTTCAAGACTCTTGTAATACTACAAATTAAAAGCCTGTGTTTCTCAGATCAAGATATTTTAAAAATACATTTTTTCTCATTTTAAGACAAGTACATATTTCTCATAGAATATTGAAAAGACATGGAAATGCTAAAAGAAGAATTAAAATTACCTGTAGTCCCTCCATTCAGATAAAACCATTACATTTTGGTGTTACCATTGTTTTCCCAATAAATCAAGCAGTATCTGGCACTTAGTAGGTCATAATAAGTATAAAAGAATGAATAAATGAATGGATTAGTCTATGAATGCTGGATTGATGGATTATAGTATAAACCCTGACAGTTTTTGTTTGTTATTTTTATAATGCAAGTGCCTGACTTAAGCTTTGATTGCTGAGGCATCCACTTCAAAGATGGCTATCTCTGATAAACTACTGCAGAGATCCAGGTCACTTCCCCGTACTGCGTGCAGCACCTTTGTTTTAGAGTTCTTAATTGATTGTTTTATTTTATTTTATTTTTCACGGGCCTCTCACTGCTGTGGCCTCTCCCGTTGCGGAGCAGGACGCGCAGGCTCAGCGGCCATGGCTCACAGGCCCAGCCGCTCCGCGGCATGTGGCATCTTCCCAGACCAGGACACGAACCCGTGTCCCCTGCATCGGCAGGCGGACTCTCAACCACTGCGCCACCAGGGAATCCCGTATGAATTTTTTAAACAAAAATTAGATCATACAATACGTATTGCTTTTTAATCTGTTTTTTTCCCATGTACCGAGATACCCGTAGCAGTTGCACGTGTTCAGTATTCGTTTTAAATTATTAAATGATTTAAATATTTAAAATACCATTTTAAGAGCCACATCACATCCAAGTCTATGAAAAGAGTTTAGCATTGTTTTGAATTGTCATAGCATGCCCGTCATCGATAGTGCTCTGCTTCCAACCTCTACTGGATTTCTATAAGTCCAGAGTGCTTTGCAATTGGAGGCCCTGCATCCTTCCAGCCCTGTCTCTTCTTGACTTTGTTCCCTGACTCCACCTCAGTTTCCTCCATATTTGAGAGCTTATTTCCTAGCAGCACCAAGCTCTTCCGCTGTGTGGGCCTTCGCACACACTCCTCCCTCTGGTACAAATGCTAATCCTGCCCCGCCATCCTGAGAACAAACATGCAGCTGTCCAAACCAGAGATTTCACCTCTGGATCCCTTCTCACGGTGGCCTTCACGAGCCAGCACAAATCAGAGAGAGTAAGTCATCTAGTAGAGACGGAGAGAACTGAAATTTTAAGTCAATTCAGAAAGAAAAAAAGGAACATTTTGATTTGAGGGAGCAGTTTAAAATCTGCACAAGATTATTTCCCTGTTGTCCTATTCATGGGAATATGTAATCTAAGGCACAGAAATTCTTCTCTTCTCCTCAGGAAACAGTGGCGTTTAATTCTTCTCTTCTGAGACCCCGTGTAATTGGAGAGTGGATTGGTCGAGAAGAGAATGACGCTGATCCACTGGCCGCTGAAATGCTACAGCCCCCAATTCCGAGAAGTAAAAATGAACAATGGGAAAATGAAGATAATACCTCTAGCCCTGCAGGAAGGTGAGATGAGATGTCTTCTAAGATTCTGAATATTTTAATCATTTAAGGCAAAGGGGAAATCAAGTGCACGATTTTGATGAAATAACTCTTGGCAATTTTATATAGAAAATTATGTTACATATAAGATAAAAATTAATTTATCTGTTTTAAAATTAGAGTTTTATTAGATTTGCTTTTATTATGGATTTGGTTTTGATTTTTTTTTTCTTTACATCTAAGAAGAGTATCATCTCTTCGTTACTAAAACCAAACAGAAAAATAATTTCAGGACATAAACTGTCAGTTGAGACCTACTATAATACTGGACAGGACCTACTATATTATTGGGCTGACTGTTAAGATTGGAGAGGGAGGAATTCTGATGTACCATAAAGATCTAGTTGTTCAACAAGAAGAAAACTATTAAATGTATGATAGACTACACAAGGTGGAGTTAGATGGAATATAGAGAGAAACCTTTAGTTTAGAGTTGATAACTATGATTGAATGTAATTATTACATTCTCTATGTTTAATTTTTGAAATTATTCTTGAAACTGTTGTGAGTTGTGAATTTGAAAGTCCCTAATTCATTTTATTCAGCCCTGTGATGCTCAAAATGGTGTCAGAAGATTTGCCTCAAGTTCCCATATGCTGGTAGAAGTGGGGTAATTTTGAAAAGTCTAGATCATATTTTTTAGAAAAAGTATCAGTATATTCAGTGTAGCCATTTCTTGTAATACTAACTGAAGTGAGTAAAATTCGAAACAAAAATGAAAACTTCTACAAGGAAGTTGGAGTGAAAAAGCATTATCGAGGCACGGCTCACACGATATTGAGAAAAAATACTCATGAATTAAAATGTGACAGGAGCTTAAACTTTCTGTGAGTGTTACTAGCTGACCACCACAGAAGAGTTTTTCCCATATAGAGCATAGCCACAGTAACTTTGTATTTCCTACATTAAATTTAGCAGCAACCAATAATTATTCTTTCTCAAGAAGAAAATTGTATTTTCTACAACGTAATATGGCTTTCAGGGTTTTTTTTTTACTTTGACTTATCACTTGGCTGGAGGGAAGGAAATTCAGAATACTCGTTCATGCGCTTCAGGCATATAGAAAATTGATTCTATTTCCATGAGAAATAATCTTTAAATTATTTAAATAGTTGAAGTGTACTGTATAAGGAGAAGAAAAGCATTTCTAAAAATCCATTTACCTTCTTTTGTGAAATGTCAGATCAGTTTCACCTGTCAATGAGGGTAATTTTATTTCTAACACTAGACTAATGAAACCCACTAGACCTTTATCTTTATTCATTGCTAGATCTTTAGTTCTTAAATATAAAATAGAGAAATGTTGACTTTCATTTTGCTTTCATTTAGTCATAATAATAAATAGGAGCTGTTTATTGCAAATGTTAGTGCTTCTGTTTTCTTCCTAGCTTCAGTGAGCTCTTATTCCCTCTTGAATATCCAATAAAGGAGAATCTTTCCTGCAATCCTGGTCAGATCCGTTACCCAGAAAACTTAATCCATGAAGATCTCACTCAAATATCTGTTTTGAAAAGGTGTTTTCAGTTTTATTTTTCTCTGTCTTTAAATTATGAGTTGATATATTACCTATGAAATGAAGAAAGTGGTGAAATCCTGCCCAGATGCCCCATTAGAGGAAAAAAAAAAGAATGCATGCTTTCTGAACTAAATGTAAGAGTAGCAATTAAGTACAGGTTAGGAACTCTATCCCATCCTCTAATATAAAACCAGGATTTCTGAATTTATACCAGGAACTCACATAGCATTAGGTTTGATTTGAATGAATAAAAACAGATTGGGGAACAATTTTTTAATGACTCTAGTGTCTATAACTAGAGTATTAGCTTTTGCCCTTAAATAGTAATGATCTTGTCATTTATAATTTAACAGTCTTAAACATTAACAGACTAACTGATATTCTAGACTCTTGAAAGAGAAGACTTAATTTTCAAGGATGACTTCTTCCGTTTTTCTCTCCCCTACTGGGCCTGGCACATTGCCATTGTCAGTAGGCATCTGTTATGTGAGTGAAGGAGGCACATAGAAGGCCGTGAGTAGACGTCTGATTAATAAAACTTATTTATAAGAAGGGTTGTTTATAGTCTATCTTAACTTTTTATCCCTTTTCCTATTATGGATTTCCCTCTTGTTAATTGCTCAAGTCTTATTTGAATGGCTGTTATTACAACACTCCATCTTTAGTACATAACCAACTTTCCCGTTCATTCAGAACAATACATACATGATTGGCTGGACTTTCACCATTAGATTAGAGAAGATTAAATAAACGGTGTAGTAAACTTTGAGATTCTTATGGGTAGACTTTGAGCCACGATTTTTTCCAGGAACTTTTTTTTTTTTAATGATATACCTTACCTGAACTTTTTCCTTAGGTCCTACAAATACAACATTGTGTGAAGAGGGTCAGCAACTTTAGTATACATAGCTGTCACCTGAAAGGTTAAGTGCTGGTTAAGACGAAGGCAATTATGAGGGCAATATGGAGAAACTAATAAAATAAGACAAGAGCTACTAACGTGGAGTTCATGACCCCTACATGATCTCTGGAAGGACACAAGAGATCTACGAGTCTCTTGAAATGATGTGCAAAATGCCCCGTGTGTGCAAATGGACATTTTCCTGCCACATCTTTCTTAGATTCTCCACGAGCTTCTAGATTAAGAGAGTTTAAGAAAGAAATTAAAGCATCTGAGCAAGAAAAGGAAGAAGGATTCATAAGGGAGAGGTGAATGTGTTAGGGAATGATTGCTGGCTTCCTGTGACCATCACGTACTACCAGTTGGCATTGGTTGCCATGGTTTGTCCAGCCATCTAGTGGGAAAGCATATATATTCCTTGTACATTCATAGTTACTGAAATAATCACACATTGATAATATAAATGTAAATAAAAATTGAGTTAATAAACCTATATACTTCTATTTGGAGCCATCTTAATTCGACTTTGCAATAGCTGATAATAGATTTCCTAAAATTACTTGCTAAATTATAATGTGAATTTTTAAATAGGCTTACCAAGCCTTGAAAGCCTAACGAAGCTCCTCTAAGCTGAACCACTTTATTAAAGTAAGAAAAATATCAATAAATATTATAGATCTTGTGAATTGGCTTTGTTCATTAAGTGAGCATTGTTATTAGATGGTAAATATTGCCATGAAATGAATAGAAAATCTTACAACTTAGAAATATATATTAAATATTAGAGGCTAAATTCACTTCCCATTAAGAAGTGTTCCTTTTCATTAAAGCTCATAATTGCTTCTGATATATCTGTTAACAAACCCTAGAAATGTTCCCCTCCTCTTAGAGCTCCTCTCTTGGCAGCAAGAGACAAACAATAAACAAGCAAATATACGAATTTATGACATAAATTCAAGTAGTGATAAGTGGTATGATGGGAAATAAACCAGAACAAGAAGGAAGAAAATGGATGGAGGGCACTCTTTAACGTAAGAAGTCAAGAATAAAGAAGTCACCTTAATATTGTGTAAGTTTGGCTATTGTGGACATGTTAGAAAATATACAACACATGTGGCAGAGACTAAAACAGGCTTGGTAATTTAGGAATATTCTCACATGCAAATTTTAAGCACAAAGAATATTGATTAATCAAAAATGATTTTGCTAAAGTAATCAAAGAACAGAAACCTTAAGAATATCTAAAACATACAGAAATTGTATCTTACGACTCACAAATTTATCTTTAAAACCAAAAGAAGTATTGATATGTAGCTAAATCATGTGTTTCAGAATATTGATGAGGTCATTTTAATATATTCAAAATTTGTTCTCATTTATTTAGGAATTCATTTATTTAGGAAATACATATAGTAATTCAAATAATTATTTTATGAAACACATTGCTAGTCATCTTTGGACTCATAGACTCATAGATGGACTCTTATTATTAGACAGGCAACATTTTGGATTCAGTCAGTGTCTAGTTCTTATAGGCCAGCACTATCGTCATGGCCAAACCATGTATTTTATTTTATTTTATTTATTTTTTATTTTTTTAATTTTTTTGCGGTACGCGGGCCTCTCACTGCTGTGGCCTCCCCCGTTGTGGAGCACAGGCTCCAGACGCGCAGGCTCAGCGGCCATGGCTCACGGGCCCAGCCGCTCCACAGCACGTGGGATCCCCCCAGACCGGGGCACGAACCTGTGTCCCCTGCATTGGCAGGCGGACTCCCAGCCACTGTGCCACCAGGGAAGCCCTCCAAACCATGTATTTTAATGAAAACACTTGCTTCAACCTTCATGAAATGGTCTTGGTCATTGTCAGCTGGTGACTGGGAGTTACAAATTTATTATCTACCATTTATTCCTCATTATTCACATTCCAATCTATTTTTCCTTCTTTTATTTCACTACCAACCTTTCCATTTCCCTGGATTTTCACATCTGTCAAGTTGGAAGACTCAGATTACATCTACTTAAATTAATTCTTATTTTATTTAGTGTGTTAGAAAAAATGAGGTTCACAAAGAAGGAGTGAATTTGTTAAATACTTATTGAGCATTAACACAAGGTGATGTGCTGGGTACTGGGTGAGACCAATATGAAAACAAAAATCCTAGATTCAAAGTACTTGCTTTAAAGCGAGGAGAATGACAAGGACATGTGTCTTATTTCTGCAGCTCAGTGCCCACAATGCCTGGTATGTAGCAAACACTTAATAAATGTCTGCTAGATAAATTATAAAACATCACATTTAGACGTGAAGAAAAAAAGACAGAGCTCTTTTGCATAAATCAAAATGAAGCTATTAAGTGTGAAACTTTTTGTTAGCTCTTCAACAGCCTGGGCCTTAATAAAAGAGAACCCTTTAATTTCTGATTAGAGTCAAGAGAAAAGGCACAGATTTCTCTATTAGGCTGCAATGGTGAACTAAACAAGCTTAGGAGATAGTTCAAGAGAGGAATCATCCAGTTTTCCACCAAAGAGAGCACATGTGGCCAGATAAAATTAATCCTTACCAACCTGTGTTCCGAGTCAGAGTGTGAAACAAAATGGAGCAAGGTCAGGCCCCCTGGAAGAGTGCAGCCAGGAGGAAGAGAGCAGATGGTAGGAGGCAGGCCATCCAGTGGGAAGAAGTGGAGGGCGTGGCCACTTTAAACTGTCCTTTTCCAGCTGATCCTGGTTTAGAACTTAACCTTTTAGACCAAAGCAAAATGGAGTCCTAGAGTGTATTGACACCACATTGAAATGTAGCTGCTATTCTTTTTCATAAAGACACTTTTTTTTTTTAAGAATTGGCTTTTTATTCTTTTTTATTTTATTTATTTAGTTTTGGCTGTGTTGGGTCTTCGTTGCTGTGAGCGGGGGCTACTCTTCGTTGCAGTGTGCATGCTACTCATTGTGGTGGCTTCTCTTGTGGGTGTGCGTGCTTCTCATTGAGGTGGCTTCTCTTGTTGTGGAGCACAGGCTCTAGGGGCATGGGCTTCAGTAGTTGTGGCACGAGGGCTCAGTAGTTGTGGCTCATGGGCTCTAGAGCACAGGCTCAGTAGTTGTCACACATGGGCCTAGTTGCTCTGTGGCATGTGGGATCCTCCCGGACCAGGGGTGGAACCCATGTCCCCTGCACCTGCAGGTGGATTTTTAACCAGTGCATCACCAGGGAAGTCCCAAGATAGTTTTTTATTTCCTTTCTCTGTTTGTTGGGATGTGGGATGTTATGGCTCAAGAAAAGACATGTAAATATCTAGGATGCTGCCCATTGTGTTCTTTGAATATATAGTGATATTAATTACCAATTAGTAGACTGCTGTATGTTCTCTACATATCTTAACCCATTTCATCCTCTTGAGAACATTACTATTACCCCTGTTTTAGGAGTAAGGAAACTATGTCCCAGCATGGTTACATCACTATCCCAAGACTGGATAGTTATTAAGTGACTGAGCCAGGCTATCTTGCTCCAAATTCCATATGCTTAAATGCTTTGCTATACAGCCTTTCTTCAGGAAGGTATTCTAAGAATCCTGTTATTAAGATTCACGTCCAAAGTCTAAATAAGGGGACCCAGAAATCTGAGTGCTCTGAGAAAGACTCCAAACCCCACCTCTTCCCACTTACTCACCACTTGTGTGCATTAAGACCCCTACTTCCCAGTAGCAGGACCCTCTTTTCTCTCTAATGATGCAGTTTTCACTTGTGCAATCCACAGGAGAAGAGGGAGGTGTGAACCTTGCATCTCATTCCTGCTTACAGACCTCGCTGTCTCTCTTCCCCCTAAAATTATCACCAGTTCTGAGTCTCATGTTTTCACACGGTGGTAATCTTCCACCTCTTCTTGTATCAATAATTTACCAAATCCTATGTCATTTCCTTTTCCATGAATAGTCAAGCATCTGTCTATAGCTATTTAGTGGGAAGGCATATATATTCATGACACATTTAGAGATATTAAAATAATCACACATTGATAATGTAAATGTAAAAAAAAAAACCTAAGCTAAACATGAAACTACCATATAACCTAGCATTTGTACTCTTGGGCATTTATCTCAGAGAAATGGAAACTTTCACACAAAAACATGTACATGAATGTTCATAGCAGCTCCATCTTAATAGCCAAGAAACTTAAAACAGCCAGATGTCCTTCAATGGGTGAATGGTTAGATAAACAGGAGTATATCCATGCCGTGGAATACTACACAGCAAAGAATAGGAACGGACTTCTGATATACACAACTACATGAATGATTCTCCAGGGAATTAATTGTACTGCATGAAAAAAGCCAATCCTAAAAGATTACGTACTGTATGATTTCACTTACGTAACATTTCTTGAAATCGCAGTATTATAGAAATGGGGAACAGACTGGTGGTTGCCAGGAATGAGGGAAGGGGAAGGAGAGTTATAGAGGGAAGTGGGAATTGTTAGGAAAGGACAACACAAGGAAATCTTGTAGTGTTTGACCTGGTCTGTACCTTGACTGTGGGGGTGGATACATGATACACAAACCCACAAAAATACTAAAATAGTCTAGAACTAAATACATAGAGAGGCACACACAAAAGTGAGTCCAATTAAAATGGGAACATGAATAAGATTGGAGAATTGTATCATTGTTAGTGTCCTGGCCGTGATATTGTGCTATAATTTTATAAGATGTTACCATTGAGGGACGCTGTATCAATGGTGCACAGGATCTCTCTGTATTATTTCTTACAACTTCATGTAAATCTATAATTCTTTAAAAGCAAAAAAATTCAAGTAGAAACATAAATAATCTGTTGGAAACCACCTTGAGATTTTTGACAGTCCTTCTCCCCCAACAATCTGTCAGCAAAGGGCATTAGCATCCCTTGATGATCCTTGCCTGAGCAGTTACTGTGTTGGTGGTTAAAATGGTGGTTTTCTGATTCCATCATTCCTTGTGCATTTATTAAATAGCCTTAACTTGGGGGAGAGAACAAGCCTTCTCTCCACCCGTTTCCCTTGGTCTTCTCTGTCGTGCTCCGCCTAGCTTTGAAGTGAACAGTGAGGTGGAGCTGACTGGTCTTTGCCCACTGATGACATACGATGCCATTTTGCCCTTTCCAGCCTTCTCTTAGTGTGGAACCTGGCCCTTCTATTAAGACCGCTTGAAATGTTTTGATCCATGCCCTGAAACTCACCTGGTTGTTTTTTTTTTTTTTTTTTTAACCAAGTGCATGTAGCCTCTTGCTCATTTGCCTTCCCTCCTGGACCTTCTCTCTGAGCACCTTTAGAAAGGGTCCTCTCTCCTTCCTGCTTAAGAGAGACCTCCTCCTTTTCATCATGTCTTTTTCCTTCATGAGGTGACATTTGCCGTTTTCTTCCTTTGGGCAGTTATATGGAAAGAAATCAGATTATAGGAAAGAGGAGAACCTTGGGACAATTTTTAAAACTATAAATGGTTGCCACGTGGACATGTAAGTTTTCCCGTCAGACACTGTCTTGGGAAGTTGGGGGAGAGAGCCATGAAAGACTGGCTCCTTTACCCAAAGGAGTCTGGCTTTATCACAGGAAGCTCTTCCAAATTTGCAAAGACTCCTTTAGACTGGAGGGCACTGAGAGTCATTTAAATGCCAATTCTGGTTCCATCCCTCCTTCTACCCTGTCCTACCCCCAGACCTAGGCAACATGAGAGGACTAGTGAGGACATTTATTTTAATGATGGAAATTAAAGTTTGCATTGAAAAAATGTTATTATAGTGTGTTAAAATAGTTATCCCATTACATGTGTTTTGCTTGACATGCATTTGTTTTGTAAATCAGGGAATTTTATGTAATGATCTGAACTTCCTACCTCCTCTAAAAAATTACAAATCCATTAATAGTGGGCTTTAATTCCCACATGGCAACAATTGTTAGGAGCCAATTAGCACCTCCTCCCTTAAATGGGGCAGGGGTTGTCGTATTCTTCATGTATTCCAATCTAGGAAATTGTTAATGAGGTACCGAAGGATGTCTTAGAAAGAAGACGGTCTATATTTCCATTATCCTTGGGGGAAAATTTTACTAATATGTGCATAGATTTGCAAAGCAAAATAACTGAGTGAAAATTTGTTTGTAGATTTTCTTTAGTTACCACAGCTAATTGATGATGTTATCATCATTGAAAATTAACATTTAACTGTTTCTTCAGCTTAAAGGTGGAGCCCAAGACTAAAGGATTAAAACAGCAGCAACAGCAGCATAAGAAACTTCTGGCAGCAATGCTCTCTCAAGATTCTTTTGAGTCTGTCCATAGCCCCACCCCATCGGTAACAGAAGAAGATATTGATAATGAAGATGATGCAATGGAATTGCTGGGTAATTTTAAAAATTAATAATTTCTCTTTTTCTTCTCTGGCATTGTAAAAGTGCGTAGTGGTTAAGAGATTCTCAAAGTTTTGAGTAGTTTTGTCTTAGGGGAAAGAAACCATTTAGCACACACTTGCATTAGACTTTCATGGAGTTGCATGCAAGAGTTAAGCTGAAATCACCTGAGCATGTGAAGTATTTATTAGACTGTATTTTGTGCTTTGTATATGCAGCACTTCCCTTCTGACTACTTAATCAAGATTCATTCTCTGTGCACTTGTGATACTAATTCAAGTTTGTCTGCTTTATCCTCCTATTGTGATTGCCTTGATCACATCTTTTGTCTAAAATGTATCCAGAGTACATATTTCAGCCCGCATTCCAAGATGTCTCCTTGTTGTTTCAAGGATGTTTTAGAAAAAGCAAGTTAAATTTAAAAGGGAAGATAGTAAATTAATGTTTTATGTCTTTCATAAATGACAGGAAAGTTGGCAGAGATTGCAGTGTTTTTACAGGCTCATACTTTTCATGAAAGTTTTATACACAGGAAATCTTTTATATCTTTTAATGAAGTAAGTGTATATTTTTGTTTCATCAGAAATCTCTGCATAATAGTTTTTTTAAATTGAACTTCCTTTTGTAAAACCATTTTTTCAAAAGAAGGAAATTAAATTTTATTTCAGAGCGAATTATCCACATATAAAACATTGAGTTTTTAATTCAGTGATATTAGCTATTCTATTCTAAATAATTAGAACAATTTTCAAATACTTTGTAACAATATACTAGAAAGTGAGTAAATAATAAAATCATTTGAATGCTTCAGATAAATTTAACATATAGAAAAAGGAGCTCCAGAAGTATACAGATTTTTTTTAAATTATTTTTTTCTAAACTAGCTTCCTTGGTTTTAGGTGTTTATGGTACTAAAATACTATCATTATAATAAATGATATAGGTCTCCATGCATAGGCCTACAAGGTGTTATTAATTAGTGGTGGCAGGTTCACTGATACTTTCTGATGTTATAATAACTACATTCATTCCAGCATTGAGGAGGCTATGTCATGGCATTTTCACTTCATGCTGTCCATCTTTTTTTTAAGAACTGTTAAATCTGGGTGTTTTTTAAGGAATCTCATCTCCCTGCCTCCAAATCGGTAATGTGGCAGATGTGGCAGATGTGGCAGATGTGGTAGATGTGGTGGTGCCGCCTTCATTCAGCTTCCATTCAGCGAGCGTTTACTGAATGCTAGGCCCTAGACTCGGTCCTGGGGACGTAAAAATAAAATAATCATGGTTTCTGTTTGCAGGAACTTCACATTCTAGTGTTCAAGATGAAGATGTAAATATCACTCTAATATTTTTTGCTACAGTTGCTAACGTGATTAAGCGCAGTGTGTACATAGGAATAACATCTAATGCAAAAGTAGCGGCCGGTTATCAGGGAATGTTTCCTAGAGAGTCTGATTCCTCTGGTAAGTCCCAGAGGACAAGTAGATGTAGTTCAGCAGGCAGTGTGGTCATTACCCCTGCAGGTTTGCTGTTGTAAGGATGGACTCTTGCAGTTGTGCTCCATGACTGTGCCTGTACATTGTTCCTCTGCTTCAGTCAGTAACAGTGAAGGGGGCAAGTCTGGAACCGTTAATGGATGTTGCCTATGTAACATCAGTGTTGGTGTGTTGGTACATTGACATTGGGTTTGCAGGTATCCTTCTGTCCCCCTCATTTCCTTTATACAACAGCTCATGGTCAGTTGATAGCCACATGAAGGCGGTTATGCTCTATGTTGCAAAGAGAATCTTTTGAAGAAATCCAAGCATTCTCCAAATCACTTTGGGATTCCTGATAGCCTCAGGAATGTCTAGTCAGAGTGGAGGAACTCATATAACCTCAGTAATATCAAGAGATTCTTTAAGGAGACTGAGGTGTCCAGTCAGTGCTGGTATCCCTAGATCTCAGCTCCTCTGTTCTGAGGTTTCTAGTCTCCCGAGATGAAGACCAAAGGATTGGGTTTTGGAGATTACCTAATGTGAGCAATTAACAGCTGGTCCTCACTAATTTTGTTTCATTTGACATTTTAGCCTCTGGTCTGAGCAAATTTAAGAATGAGAGATAGCTGGAGGTTTGGACTTTCGCCATGTCGGTCCACATGTCAGCACAGGCAGCTGGTGGTGTACTAATGCTGGTCTATAGGTTATGAGATTTCCCTGCAATAATATGGAATGTTCCAAGTCCACTGGGCTGTCCCCTAAAATAATGCCATATTTAACCCTCTCGCCTAGTTGTCTCAGTGAACAAAGGTCATATAACAGAAAATTCTATCCACAAATTGTTTTGCCCATAAAGTTCATCAATTAAAGTAAAATGTTATTTAGATATGAAATATATTTGTCTTTAAGGCTCTAATACTCCTACCCATGAATATTATTCTATTATTTTAGAAATATATGTTTAAAATATAGACTCAGAGTTTTCTTCAGAAGTAGAGTATATAAGTTCATGACTTATAATGTTATGTATGCCTTTAACTAAGGTAATGAATGGCTCATGTCTTACATGAAATCAGACAGATGTACATGAATATTTTCAGTTAATGCAGGAGCTAAGAATTTTTCAGTCATGATAATAGTAATGGATAAATATGTGAAGTATAGGTATGAAATAAAATGGTTGTTAAGTTATTCAGTTTTAAAACCTTCATCTTCAATAGGCATGTATATCTCTATTAATATTCCATTGGATATCAAGTCCTACACTAATAATTGAAGCAATACTCCTAAATCAATATAGAAACTATATAATATCTGTCTTCCCAGTCCTTTTAATATTAGATTTACATCATTTTGTTTATTATTAAAGAATTTTAAGATAATAGTTTTGAAACTCTGATTCCAGAGAAACGTAAGTGATTGTACATATGTGAGGCAAATACAAATGCTAAGTTCTTGAAAACATATTTGAAATAAAATTTTAGTGCATGAAATAATTGTAAAATGCAAGAGACATCTGGTATAAAATATCCTTTTGAATCCACAACATTGTTTAGAATGAATTTGCAGTAGCTTATATGTTTTAAGGGTTTAACTTGTCATTGTTACCTATACCAGGTATAACTGGCTGAAAATTTTATTTATTATGCATGGGAAGCAGTCTATATGCTTTGTGCACTGTTAAATAAGTAAAAAGTATAATTATTAGTTAACGTTAATATAACAAAGGATTATTCCTAAATAAAACTGGTTGATTTGAAGGGGAAAAAAACTTTTAGTTTAGTAGTAAAACTATTGACCCTTGTTTTGTTTGTTAAGGAATCTAGCATTGTTAATACATACTGATTAACATTTAATTTTTCGCAGTTGTTTAATTGTATATTTGTGAATTTCTTTTCTAAGTGTACTGGGCATGTGAAAATACTATAATACAACATCTATGACTTTTAAGTAGATTAAATATTTTCTGTAATTGCTTTAAATACTACTTATAAATTCATAGTACAAAAGTAGCTTAATATGGAATTAATATATACCAGAGAATAAAATTTCCAAATTTGTGGAATTTTAAGGTATAACAATTTTAAGCACCTCTGAAATTGGTGCTTTAATTACAGAAGTTGAATAAGATATCTGCCAATTCATCTCAAACTAAGTAGGTCTCAACTTCATATATAAGATATTCTCAAATATTTTGGTAATTATGCTGGAAATTGATCACAATGAATAAAACTATGAAGAATCTGCATATTATTTTTAAAAGTTATTAAAGTCAATAATCTTTCAAAAGCAGAAAAAAAGTTACAATGGAGCAGTAAGAGATTAAAAAAAAAATCTCTATATATTTTACTCCATTAACTTTCACAGAAGATTTGAGGAACTTCATTAGTTTAAGAGATATTTCAGCTTGTAAATGTGAGTCCATTTTCATTATATTACATGGACTTTTCATTTTATTTTTGATGAAATGCTGATTGCAATTATGTGTTTGATTTTTCTCCATATAATTTACACTCATTTAAAAATGTCATCAGAATTATTTAAAAACTACTTTTCTTACACATTTTAGTATATTACTTTAAAAAGTTGTTTTTAGATTTTCTCAGAATTGATGATGAGACAAATATCTAAAAATCACATTCCAGAGATGCTAAAAAAGAAAACTAGCATTAGTCATGCTTTATACTACCTGGTCTTAGCTTTTTGCTAATCATATAAAAATTAAAACTGTGTTGGCAAAAATAAACAAGGTGATTGCAGATACATTTTATTTATTTTAAATTTAATAATCAGGAACAAGTATAATCATACTGGTATTCTTTCAAGAATACAGTTATTGAGTTTCTAAAACCCCAGTATCTTGCCAAATTATGTAAAATATAAACTTAATTTTCTAGAGGGACTCATTACATTAAGGTGATCCTTTGGTAAATTCTTTTTTTTTTTTTTAAGTTGCATGCTTCTTAAAGCAGAAATCACTCGTTTGCAAAATAAACATGCATTTCACCTAGTGAGAAATGGATTCTGTCACTCGATGTTAAAAAAAAAAAAAAAGAAAGGGAGAGGGCCTTTAAATGTTTAAAAGAAAAAAATCTACCTACCTATCTCTACACCTGTATTTTAGTGATCTAAAGTATGTGAAGTGGTCTAAAGCACAGGGGAACATTCATACAAACTTTATTTCTTTTGAGTATTGATTATTGGGAGCATCAGGATGACAGATAACTTGTCACTTTAAAATATTCTTTGTAAAATGATTCTTTTAAAAAGTCTGAGGACTTCCAAAAATTAAATTTATGGATCCTTTAATATTATCTGTAAGATTGCTTTAAATACTGCTTAGAAATTCCTTCAGCATATACCAATGTAATTTAATATGGAATTAGTACATATTTGAGATTAAAATATCCAAATTTGTGGGTGTTAAGAGATAACAATTTTGAGTACCAATGAAGTTAGTACTCTAAATCTAGAACATACTGAATAAAATATCTTCCAAATCACCTCAGTGTAAGTAGCTCTCATTTTTAAATATTAGATATTCTCAAAAATTAGTTATTAAACTGACAATTGATGACCACAGTTAACCAAAATAGAAAATCTGCACATACATTTTTAAATGTTCACTAAATTAATTAGCATAATTGAAAAACTAGGATATATGTACACAGATGTGCGAAAATATTTTTCACACGCTAAATAATAAATATTTCCTCCTGTTAAGCCATGTGATATATTGTTAAAGAAATTCTGTGAAATACTTCTGCTATAGAGTTTGTCCTATATTTCTGAATTCTGACTTTCTTGCTTTAGTGCCATCATTGCCTGCACAAATGCCAAGTGAGCTTGGGTTGAAGTGTAGCCTGAGTGGAGTTGAATAGCACAGTGCTTGTCTCTCTGAATTACAGTAAAAACATTTGAGAAAATCCACTGAAACACATTTTCATTCAGCAAGTATCATGCACCTGCCATGTGGATAGTACTAGTACATGTTAATATATAGCACTAAGAATATTGTGCCCTTTGTTTTTCTAATTATCTTGACCTCTTTAGGCTCTGAGAGAACAATGAATCTAGTGAGTGTTGGCATCTATGTAGAACCAAACATTTTGTAGGTCTTTAGTTCAGCTCTCAATTAGTCCATTAATTCATTCATAGATTTATTAATTTCTCCACTTACAAAGTGACTCTGCATATTCCTGGGAGTTCAAATTTGCACAAATACAGACATGTTTCACGAACTGTTAACTATTCAGGGATGATTCTCAGGATTTGGTTTGCTTAAGAATCATTTGAGAAGCTTATTTAAATGCCAATTCCAGTGG
Organism: Lagenorhynchus albirostris; assembly: GCF_949774975.1. Classification (NCBI taxonomy): domain Eukaryota; kingdom Metazoa; phylum Chordata; class Mammalia; order Artiodactyla; family Delphinidae; genus Lagenorhynchus; species Lagenorhynchus albirostris. The sequence continues at coordinate 13,542,969 of NC_083111.1, forward strand.
CCTTTACCCCCAATTTTTGTTTCATTAGATTTGGATACAGCCCATGAATCAACATTTTTCAACACGACTGCCCTTCCTCCTGTCCTCCAAGAGATTCTGTTGCAGGTGATGTGTAGAACATACAGTGAGGAATTCTAATCTTAGTCTGGGTATGGTCAGTGCACTTTATGTTTGATGTGATATATCCTGAAGCAAGAGGAATAAAATATTAGAAAGTCTAATTTTTACAACAGAGAGAGAGCATGGAATAGAGGTTTCTGAGTTAACCAGGCTCTATTGAATTGTCTCCTGGAAATAAGGAAAAGTCTTGCTAAGAAGCTATGGGTAATGCAATTTGTATTACCTTATTGTCTCTGTCTTCCTTCCTGATATCATATTTACAGGAGTGCTTGAAAAATGAACTGCTTAGAGTAGGAAAATTACATATTAGGAAATGATTCTAGCATAGACCTGAGGACATGGTTCCGATGAGCTTCTGTTTTACATTAAATCTTTATTTAGGACTCTTACTTTGCTTTCATTAGATGTGACTCATAGCCTCCTTCATTGCTTTCTGGACGCACTCGTTTCATGTTTGGAATTGTATTTATGCTTCATTCTCTTCACGCTTTTTTTTTGTGTTTCTTTTCAAAAAATATCAGAACATTTGCAGATGATAACTAGGGTTTGTGTATAGAGATTGCATTTTAAATAAATATAAACTTGCATGCCACCAAAAATAGATATCATGCTACATGATTTACTTCTATGGTATTTGATAAGAAATGTTGCTTTTTTCCTTTAAAAAGTTTTCTACACTTCTATATTTAAAACAGATAACCAACAAGGACATACTGTATAGCACAGGGAATGCTACTCAATATTCTGTAATAACCTAAATGGGAAAAGAACTTGAAAAATAATAGATACATGTATACATATAAATGAAAATAAAAAGCTGAACAATAAAAACAAAACAAAAAATGATCTACTTTCCACGCATAAGCAGCTTAGAGGAAAATGGCAGCTCACCAAGGAACAAAAAATAATAGTGAATTGTTGAGATTTTTCTATATGTATAAAGGGATGAATAAACTATTTGAAATAATGAGTAAAAAAGTTTTTTTTCCAATGGTAAAAGCAGATCAGCATTATAGAGTGAAGTCAGCAGTTTGAAAATAAAATCTAAACCCATAAACAAATTATTGACAATTGTCCTTCATCTCATTTGTATACCTGTGTGACAATTCCTTAATTTGAGAGAGAGCTGTTCTTTATATTCGTGGGTAGGTTGTTTAATACATATTTCTCGCTTTGAAGTAAGTTAGAAAATTTTGACATGTAACAATGTAAGTTAATGTGCTTTTTCATACTTAGGCCATAGCTTTTCACTGATTATTTTGCAAAGGTATGAACCACACTGTGAGATGTTTTGTGTGGTCTGTGGTCAAAGCACTGGGCTAGAACTCTAAGACCAGCTCCAGCCCTCATGCTGCCTCTTGTTAGTTTTGTCACCTGAGCTACAAGTAATTCATTGTAAAATGCAGATAAAAATATTCCTATCACATAGAGATGCTGTGGGAATAAAAATGAGGTATTCTCTGAAAGTGCTATAATTTTTTTTTTTTTGCCTTGACTAACAAGAATATCTGAAAAAAGACACTGGAATTTATATACAAAACTTTCCTTCCAAGTAAATTCATATCTTCTAAGTTACATACATGTTGTCTAGTCATAAGCAACGAAAAAAAAAAAAGCTTTCTTTAGCATTGAGAAATTGCCTATTAACAGTAAAAATAGAAGTTTCCCACAAGACAGTAAAATCAAAAGCTTGAAGACAAAGAATGTAAAACTACAGATGTATTTGCAAGCCAAAGTATTTGCTGTATCACTACAAAATATTACATTTATTTTTAACATGGATATTTAAGCAACAGCAAACATTAATGTGATTTGGTTAAAGATATAGAGCGAATTATTCTACTCTCTTCAATTTTCTTCCATATAAATGGTTTTTAGGAAGAAAAGAAAAATGATTTGTGCATACACATGAATGTCCACTAGCAAAAGTTGGGCTGGGAGCAGGAATAGGAGGGGGAGAGACAAGGAGGAGAGATATAAGAACTAGAAATCTGTACTTATGTTTACATACTTCTGTGTAAGTAAAGTCGTAAATGTATTGAGAAATCTATGAGCTTTAAAAACTCTTAATTATATTGATAAGTATGAAAATATTTGAAACAGCACAATTTTGATGGTTTTACATTAATTCATTGTATAAATGAATCACAACCAAATTGAAAATCACTGTTAAATATTTTTAGGGTTTTGTTGCTTTTGAAATAAACTTGTCCATTTCAAATACTTAATAAAATGGTGATGTTATACTTCAAGATGATTTGTTTAGCTGTGGTAATGATTTTCATATAATTTGACTGAATTTGAATTAATTTTGCACTCCATGTAAGAGCCATTTGAAAGTGGTACAAAATCATGGCTTTATTGTGTTTTTTTTTTTTTCTTGGTTGAAAATGTGCAAAGAAATGCAATTAATTCAGCAGTTATTTGCATTTTAACATCAAAAACAATAGATATTAAAGAGGCATTAAAACTCTTCTCTGAATTCCTTAAAACTTCTTATATAACTATAGTAATCTGTTTAGATTTTCATATGTTATGATACCACTGATATCTTATTTAATCATCTCTAAATAGAAACCTTAAAATTATTGAAGTTGAACACTGAATATACATTAACAGAAGAGTGCTCACAAAATTTCCCAGTTTTCAATATCTGAAAACAGTAGTTTTTGTGAAATAAAGTTTCATTCAAAATTTTTAAAGTTATTTAATAAACATGTTTTTCAAAATTTGAAATATTTAAACTGGTCCTGTATATGAATTTCTTTTGGAATGGAAATATAATTTTCTTTTTTAATAGTCTCATGTTCAGTAATTTCAGAAAGGAAATATTCTTAAGAATAATGAATGTATTTTTTGAAAATTATTCTAAAGCTTTTAAATAGAAGAGTGCTAAAGTACATAATGGAAAAAATATGACAGTGTTCTAATGGAGGTTAATTAGATTTAGTGACTTAGATTTTACTTTTCACTTTTTTAGTTGCTTTCTGCAAGAGATGAATGAGTGCCTTATATTGGTATAGGATGAATTTGCTTGTGTCAGAATATAAACTTAAAATTCCGTATAAAGTTTTAATTTCTTTAAAACTCAGTTTTTCAAGAATTGTCAGAAGGGGGTTCATGAGGCCAGCTATTTTTCATCTCTTAAGTGCTGTCATATTTACTTATTAATTACTGACATTTGTTTTGGGATTCTGTATTTCAAGAATTTAATGTAGAGTGTTGCTAATATCATAAAACAAAATTGAAATTAACCTTCTGAAACTGATTTTTGGAAGGTAATTTAGCATAGTGTTAGGAATAACAGCGGCATGCATGAGCTTTGTATTCAGGCAGCCCTATTTGCAGGTTTCCCCATTGCCCCTTACTAATTCTATGATTTGAGAACAGTAACGTCCTTCTCCCAAATATCAGATTCGTCATCAGAAAAATGGGAATTATAACAATACTTATATCACACGGTTTTGTGAAGATTAAAATAATTTCTGTAAAGTGCTCAGTGTAGCTGATAAAGGATTAGACCTAGAAAAAAAAGGTTTGTTATTGTAATTCATATCATTTTTATATCAGTTTCTTTCCTGTCTTCAACTAGCACAAGAGGTTTAGTACATGTGAAAAAGAAAGTGAGACCATAGGATTTTGGCCTTAGAGGTTTATTGTCTTTTGTCATAAATGTTTCATCTAAATATGCTCCACATGTTTAGATATCATTTCAACAAGTACTCTCTACTTGATATTTAAGTCCTAGGAATTATTTTATCTTCTCACAATTTTAGAGAATTCATATCCAATAATAAAAGCAAAAATATCAAGAAAGAAACGGGTGGGGGGATTTTTTTCTTTCTTATTTTTCCCCAGGCTAAAATCTGATGTTCTTATCTTCTTTTTTATGGACTTCGCACATTTACGATCTGAAATTCTCAAATAACATTTTAATATCTGATACCATCGGATTTCTAACATCTCGGTGGCTGAGTTAAGGACATCTTTTGTAGAAAGCAGTTTAAGATAGGAAACATCTCTGTTCATATACAGTTTAAACACAAAAGGGACAAACAAGCTCCAAGTAGCTCCATTTTGTTAAGGAAAATTATGAATGTGAAAGAAGTTATTCTCTGATATAAAAGCTTTTAACTGAAAGAAAGAAAATCCTAAGAACACACATTTTAAAAAAATCACAGACACAGCATTCCTTTTACAATAAAATTCAGACTCTTTGCTCATAAAGCGATTCCTTTTTCCACAAAGCAACAATCATAGTTGTTTCCTTAGAAATCCTATGTTTGTTTAAAACACACTTTCCAACCATAATGCTGTCATAATATACACATTTATAAATTTACTTTTTAAATTGTATCATTGCTTTCCCTAGTAATCAGGAGTTTAAATAATTCTCAGTTAAAAAAAATAGCAAGAAAAGTGATATGTGCTCATCACTGGCCTTTTAATGGCTTCAAGATCTTAGCATCTCTGTGCTACTGACTGTTTAAATGTGTATACTGTCAATGTGATTACATTGCTTATTATCTTCCTGACGAGCAAAAAATTTTAGAAATTTGAACAAAGAACGATTCTTTTGGGGAAAACTATTGGCACTTATAAGTCAACATAGGCTAATTTTAGGGACTTGTCATATCAAATCTTCTAGGAGTCAAATTTTCTTTAAAATAATATTTTTTTGATTATTAAAAGACAGATATTCAATTTAAAGAGCATGGCATTACAGAGGTCAAAATAAGTAAATAAAAAGTGTTACCCAGAAATAATTACTTTTAATGTTCAGTGATGTACCTTCTAGGTATTTTTATACATAACATAGAATAGTATTAACATTTATGTGCATTACAATATGCAATGCACTGCACCTAAATGCTTTGTGTGCATTACTTAATTACAAAAGTACCATGGGATAGACAATATAATTACTCTTACACCATAGAAAAGGACACAGATCCTTGCGAAACAAAATTTTCTTAGATTACATGGTTGGTACTCAAGAGTTAGATTCCTAAGCTTTAAGAATCAAACACTAAACTGTGGAATACATACACATTAAAATACCCATTTTTGTTAATATTGTAGAGACTTACTTGCCTATATATGCAGTTTCCACACAGGCAACAAAGTTTTAAAATTTAACGTCGGGCTTCTGCTTCTGCTCATGATGGAGTAGCTGGTATTAGCCTTACTCCTTCATATTAAGTAATTATAAAACTAGACAAAGTATATGCCAACTTTACAGGCACAGGACAAAAGGTAGCATGGGACTGTGGTTCTTGAGAGGAGGGAAACGAGAGGTGAGCCATGTGTTTCATGCTGGCTTTCTTCATGGTGACACTCTCCCTGGCCAACTTGTATGGAGGTGGAGTTCAAGTGGAGTGAAGAGTGGCGATCTCACTGATCTGAGGAGGAAATGGCTAGGATTTGTGGGACAATGTGCCAAGAAAAGGCAGCAGAGGGAGAGGACAGAAGTCTATACGTGTATTTTCTTAGATTCTTAACTGAGGACTGTGCTGTTCTTGCACAGGGCAAGACTACTTTAGACCTGAGAGAGTGATTATTTTGAGTCTGGGAACTGAATAGAGAAAGAGAGGTCAGGCAGAGCTGGGACACTTCAGAGTTACAGCCCAGCCAAAGAGAATAAACCTTCCTGAGTTCCTTGAGCATTCAGAAGAGACCTTGGAAAAATCAAACATTAAGAGTTATAACCACACACTGAATTGAGAGCCACTTATAAGAAAGAGGGAAAAATTGAAATAGACCCAGCCTAACAAAGCATACTTTGTTAATGCTTATGAAGGTGAGGTAGATCTGCCAATAATTTAATTCCTGACATAAAACTTAGTATCCTTTAGAGAAGACAACATAAACCAGCCTTCCTACAAAGAATCAACTATAGTATCCACCATATTATAAAAAATTACTAGTCATGTAAAAAAGCAGGAAAATTGTGACCCCAAATCAAGACAAAAGAGCATTCAACAGAAACAGACCTTATTATACTCAGATACTGGAATTAGCTGACTTTTAGTAGCTTTTAAAAAACAATTATACATATTTTGTGGACTTAAAGGAAAGGAACACAAGGAATAAACAGATGAGACATCTCGGTTGAAATACTGAAACTAGAAAAAGAACCAAAGGACAGCCTAGAACTGAAAATACAATATGTGAAGTTTTAAAACTCACCAGATAGAAATAACAGCTGATTTGAACAGTGCAGAAAGAAGGGTCAGTGAACTTGAACACAGGTCAACAGAAATAATCCACACTGGAGATCAGAGATTTTTAAAATGAAGAATAAAATGAAAAGGGCTTCAGTGACCAGTGGGACAATAGAAAATGATAAAACGTTTAATCAGAATTCTAGAAAGGGGAGAAAGAATGGGAAAGAAAAAAAGATTTTAAGAAATAATGTCCAACTTTTTTTTAAATTTGGTGAAAAATATGAGCCTACAATACAAGTTCATAGAATGTCAGGCTGATAAGATAAAACAGTTTCAGGTAAACAGAAGCTGATAGAATATGTTATCAGCAGACCTGCACTATAAGAAGTGTTAGAGTCTCTGAGGCTGAAGGGAAATTGTATCAGATAGAAAATTAGATTTGTAGGAAGGAATGAGAACACCAGAAATATTTAATACATGAGTAAATATATAAGGCTATCTTCCTTTTGTTAATTTTTAGAAAGACAGCTGACTGTTTGAAGCAAAAATACAAACAATGTAGTGTAGGGTTTATAACATACAAAGAATTAAAATCATAGGAAAAATAGCACAAAGGATGAGAGTAAATGGAATCACTTTTTATAAGAAGTGATACAATACTAATTGTAAATAGACTATAATAAGCTAGGGAGGCATGGCTTTAATCCCAAAGGCAATCACTAAAAATAAATAAATAGAGAGCTTTAGCTAAAAAGCTAACAGAAAACATAACATCAAATACTAAAATACGTTTGACTAAGGAGGAACAATGGACTCCAAGGCAGTTGGGGCAAATAGAATACAAATAGTGTGATGTTCAACTTAAACCTAAACATATTAATAATTACATTAAGTATAAATGGACTACACTCACCAATTAAAAGGCAGAGATTGTTAGCCTGGATAAATAAGCAAGACTCATATGCTGACTATAAGATTCATAGTTTAAAGATCAGGTAGGTGAAATTAAAAGGTTAGAAAAGACATTACATGCCAGAAGTAGGCACAAGAATGTCGCTGTAGCACAATGATGAAAAGTACATTCATCAGGAAGACATAGCAGTTGTAAATGTATATGCACTTAAAAATATTTTCAAAATATGTGAAGTAAAATTAGAAAAATTAGAGAGATGCCTAGTCACAGTAGGATATTTAATACATTTCTCTCAATAATTGATAGAAAATGTAGACAAAAATCCATAGGGATATGGAAGACTTGAACAATACTATCAACATTTATTGTAGGTTGAAATTTACAGTATACCCAACAATGCAGAAAACACATTATTTTCAAATGCAGATGGAATATTCATCAAAATAGATTGTATGGGGACTTCCCTGGTGGTGCAGTGGTTAAGAATCCGCCTGCCAATGCAGGGGAACACGGGTTCGAGCCCTGGTGCGGGAAGATCTCACATGCTGTGGAGCAACTAAGCCCATGCGCCACAGCAGAGCCTGTGCTCTAGAGCCCGTGAGCCACAACTACTGAGCCCACATGCCTAGAGCCTGTGCTTTGCAACAAGAGAGACCACCGCAATGAGCAAAGCCTGCACACCGCAACGAAGAGTAGCCCCCGCTCACCACAACTAGAGAAAGTCCTCACACAGCAACCAAGACCCAACACAGCCAAAAATAAAAAAATAAATTTACAATTAAAAAAAAAAAAGACTGTATGCTGAGCCAACTTTCTGTACTCTGATCACAACAGGATTAAATTAGATATCAACATAAGACAAGTAGGAAGATTCCAAAATATGGAAATTAATTCTTCATAACAGATGAAAGAAAAACCAAAAGGGAACTTAGAAAATAATTCAAACTAAGAGAATGAAAATACAGCATACAATATTTGGGGGGATGTAGCCAAAGCACTGCTTAAAGGAAACTCAGAACCTTAAACAAAAGAATTTTAAATTATTGATATAAATTTCTCCCTTTAAAATCCAGAAAATAAATACAAATTGAATCCAGATAAGTTGAAAGAAGGAAATAATACAGATAAGGATAGGAATCGATGAAATAGAAAAAAAGGCTAACACAATATTCGCAATGTTGTAACTAATAAATTCCTAGTAATACTGACAAAAAGGTAGAGAAACACAAATTACCAATATTACAAAGGAGAGACACGGCCAAATTTCACTACTAGATTTTATATAGACACAAAAGATAACAGAAGAATATTGCAAGCAACTTTATGCCAACATAGTTGACAACTTAGATACAATGGGAAAAAATCCCAGCAAAACACATCATACCAGAGATAAAACAAGAAGAAGTAGTGCATCTGAATAGTTCTACATATGTTAAAGAAATTGAATTTGCAAGCAAAATCCTTCCCCAAAAGAAAACTTCAGGTTCAAGTTTTCAGTGGTGATCTCTATCAACAATTTAGGGAAGAAATAATGCCAAATGTAACAAACTCTTTCACAAAATAGAGAAGAGGGAAAATTTCTCAGATTGTCTTGAGACCAGCATTGTTCTGATATCAAAACCTAACAAAGACTTTAAAAGAAAAAAAATTACAGATGCATCTCCCTTATGAACATAGATACATGTGTTCTTAACAAAATATTATTAAATTAGATCTGTATGATCCAGTACAATTGAATTAAACTCCTAATGGGCTTTAAAAAAAAGAAATTGATGAACTGATTCTAAAATTTATATGGAAATCATGACCTTGAGTGGCCAAAGTCATCTGGGAAAAGAACAGTATCTGTGGAATTACAGTATCTGATTTCAAGATTTACCATAAGGCTATAGTAAGACAGTGCAGTATTGACATGACTAGATGAACAGATCAATGGAATGGATTAAAGTCCAGAAATATATCTGGTCAGTTAGTTTTCAACAAAAGCTTCAAGGCAATTTGATATAGAAAGGAAAAGATTTTCAAGTATTAGTGCTGGAACAATTGGATATATATACAGAAAAAGAATGAACTTTGACCTTCTACTTCATACCATGACAGAAATTATTTTGAAATGAATTACAAGCGCAAACATAAGAGCATAGATTCTGAAACTTCTAGAAGGAAATGTAGAATATATTCACAACCTTGGGGCAGGCAAAGATTTTTCTAGAGATAAAAAAAAATCACTAAGGGTAAAAGAAAAATTTGATAAACTGGACCTCATTAAAATTACAAATTTCTTCATAGAAAATGAAAGTAAGAGGAAAATAAACAAAATGTAAAGGCATGCCACTGACCGGGAGAAAATAGATGCAGTATATCTGACAAAGGACTCTTATCTACAATGTATACAGCGCCCCTGCGAATCAGTTTTTCAACAGGACAAATAACCTAATAAAGATAGGCAAAATATTTCAATATACAGTTCACAAAAGGAGGTAAACAAATGGTAAATAAGCACATGAAAAGCTTTTAACATTGTTAGCCATCAAAGAAATGTAAATTAAAACAACATTGAAATATCTCTTCCCACCAACTAGAATGACTAAAATGAAAGACTTTAAACACCAAATGTTGTCAAGAATGTGGAGTAGCTGGAATTCTCAAACAGTTGCTCTTGGGAATAAAATTTTATAATCACTCTGGAGAAAATGTCTGGCAGTTTCTTATAAAGTTTAATATGTACCTATCATGTGGTCTAGCAGTTCCTAGATGTTTTCCCAAGGGAAATAAAACATGTATTCACAAATACTTGTACATGAAAGCAGTTTTATTCAAAGTAACCCACACAGAAAACAATCAAAATTACATTCACTGCAAATTGTATATTCACACAATGGAATACTATTCAATAAAAATGAACTAAGTACTGATACATGTAACAATATGATGAATCTCACTGCTATGGACTGAATCGTTTCCCCCTCTCCCACCAAAGTCATATGTTGATACTATAACTCCTAATGTGATAGATTGTATTTGGAGATAGGGCTTTTATGAGGTACTTAAGGCTACATGACATAAGGGTGGGTTCCTAATCCAGTAGGACTGGTGGCCTTGTATGAATAGGAAGAGCTTTCTCTCCCCCCCTCTCCCTCTCCCCACGTGCATGAACTGAAGAAAGGCCGTGTGAAGACACAGTGAGAAGGTGGCTATCTGCAACCCAAGGAGAGAGCTCTCACCTGTCAGACCTGCTGGCATCTTGATCTTGGACTTTCCAGCCTCCATGACTGTGAAAGAGTAAATTTCTGTTGTTGAAGTTACCCAGGCTAACATACTTTGTTATGGCAGCCTAAGCTGAATAAGAAACTCATAAACATCGTATTGAACAAAAGAAACGAGACAGAAATGATTACATACCATACTAATTTAATCACAAGAAATTGAACAACAGGCAAAACTAATTTATGGTGATAGAAATCAGAACGTAGCAGGGGCAGTGAGGGATTGGCATGAGGAAACTTCCAAGGTGATAGAAATATTTTATATTTTCACTGGGGTATTCATTATATAGGTGTATACATTTATCAAAACTCATTACATTTATCAAAACTCATCTGCATTTCATTGTAAATTTGAATTAAAAAATAAGACAACAATTTTAATATATAAAAATCATGGCTACATAATGTTGCATCATAGAATACTCAGGGAGTCAAAATTAAACTTGACATTTGTTATTGTTTCTGAAATGAAATGATTAAATTTAGGTAAAAGACACATGAGGTATGAAAAGTAATTCAAGACACTCATATGGGCACTTGCTATGGAAATATCTCATAACCGTGACCTCTGATAAGTTTTCAAAAAGTCTGTGCTTATTGTAAGCGTGATGTTTGAATAATCCTGAGCAGAAACAGAAATCGTCATTTTAATTTCATAGTAGCACATCGAAAAGCAGAATTTGACCTTTGTTGATGAATTTCCTAGTTTTGAATATATATACTCTTCCAATATGGTCACACTATCTTTTATTTGATATACTAACAGTTCCTTTCTCATCAATTTGTCTGTGATATAAAGAGCTAAATATGTGGAAATTTGACCTGAAAATGTCCTTACTATTAACTGCAAATGTGTAGTATTAAAACGGGAATCTGCTCATATTCTTTTTTTAAACATCTTTACTGATATATACACATGACATGAAACTCACCCATTTAAAGTGTACGGTTCAGTGGGCTTTTACTATATTCACAGAGTTGTGCAACCATCCCAGAATCTAATTCAGAGCAGTCTCATCACTCCAAAGAAACCCAATTAGCAGTCACTTCTTGTCCCTAGCACCACCCACTCCCACACCTCTAGGCAATCAGTAATTTTTTTCAGGCTTACAGTTTTGCCTGTTTTGAGCATTCTACGTAAATTAAATCATACATGTAATATATGTGGTCTTTGGTGAAGGACTTCTTTTGCTTAGCATGATGTTTACAAGGTTTATCAATGTTATAGCATGTATTCATTCTTTATTCCTTTTCTAAAAAATATAGACTTTAGGTTTTACAGCATTTTTAGGTTCACCGGAAAACTGAGCTGAAGGTACAGTTGTTTCCCACATACTATCCTGTCCCACATTGGTACAACCTTTCCTACTGTCAACGCCGCACACCAGAGTGAAATGGTATAATAAATGAACATACATTGACACCTTATTATCACCCAAAGTTCATACTTTAACCATTGTTCATTTTCGGTGTTGTTCATTCTTTTGGAAATGAAAAATGTTTAATGACTTGTATCCATCATTATAGTTTCATACAGAGTAGTTTCACTGCCCATAAATCCTCTGTGCTGTATCCATTCATGCCTCTAACAGCCCCTAACTGTCATTGACCCTTTTTAACTGTCTCCATAGTTCTTTCTTCTCCAGAGTATTGAAAAGTTGGGATCATACTGTATGTAGACTTTTGAGACTGGCTTCTTTCACTTAGTAATGTGCGTTTAAGTTTCCTCGAGGTCTTCTTATGGTTTGATAGCTCATTTCTGTTTAACACCAAATAATATTGCATTGTCTCCATGTACCACAGTTTCTTTTCCATTCTTCTACTGAAGAATTACATCTTGGTTGCTTCCAAGTTTTGGCAGTCATGAATAATGCTGCTAAAAACATCTGTGTGCAGGTGTTTCTGTGGACTTAAGTTTTCAATTCATTTGGATAAATACCATGGAACATGATTGCTGGGTTGTTTAGTAAGAATATATTTAGTTTTGTAAGAAACTGACAAACTCTTTTCCAAAGTGGCTGTACTATTTTGCATTCCCACCACCAAGGAATGAGAGTTTCTGTTACTCCACATCCTTACACAGCATTTGGTGTTGCAAGGTTTTAGGATTTTAGCAGTTCTAATAGGTGTGCAGTGGTATCTCATTTTATTTGCAATTTCCTAATATGATGTTGATGTTGAGCAACCTTTTCATATGCTTATTTACCATCTATATATCTTCTTTGGTGAGGTGCCTGCTCATATCTTTGGCCCATTTTTTAATTGGCTTGTTTGTTTTCTTATTGTTAAATATTAAGAGCTGTTTTTTTTTTCTTTTGACCACTTCACCCTGTTTGTATATGTTCTATGTATTTTGGAAAATAGTTCTTTATTGGGTGTATCATTTGGAAATATTTTCTCCCAGTCTGTGGTTGTCTTCTCATTCTCTTGACATTGTTTTTCACAGAGCAAGTTTTTAATTTTAGTGAAGTCCAGCTTGTCAATTACTTCTTCATGGATTGTGACTTTGTGTCATATCCAAAAAGACATCTCCTTACCCAACGACATCTAGGTTTTCTTCTTATCTTCTAGGAGTTTTATACTTTTGCAATTTATACTTAAGTCTTTGATCCATTCTGAGTTAATTTTTGTGGAGGGTGTAAGGTGTGTGTCTAGATTCATTTCTTCTGCATGTGGATGTCTAGTTGTTCCAGTACCGAACTATCTTTTCTTCATTGTATTGCCTTTGATCACTTGTCAAATCAGTTAACTATATTTATGTGGGTCTATTTCTAGGCTTTCTATTCTGTTCATTGATCTGTTTCTTTCACCAGTGACACCATCTTGATTACTTTAGATTTATGGGAAGACTTGAAGTCAGGTATATCAGTCCTCCACCTTGGCTCTTCTGCTTCAGTACTGTGTGAGCTACTCTGGATTTTTTGCCTCTCCATATAAACTTTAAAATCAGTTTGTTGATATCCACAAAATAGCTTGCTGGGATTTTTATTGGAACTGTGCTCAATCCATAGATCAAGATGGGAGGAACTACATCTTGATGATATTGAGTCTTTCTATCCATGAACATAGAATATCTCTCCACTTATTTAGTTCTTTTTTATTTCATCAGAGTTTTATAGTTTTTGTCTTGTAGATCTTGTACATATTTTGTTAGATTTATACCTAAGTATTTCATTTTGGGAGTTGCTAATACAAATGGTACTATGTTTTAAATTTCAAATTTCACTTGTTCATTGTTGGTATTTAGGAAGGCAATTGACATTTGTATACTAACCTCTATCCTGCAACCTTGCAACAATTGCTTATTAGTTCCAGGAGTTTTTTTCAGTTGTTTTGAATATTGTACATGGACAATCATGTCATCTGCAAACACAATTTATTTCTTCTTTCTTAATCTATATACCTTTTACCTCTTTTTCTTGTCTTACTACAACAAAGTAAGAAGTTGAAATGCAGTGTTGAAAAGGACTGATGGTAGAAAAAACATCCTTGCCTTGTACTTGACCTTAGTGGAAAAGCTTTGAATTTCTCACTTTTAAATATGATTTTAGCTGTAGGTTTTTGTAGGTATTTTTTCTCAATTTGAGTATGTTCCCCTCATTCTTAGTTTATCATGAGAGTTTTTATCATGAATGGGTGTTAGATTTTGTCATATGCTTTTCTGAATCCATTGATACGATCATGTGATTTTTCTTTTTTAGTCTGTTGGTGTGATGAATTACATTAATTGATTTTTTTTTTTGTGGTACACGGGCCTCTCACTGTTGTGGCCTTTCCCGTTGTGGAGCACAGGCTCCGGCCTTCAGGCTCAGCGGCCATGGCTCACGGCCCCAGCCACTCCGTGGCATGTGGGATCTTCCTGGACCGGGACACGAACCCGTGTCCCCTGCATCGGCAGGCAGACTCTCAACCACTGCGCCACCAGGGAAGCCCACATTAATTGATTTTTAAATGTTGAACCAACCTTGCATGCCTGAGATAAATCTCCCCTGGTTATGGTTTATAATTTTTTATACAGTGTTGGATTCGATATACTAATATTTTGTTGAGGATTTTTGCATCTGTGGTCATGAGAGCTGTTGGTCTGTAGTTTTCTTTTCTTGTATTGTCTTTGTCTTTTTATTAGGGTAATACTGGCCTTTAAAAATGAGTTAGGAAATATTCTCTCTGCTTCTATCTTCTGGAAGAGATTGTAGAGAACTGGTATAATTTCTGCCTTAAATGTTTGGTAGAGTTCACAGGTGGACTCAGGTGGGCCTGGTGCTTGTTTTTAGAAGATTATTAATTATTGATTCAATTTCTTTAATAGATACAGGCTTATTCGGATTGTCTATTTCTTATTTTTTCTTATGTGGGTTTTGGAAATACGCATATTTCAAGGAATTGATGTCCCCTCTTTTCTGATTTTAGCAATTTGTGTCTTCTCTGTTTTTTATTTAGATTGGTTAGAGGCTTATCAATTTTATTCAGCTTTTCAAATATCCAGCTTTTCTTTTTATTTTCTTTATTAATTTCCTGAATCAACTTCATTGATTTCTGCTCTGATTATTATTTCTTTTCTGCTTCTTACTTTGAATTTAATTTGCTCTTCTTTTTCTAGTTTCTTAAGGTGGAAGCTTAGATTATTGATTTTAGATCTTTCTTCTTTTCTAATGTACATAGTCAGTGCTATACATTTTCCTCTAAGTACTGTTTTACTGTATCCACAGATTTTGGTAAGATTTGGTTTGCTTTCATTTTCATTTAGTTCAACATATTTTTTAAAATTTTCTTGAGATTTCTTCTTTGACTCATTTTGAAATGTGTTGTTTAATCTCCAATTATTTTGTGGTTTTCCATTTTCTTTCTGTTACTGATTTAGTCTTATTGTGGTCTGAAAGTAGACATTTCATGATTTTTATTCTTTTAAATTTATTAAGTTGTGTTTTATGGCTCTGAATATTGTATATCTTGAAGCCTGTTCCATATGAGCTTGATAAGAATGTGTATTCTGCTGTTGTTGGATATAGTAGTCAGTAGATGTCAATTATATACAGCTCACGGATGGTGCTGTTGAGTTCAACTATGTCCTTACTGATTTTTTGTCTGCTGGATCTGTCCATTTCTGATGGAGGGGTGGTGAAGTCTCCAACTATAACAATGAATCCATCTATTTCTCCTTGCAGTTCTTTCCGGTTTTGCCTCATGTGTTTTGAGGCATACCTGTATATGTACATTAGGCATATACATATTAGGAATTATTATGTCCTAGGAGAATTGACCCTTTTATCATGCTGTAATGCTCTTCTTTATCCCTGATA
The DNA here is from genome assembly GCF_949774975.1 of Lagenorhynchus albirostris. Lineage (NCBI taxonomy): Eukaryota > Metazoa > Chordata > Mammalia > Artiodactyla > Delphinidae > Lagenorhynchus > Lagenorhynchus albirostris. The sequence goes on from NC_083111.1 coordinate 13,558,735, forward strand.
ACTTTCCTTGCTCTGAAGTCTACTCTATCAAAAATGAATTTAGCTACTCCCAGTTTCTTTTGATTATTGTTATGCTGGTATATTTCTCCATCCATTTACTTTTGGTCTATATGTATCTTTGTATTTCAAGTATGTTTCTTATAGACAAATATAGCTAAATCTTGTTTTTTAGTTCACTCTGACAATATCTGTCTTCTAATTGGTGTATTTAGACCATTGATGTTTAAAGTGTGATTGATATAGTCAGATTAATATCTACCATATTTGTTATTGTTTTTTATTCATTGCCTGTTCTTTGTTTCTGTATTTGTCTTCCACTTTTTTTCTGCCCTTTTCAGTTTTAATTGAGCATTTCATGTTATTCTATATTCTCTCCTTAGCATGTCAGTTAATATATATAATATATTTTAACATCTTTATTAGAGTATAATTGCTTTACAATGGTGTATTAGTTTCTGCTTTATAGTCAGTTATATATTTTTTTAAAATCTTTTTGGTGGTTGCCATAGAATCAGCAGTATACATTTATGACTTATCTAAGTTCACCTTTTCACAGGTAGTACAAGTACATTATAATAACAAAATAATCATAATTCCTCTGTTCCCTCCCTTGTATCATTGCTGTCATTCATTTTACTTATACATAGGCATACATAAGCATATATATATAATACTATGTATTTGTATATACATAATCAAGTGCATTGTTGCTATTATTACTTTGAACAAACTGTTACCTGTTAGGTCAATTAAGAGAAAAGAAAATAAAAAGTTTTATTTACCTTCACTTATTCCTTCTCTGATGTTCTTCCTTTATGCAGATCCAAGTTTCTTAACTACATAATTTTCTTTCTCTCTGAAGAACTTCTTTTAATCTTTCTTACAAAACAGATCTACTGGCCATAAATTCCAGTTTTTGTTTGTTCAAGAAAGTCTTCATTTTTACTTTACTTTTGAAGGATAACTTCACAGGGTTCAGTATTCTAGGTCTGTGAGATTTTTCTCTCGATGCTAAATGTTTCACTTTTTTCTTGCTTGTGTGGTCTCTGAGAAGTCAGAGGTAATTTATACCTTTGCTCTTCTATGTAGGTTAGGCTTTTTTTCTTTAATCTTTGATTTTGTGCAGTTTGTATATGATATGCTTAAGTGTAGGGTTTTTTGGTTATTTATCCAGCTTCCTGGATGTTCTCTGAGCTTCCTGGATCCGTGGTTTGTTGGCTGACATTTATTTGGCGGAAATTCTCAGTTACTACTGCTTCAGATATTTCTTCTGTTTCTTCCTCTCTTTCTTCTCCTTCTTTTATGTATACGTTATACCTTTTGTGGTTGTCCCACAGTTCTTGGATATTCTGTTCTGGAGTGTTTTTCCTCTTTGCTTTTCTGTTTTGGAAGTGTCTATTGACATATTCTCAAGCTTAGAGATTGTTTCCTCAGCCATGTCTAGTCTACTAATGAGCCCATCAGACACTGTTCATTTTTGTTACAGTTTTTGATCTCTAGCACTTCTTTTGGATTCTTTCTTAGAATTTCATCTCTGCTTAAATTGCCCCTCTGCTCTTGCTTGCTGTCTTCTTTATCCTTTAGAGCCCTTAGCATATTAATCATGGTTGCTTTAATTTTCCAGTGTGATAGTTCCAACATCCTAGCCATATCTGTCTTTATCTTATTTTGTTATACTTTATCCAGCATTTCTGTATTTGGAATGGCAGAGAGCCTTTTGTGACATTCAGTTAGTCATATTGGTGGAAACTTACATTGTCTAATTTGAATGAAATCCAAATAATAGTAAAAAAAAAATGAAACAGAAATATATAGGGAAATACACAAGAAATAATTAGCTTTTAAAAACAAGTAGCAAATATGTATTTCATCTAGTTATTGAAAAAATGTGGTCAAAAACTGTATAAATTTATATGAGCTATAAATATGTAAATATTTAAGTATCTATTTTTATCTCTCTCTATATTAAACCAAACTACTATCCATGGTTAGCTTAGGGGAGTAGAATTAATGTGGTAGAGATCTTTAATTTTTCTAGCTTATATATTTCCTTATTGTTTGATTTTGTACATAGGCATTTTAAATAAGAAAAAGATACTAAAACAGCGAATTATTTTAAGGTGAAGTGATCTGTAATTTCCCTGATTAATATTTTGATAGTTACTAACAGTGAAAACCCTGTACACCTAAAAGGCAGATTGGGAATTTGTTTCATAGGCTGAGGTGTTAATGGCTAAGTTGGGAGGTGCAGTCAGCCTCACAGTGGACCCCAGGATCCGAGTGCTGGAGCAGGTGGGGGAAATGACCAAGAGTAGACCCAGTCTTGGACACCTGCTGGAGAGAAGGATGGTGCGAATCAGACCATGACAGTTACCACCCACAGTGGAAGTCAGTAATCGGCCTGTGTCCTTCCTGTTGTGTCAGCCTTATGGCATTTTGAGTTTGTTAGAGAGGGCCACAAAGTTCTTGTGGATTTTAAAACATTTCTGGTAATGTAGGTTGTAGGCATGATAGATACTATCCACAAATGGCATTTAAAGGTCAATTGAATTTCCCTGTCATGTCCCACACTGACTTCAATTCTGATAACCATATACCACCTTTTAAAATGTTTCATTCTTATTCAACCTTCCACAAAGCCACATTTGATTCATCATAAGAATGCTTACAATAAATTTTCTCGAACCCAAGTTTCTTAATTTTGATTCGACTTATAGATCCCTTCTACCATACATACAACCTATGTTATTCATATCAACAAAGACAAAATGTGTGTTTTATTGAATTTCAGTACATTAGTAGAACCAGGGAAAAACTGTTGCTCTCTCTACATACTGATTGAACAGTACTTCAGGCTACATTATGTCCCTGCAGGGTAAAATAAAGTTTGTTAGCTTCTGTGTTTTGTAATTAACTCATTACACATTTATATTTGGCATCTTCCTCTGCACTTAGTTCTAGGCAAATAATCTTACACTGAAAAATCCATTAACCACCTCTGTGGGAGAATCATTTTCTTGTAAATTAAATTTGCCTAATTAGCTGATCCTTTGGAAACTGATTCTAGGCTTGATCCCCAAAAGCTTAACCAAAATGTTTCTCCTTTGAAAATAAGCTACTTACCTACTACTTCATAAAGATAGCAGATTTAAATTACTCTTAGACCAGCAATGAGGCCACTTATCCTAGGAATTAAGTGACCCAGGATAAAACTGTTATTATATTTAGCTGGTATTTATTTGCTGTATGCCCACCTAGATCTTGCAAGTGCATAGAAAACCCTCACCTCGCGTGTGGGCTCTCAGAGTGTGCTTCGCTTTCCTTACAAACTGCCTTGCCATAGAACAGCCTGTAACAAAACGTGTGGCTTTATTAAATCAGCTTCCTACATCAGCAAGCAACAAATATGCTTCCAAAAGAGTGATTGAGAAGCATTGTTATTCAGGGAATATTGTGACTTTCATTATGTCTCCTACTTAATATTCAATTTGTAATAACAGGGATGTTTTCCTATGTGCAGTTTTATTCTAACAGACATGAGTGGTGGAGCCTTTGCACACCAGGTGCGCATAGCATAAACATCAGAACAATGGGCAGCGTGGCTGCTGGCAGTCAGAAATGAGAGGCGAAGAATGAACAGATGTGAGTTAGTAATGAAATATTTTAGAATGTTCTCTGCCTTGATTTTTTGGCCACTTGAATGAGATGCCCTTATAACTGGAGAAAGGAAAAGTGGACATTTTGCACTTAAAATGTGAACAGATGCTAAAAAGCCTGTTGTTCAGAAGGTGCTTCTTTATGAATCTGGTTCTCATCTACTGGTATTCATTTCTTAATTCTAAAATTTTTATAATGGTGAAAGTTAGACTAGATGAAGATCATACATGATACTCTAAGCATTTTCTTTCTGAATCAACAGCAAAATAAAGCTGTCCATTGTTCAACAAACATAGCTGTGTAGACACCTAATTTAAGAGGAAAGTTAAAAACTACATTTCTGTCACTTCATTTTGGGCTTTGAGACTAATTTTGATGACTAATCTGAAATACAAGAATTTTTAAAAATTGCCAGTTAAAAACATTTGGAAAGCAAATGTTTGTTGCTGTTAGGTTTTTTAATTAATAAAATGTGCCTCTCTTACAATAAATTAAACTGTTTTCAACAAACAGAAGAGAAAATTCCTGACCATGTAGTTTCTTTTTTTCCTCCTCATAGAATGTAATAATATGGAGAATTTAACTCTTTGAAAAATGTTCATAATTTTTAGGAATATGCCGGTAGGAGGAGGGGGAGGGAGAGGGATATATCATAGGGACACAGGAAATCATTTTTTGTCTTCCAGCAAAAAAAAAAGGTTAGACATAAAAATAGGCTAATTTTCTTTGTGATTGTAGCTGGATAACAAGACCAGTAGAGTTTTATTTTTCTATGTATAATTAGCTGTTCAGGTCACTGATTATGCCGTGCCCTGTGCTAGGTACTGAAAATACAGAGTCAAATGAAGTACAGTCTCTACCCAGATGCAACAGACAAGAAAAATACAAAGCAAAACAAAAGAGTAGCTACAAACCCATGTGATATATATACACTATCAGAGGTATGTACAAGATAAGGTGCGATTCACGGGAGTGGATGATTGACTCTTTTAGTGGGAGAATCAGGGAAATCATTTCAAGAATCCAGGTGAGAGATGATAATTACACTAGGGAGGTTAGGGAGATACAGCAGAGTATAAAGTCATTTCCACGTGTCTGGCCTGGGTACATGTTGGTGTCACCAACCTAGAGAAGGAATGCAGGAAAAGTTGTTAATTTTTAGTCTTAAAGGTGTTTTTGATATATTCTATAAATTATAAGGCGTGTGGGTAAGTCTGTAAGTTGGGAGTGGGGTTGATGAAAGAGATAGGATAGAGAGTTTAGTTTTGCGGATTAAAACTGCTTCGACAGAATGTTAAAGTAAAGATAGAAGGGACACTAACGAGGACTTGAGAAATGGCAACAGTCATGGCAAAGAGTCATTTTTCTTTGGGTTTTATAAGTGCCTGTCTTAATACAGAAGAATGAAAAGATCATCTGGATTTGTTTTTATTCATACATGTCCTCAACTACCTCACCTTAAAAATTAAAACCCAACATGATTTAGGTATGAAATTAAACATATAGCCAAGAACTTCAGATTTAAGAAAGTAGTAGGTTAGGTGAACAGTTAAATACCAAGAGATACATGCTAAGAATAGCAAGAATGTGATACTGTGGGAACATATGGATGGGCTCCACACGAATGGAAGAAGGTGGAGATTGAAGGGAAACTGATGATGGCACAGAATCCCTGAAAGTCAAGTAGGTACAGAGAGGGAAATTAGGTTTTAGATGAGGGCAACAGAGAACATGGAAATACTCATCCTTGGTGGGTCACAGGCAGGAGGCAATCATTGAAAGTGATGAAGCAGACAAATTGGCTGAGGTCAGATAATGGAGGGCTTTGTGTTTCACATTAAATGTTTTGGTTTGTCTCCTGAAGTGAGTGGAAAATTATGGACGGGTATAAGTAATAGAGTCACGTGATTATATATACATATACTATATATATATACTATATAAATATAATATATATATTATATATATATGTATGTATTTTTTTTCATGAAACATTGCCCTAGTGACAGCTTGGAATATGTATTGGAAAGCATTATGGCCACATGTAGGGAGAAACACGTACATATATGTGTACAGAACCGCACATAACAGTATGGGAAAGAAACAGAAACTTTCATTTCTGCCCTTGTGTTTGCTTTTTAGTTTAATATTAAAAATAGTATTAAATTGTATAGTCACACCTTCTGAACATTTTACTTCTAAGGATTTGCCTTTCACTGCCTTATGCTGTTTCCCAGTCTGCCCTGAAACCAGGACCTAAATTAACAACAACAGATGTACCTTCATCTAAGTATTTGGTAGGGTGAGAGCATGATACTAAAATGAATCTGATACTTGGGAAACCCATTTTCTTTTGTGACTTTTCATCATGTTTAGCTGCTCTTTTAAGTCAATAAAGGGATTTATTTTCATTCAACATTCAGTAAATCATTTCTGCATTCTTAGCTCTGTGGCAGATACTGTGCTAGGCACTATTTATCAACCTCTGCCTCTCTGATTATGTGGAAGTTGGAAGGAAAATGTATGCAGTTGCAACACTCATAGTTATTTAAAGCAGTAGTGGGAGAACAGGGGAGACTGTGAGGGAAAAATAGCATGATTTATCCTAAAGCTACTAGGGATACATTGTGTCCAGTGTCTTTTAAAAGGCTTTGTTGCATGGAGGTGGGGGAAGGAGGAGGGAAAGCACAGGCAAACTATTTTGATGCATAACTATATTGTGTAACTTATTTATTCATGTGTATCAGTATGTGTCTCCCATCAGATTGAGAATTAACACTTAGAGTGAATACTTGATCTTTGCTGTTTT